>NC_090989.1:240130054-240433084 GCF_041146395.1 Eulemur rufifrons
GAAAGTGATAGAAGCAGTGAACTAAAAGGATGTGGAGCTCTTCTGACCCCATTACTATTATCTGCTAACATGCTTAGATTACTAGTACTCATTCCCCTCTCCGTGTAAGTGAATTTTGCAGTGGAAGCTTCAGAAAAGAGGGTGTAATCAGTTATATCAAACATTACTGATGTTTCCAGGGTCGCCTTCAAGTTTTCTTTAGTCATGGCAACTTTGAATATAATCTCAGAAGTGATAGATTAAGAATTGATAATAAAATGGATGGATCCACTTGTAATCTCAACAGTTTGAGGTAGAGATGACTATCACAATCTAAAGAGTAGCTTGCTTCAAGCATCTGTAATTTATAAGGGCAGTAATATTGGAAATGTCATGTTACAGATTCTGAAGCTTCTAAGCTTCTAAAGAAAGTTATGTGAAGTGTTATTAGAATCAACATTGTCTTCTAACTTTCTTCCTATGTAAATCAGTGCATTTCTTAAATTTTCCTATTTTTAACAACTGAGTCATGAAGCTCATTTTTAATGTTTCATTTGTGAAATTTTTATATTCACAAATCAAATAAAGGTGATTTGTCCTTTGCTGTTGAATTAATAGTACAGAGACCATACCACCACCTTTCACAGTTTGTGTCCAAGGGTTTTACTCATAAATTAATCTGTTACTTTGTAGAGTGGCAGAAGATGAGAGGAGACTCTGCTTTTACATATTTTAATTAGAAATTTAAAAGTTATGTGTCACTTACATTGTTAAAAAATTATTATAATAGAGTTAAAACGAGCCATTTTGTTATTGGTGTGAAGCTTTATGCCCGTTAACCTTTCCTTTTTACCTTTTCAATTTGAAATAGAGATTCACAGGAAGTTGCAAAAATTGTACAGAGTTCAGTGTACCCTTCACCCAGCTTCCTGCAAAGGTGACATCTCCTATAACCATAGTGTAACATCAAAACCAGGATATTGATGTACATACATTATTGTTAACTATATTACAGAACTTAGTCTGTTTTCACCATTTAAAAAAAATGCATCTGTATTTTCATACTATTTTTCCACTAACTTTTAAAATATATTTGTTTTATAGGAGTTTGTACAGAGAAATCCTCTTCTTATCATTAGTGTCTCTAGGAAGAGAGAATATTGATATTGGTAAGTAGTTAATGAGGGATTACTGAAGCAACTTCTTAGTTTTCTAAAGTAATTTTTAAAAATTGTAGCTGGTATGTGCCAATACTTCACTTGCCTTTAAAAGGATTTCTACATTTAGAGCTGGGCATGGTGGCTCATGCCTGTAATCCTAGCAATTTGGGAGGCTGAGGTGAGACAACCACTTTGAGGCCAGGAGTTCGAGACCAACCTGGGCAACATAGTGAGACCCATCTCCAAAAAAAAAAATTAAATTGACCAAAGAAAGGATTTCTGTCTTCAAATATGTAGTTATGTGATTTGACTCAGTATCATTTTTAAATGAATGGCTTTTATTAACAAATTACAATTGCATTTTTGAAAATTTCTTTCAGAGGCTTTTGACGATGAATATGGAATTGCATACAATAGTCTGCCTTCAGAGATTCTTGAAAAGTTGCAGAAAATTGATGCTCCACCGAGTATCAGTGTGGAGTGGTGCAGGAAGTGTTTTGGAGCGCCTCTCATTTAAATAAAGGGATTTATTAGAATTTTGAACACATAAGGCTGGGGGAATAGAGTCAATCTGGAAACATTCAAGGTTTTTTCCAAATCCTAAGAAATGGTGAAAACTGAAATGAAGTAACTCTTGGGGGCAATATATAATGAATTGTAATTCATACTGAATCATCTCTAAATGTAAAATGTCATTAAAATGTCCCACGGTTTATTGACACTGAAGATTGTCAACTCCTGAACTGTTTCTCTGCCTCTGCTGAAAACTACTTTGGAATTTCTCAGTATTTGTTGTAGTTAGATAGAAATAATGAGAAACCATATTCATTAGAGGCATTTTGTTTATATTTGAAGCTATTGGGTTTGGGGACTGGCAAATTAAACTTGCCTAACCCCCAAAACAAATGAAATTTCTCAATTATAAGAGCAACCATTTGTGTATGTGTGTATATGTGTGGGGCTGTGTAGGTATGTGTATATGCAGCCATATTATAATGTATATTTATTAAAATTCTTAGATTGAGTATTGCAATACAGATTTCTGAAAGGGTCCTGTTGACTATTAAATAAATGACTACTATTAAAATCATCTGTAGTCATTAATTTCAAAATTACCTGAAAGTCTGATGACAACTGCCTTTCCCTCTGACTTTGAATTTAATATATCTTTACCTTTCATATCATGTATTATCTTGCTTAATGGATTGTATCTTAAATATCCAGTTATTTCCATCCTCATCCCAATACCTTAATTTTGCAACAGCTTTAAAATTAGAATAAATGAGCCAGTCATCAGACAGTTAAAATGAAATTAAATCAGCTCCCTAATAATTAATGAAATTAATCAGAACATGTTTTAAATGCTAAAATGTGTGTCATTGGACCTGGAATCTTTGTTCAGGCACATGAATTGTTGGTATTAGTCACTTTTTAAAACCTGTGGGATAAACTTGCACTGCACAGTTGTTTTATTCTTGTATAATATTTAGATTTATATGCTTGTGAGTAAATTGTGCATTTGTAAATACTGTTTTTAAGGTTGAATCAATTAAGTCTTAAAACTTTAAAGCTTATTGAGCTTGTTGCCAGTAGGTTTAAGAAAATCATGACCTCACATGCCTTACTTTGACATTCATCATGCCTTTTGTTAAAAACATCCCTTAGGAACAAGTTTGCCTTAACCCTCTGCGTGGTTTAAGAAGCCAGTGGTTCTATGTGTACATTCACAGTAAATTCATGCAGATGATTCAATCATTGACACAAAAACTTTACTTCCATGTGGTGGAGTTAACAGCACAACTCTCCTTTCTACCTGGTGTAACCTTTTAAAAACTGTAGTTATCGTACCAGTCTTTCAACATTTCAGGGTTATTCTGACCTATGCAGAATTATAGTCTGAATTTGTTGTGAAAATGCAAAGTGAAAGAACTTGTCAGAAATTATGTACAGTTTTCATTACCTTCAAAATGGATCTTTTGCACTGTCGCAGAGTATATATTTTTGCAACTTAAGACTTGGTACTAGTTTTAATACTTAACACTTACTGACCCAACACAAAGTTTGGAATTGCCTTGCATATAAAAAAAATTGAGGTTGAATAAAATGAAAAATTAAAGTTGCTGTGCTTGTCTGTTACATTAAACCTCCTGAGATCTGTAGGATTAATTTGAATCTTTGTGACATTTAGAATGAATTCCAGTATTTTTTTATTTCTTCTCTGTAGTCTTCACAACTGTTACTTACCAAAGCACTTCCCTTTTAAAAAATCTATAATGAAGCTTACATGTTTAGGCTATATCAAATTATCTTTCCTAATACTTTTTAAAATAACATTTAAAATAACTTTCAGCAATTATACCTTGAAAACCTTGGTCTGTTGCTGCTACTTGGATGTTAAGGACTGATTTCTTATATTAAACTGCTTAAAGGCTTTTTCCCAAGACCAACCACAAAAAAAAAAACCACTAAAAATTTACAGGAGGCCGGGCGCGGTGGCTCACGCCTGTAATCCTAGCACTCTGGGAGGCCGAGGCGGGTGGATCGCTCAAGGTCAGGAGTTCGAGACCAGCCTGAGCAATGAGCGAGACCTCCCGTCTCTACTAAAAATAGAAAGAAATTATCTGGCCAACTAAAATATATATAGAAAAAAAAAATTAGCCGGGCATGGTGGCGCATGCCTGTAGTCCCAGCTACTCGGGAGGCTGAGGCAGTAGGATTGCTTAAGCCCCGTTTGAGGTTGCTGTGAGCTAGGCTGACGCCACGGCACTCACTCTAGCCTGGGCAACAAAGCGACACTCTGTCTCAAAAAAAAAAAAAAAAAAATTTACAGGAAAAAAATCACATCTATGGAAAGATTTAGAAATGCTTAGAATGATTTGTAGCACCGAATGAAACTTTAATCCTGGTAACTTCTAAAAGCAATCTTCAATTTAGTCCAGATTATATTGGTTTTGGGTTTGATACTGATTTCTCTTTAGGTGCATGTTGTAGGTTGATTACAATGTGCGTGGCTAATGACTTAACTAATGAACGTGAATTAACAGGCTCCCGTAACTTCAGGATATTCAGTTGCTACCCTTTTACATTTCTGGTACACGTTAGTACAAGATTGGACCTTTATAGTTTCATAGCTACACTCCTTGAAATCAGAAAGTAGAGTGGTTCTCATGTTTTGTGCACCACAACCAACCAGGTACTGCTTAGTACTGAACTCCAGGTCATGTACCAGACTTGCCTTGTGGCTTTTAAGTTACCGTGGCTGTATCAGTCCTTTTTGCTTTGGACAGTAACACTACATTTCCCCCTTTTGCTTTTTAAGTTTTTCAATTTATATTAATTGCTAATTAAAGTTTTTCATGCTATGCAACTTTTTAACACCACGTAGTAAGAGCAATGTGGATTTTTTACTATTGTCAAAGGATCTTACTAGTCCAGGGACCGGTAGTATTGGCCTTACCTGCCTGGAGTTTATTGGTAATGTAGTGTGGGGCCCCATGCCTCCACCCCCATTTTAGCCAGACCCCCAGGTGATTCATATGTACATTTAGATTGTGAAACACTGCTTTAGGCTCTGCACATTACCTATAGTTAAAATAGATACTAACTAGCAAATAAGGAGCTTGTATTACATCCATCAACCATAAAACCTACTGTGCCTTAAGGTCCTGCTATTGTCTACATTAGAATAGAGTTACTGTAGAAACTGGCACATTAAGAAAAACATACTAATACTTTGCCTTTGTTCATTTTTCATTGATGCTAGAGTGTTCTTATATAGGCGCAGTCACCTTTCCAGAGTGTGAAAGGAAACAGAAAAACACAAATAACGATTCACTAGAATTGAAAAGCTTTGTTAATGCAATAAATTTGCACTGGTTTAAAAAGCTTTCAAGTATTTAAAAATGGTATCCATTAAAACCATGCCTTAACGAGCTATCTTTTAAAAAAATACGACAAATGTCCATCTTCACAAGGGCAATTTTTATGTATTAAACTGTGTATAATAGATGTTTTAAAAAGCTATATTCTTCAAAATAAACTGTATAAAAGATGAATAGTCCTAGTCATTTATTTCCCTTAAGTTGTTTGATGCCTTTCTGAAAAGGCAGACGTCTTACACCAAGAATCTTTTCCTGCGCCACCCATCCCCTCAAAAGAAACCCTTTATCCTGACTATCTCTTCTACCACACAAGTCAGTCTGATTTTGTCCACCAGTGGATTGCTGCATACATTTTCTTTCTAACTTTCTTGTTACATCATCAATGAAAAAGGCAGTAAAGCAGACATAGGATATGGTCTTATTTATTATTTAACTCAAAAAAATCTTATTTTTGGCTGGACTCAGACTTAGAAGTAGATGCTCTCAGAGAGGACAGCCTACGTCTCTTGGCAATCTGTTCCTGGCGCTTTTCTTTGGCCTCCTAAACAAAATAAAAAAGCAGAGTTAAAAATGCAAATCCAAAGCCACCCTGACTTTTCTTCCCCTAAATCTTAGGCTTACCTTCATTCTCTTGGCCAAAAGTTTAGCATATTCTGCAGCCTCTTCCTTATTTTTCTTAGTACGCTGCTTCTTCAGAGCAATACGCCGACGTTTATGTTGCAGGACACGTGGAGTTACAAGTCGCTGAATCTTGGGTGCTTTGGTCCTAGGTTTCTTACCTAAAAATTCAGATGATTCAATCATTTCAAACATACCCTTGTTTAGTAGGATCCACTTTTAAAATGTTAAAAACAGAGCTAAGCTTAATCGAATTAACAGTGCCTATGCAATTTTGAGGCCTTTCAAATGAAATCTGAACTATTTTACAACTATTCTAAGATGCGCTAAATACGGTCAAAATATAAGGAAAACTAAAGTCCTGAAAAATAATGAGGCTAACCTCATCTGGTCTTTGAAAACTACATAAACCATTATCTACTTCTTCATCCTACCATTTTATGCTTGCATCTATATTTCCCATGACTGTTCCTGTCAATTTAGGGGAACATAACCATTAACATCAGAACGTGTGGCATGTTATTTTTTTAGTATCTTCATTTAGCCCTTCTGATTTGTAATCCAAAAGTGCTTGTGGATTATAGATCTACTTTGGAGCAACAGCATTCATTTTGTTCATGGAAGGTAAACATTCTAAGATTAAATACCAAATTATCCAAGTTCTGCTAAAACATTAGATAAACCACTCTTACCGTAAATACAAGAACCATCTTAAAAACCACATTTTTATTATACTGATGGTATTTCCACCAGTGAGATTATGGGGAAACTGCCATATTATTTGCCAGTTACATTTTTTGCTATGTAAGCTTCATGAGGGCAGAAATTTATTTATACCATTATCTTTAGCACCTGAAGTACACAGCACATAGTAGGTGCCCAAATGCTTGGAATGAATGACTACAGATCACATTATATGCTAAGTGCAGGTGTAAGTCACACCAGTCATGAAAACTAAAATATTAATGTTATGCACCACTGCTGCTGTGGACCTCACTGGTATTATTAGGTATGTTGCCTAATAGATATATGGATATAAATTCTGAAGAGAGATAAAATTTCAAACCCACAAACAGCTGCTCCCTAGTATTTTGGGTGGTAAGGTATTTTTCTTAACTTCTAATTCTCACAACTTACTATTGTTATCCATATCAAACAGATGAGGAAACAAGTTAAAAGCAACTTCAGTAGATGAAAGCATGTATTTCTTTTGTAAGCCAATAAATACTTTAGAATCTCTATGGAGAGAGATTACAAGAGTGTGTGAAGGTGAGATCAATAGATCATACAAATACATACATCAGTGACTCAGGCAGATTTTCAAGAAAATCACAACACTCTACATGGCACTGAATATAGTAAGCAAGAATTAATATCAATGGGGTTATTTTGATCCCCCCAAGTTTCCTAAAAATTTAGACTTCAGGTGCTACTGCCCCAAAAGGAGACTTTATCTTCTAATATGTACACAAAATGCTAGTGACATATTACTAAAATAAAGCAAGCCCTAAACTGCATAATCCCTCCTACCTTCTTTGTTTAAGGGCTTCCTTACAACATATTGGCGAACATCATCTTCTTTAGACAGATTGAAAAGTTTGCGGATTCTGCTAGCTCTTTTGGGCCCCAGACGACGAGGTACTGTAGTATCAGTCAGTCCAGGAATATCCTTCTCTCCTTTGAACAAAGACAAAAATTTAATTTAACAACTTCCTTATAATTAAGAATACTAAATTAGAGGGTTAACGTTGAATTGATAATTTGTAACTGTACTCCTCAAAGTGTGGATAATACAAATGAAAAAGCATTTGGATAACTGCCTTTTAATCAATTTCAACAAAAATTGATTAACACCAGTAAGCCTCACCTTTTTTTACAATAACCAAGTTGAGAACGCTCAGGTTGGCATCCACAATACAACCCCGAACAGATTTGCGCTTTCTTTCTCCAGTTCTCCTTGGTCTATAGCAGGAATGCCCCTTACTCAGTAGCAGGCGAACCCGGCCATGGGTCAAGACACCCTGCTTCATGGGGAAACCTTGCTTGTCATTCCCACCACTGATTCGGACCACGTAACCCTGCGTGAATAATGTGAATACAAAAACGACACGTTTACTATTCCAAATTTATATAAAGTACAGGATTGTGGCTTCTATGAACCACACCTCTACTTGAGGGATTACAATTCATTAACATTAAGATCAATTTGAATAAGCAAATTAGTATTTTTTCTGGTCACTAAGTTTTCTCTACATTTCCAATTTGCCAAGTTCAATTATCAAGTCACATTTCTAACCTATGTTTTATTAAAGACAAAACACTAACAGGACGAAGATGTCCAAGAAACCAAAATACCAAAGAGCAACTAATCAGAAACCCTTCTTAGCACTTAAAAATAGCCTTTGGGGACTGTTAGGACATTGGCCGAATGCAAAATGCATGGCAAGAACTATGTTCATGTAAACTTTATACGTTTCCCGGCTTAATCTACATAACCCCTCCAGGTGACAGCTCAACTTTATAAAGTGACATTTGGAGTAACTTGCCCAAGGTCAGAATTCAGAACCGAGAATTTCAACCCCATTCCAAATGCCAATTATCAACAGCGTTTACCAAATTTCACTTAAAATATCTGCAACAACTTAATAGTCAATTTTTACCTTCCATTCTTCACCCAGAGCGTCGGCAGCAACTTCCGTGGCCATACGCTTCTCATAGAAAGTACGAAGTTTGCGTTCATCGTCCACTTCAATGAGTTTCTGGCAGCCAGTGGCTGGGAAGGAGATATTCAGCTAAGGATTAAAAAGGAAAAAAAGCTTAGCAAACTACCTACACAGGTGTTTGTACAAGCACTTACAAAGGTAATTCCATTGCAAAAAGCCTTTCGTATCACCTACACTATCAGCAGAAAACGTGAAATGCCGCTTTTAGTCACTCACTGGAAAGCACGTCAAAGCATGGTAACGCTCAACACACACCGCACTTAAATAGAACACGTTTTCTTTCAAGCCCCACGGAATGACTCCGGGGGCGACCGCGCTCCGCAGTCGTTCACCGTCCGGAGCAAGGAGCCCGATCTAAGTAGCGAGGCTGAAGAGGCGCACGACAGGCCTGCCGCAAACTGGGCAGCACGCCCGCACGCGTCCCAGCCGGGCGCGAGGACGCCACCATGGCGCTCCCTGCCGGGGACAGCTCCAGCAACAATCGCCCGCCATCCGCTCCCCGAAGGAGCTCCGACCCCAGGAGGACAAAGCTTCTCCTGCGTCAGACCCTTCTCCACCTAGGGCCAGGATCTTAGAGTGCTGAGGCCACGGCAACTCCGCGTCTAGGACTCGATACGCCTTCCTCAAGCCTAGTACAACACCCGGCACCACTTCCTACCTTCATGTTGAAGCTGCTGATCGCCTCCGAGGCGCCACGAAAAAGAGGCCCGACTTCCGCTTAGTCCAGGTCACATAGGCGCTTTCAGTTCTCGCGAGATGATCAGACGCCTTGGCTAGCGGAAGTGAGTGCAGTGGGCGGTACTTCCTGAGATGAAGGTATTTGGCTGTGTGCAGGTGAACGGGGTGGGCAGAGGGTTTACAGGTGCTGCAGTAACAAAAGTTTGGCCAGGCCACCCTACGTTTAGTTTGGGGTGTTAGCCCCTCCTCTGCCTAGTCTTTTCCGCGCTCGCTGGGGCTTGTAGCTGGGCCCCGGCGGAGCCCGAGTTCGTTCCAGACACTCTGCGTCTGATGGTACCGAAGTAGGAGAGCAAGGACTGGGGTTCGGCTTTTCTCTTGGACTATTTTGTACCTCAGGCTACAACCGAAGATTTCCACTTCGGGAGCGTGTCCTGCCCTGGTCCTGGCGATTCACAGCAAGAAATTGTGAAAGCCATGATTTGTTTTTCACTTAAGTACTGGATGATCCGCTTGGCTTCTCAACCTCTTTGCAGTCTACTTTGTCCTATCACAGAATGACACCCTCAGTCGCCTTTTCGCGCAAGCCAGTGGCCGCGGTTACGCCAAGTCCAGGCAGCCAGCGGGATGTCTCCTAAAGTTTCCCTGCTTGCTTTCTTGCCTCTACGATCTTTGTAAAACGCAAAATTATATCACTCCACTGCTAGAAATGCTTTATTTGCTTCCCACTGCAGTTAAATACTGTCCAAACTCCTTTCCATGGCTTCACAAACTTTCCAGTCTCAAATTTACCTCTTGTTTATCGCTAATGCCATCCAGATCTTTCAGATTAAATGTCGCCTCCTAAGAGAAGACTTTCCTAACCATACTACCTAAAATAGACCCCTCCCCGCCCCCCCCACGCCTCATTCTCTAGCATAGCACTGTTTTCCTTTATAGTACTTAATCACGATAAATAAGTGGTTTGTATATAGTCTGTCTCTTCTACTAGATGATAAATTTAGTAAGGGCTCGCATCTTCTTGTGGTATACTGAGGACACCACTGAGTGCATGACACAAAATAAGAAAGTGCTCAGTATATATTTGTTAAATGATCATAACCTCAGCTCTGGTGTGTAATTATATTGGTCTATCAGAATGTGGTAGTATGGAGCCAGCCAGCAGAGGGAGAGTATCTTGTATCAACAATGATGCAACTCTTACTAGTACAGAAAGGTGTAGAAAAGATACAGTGCATTTGATTAGTCCTCTAAAACATTCCTGGGATAACAGAATGGGAACCCAAATAATCTAACTCTGAAGCATGTTCTTTATTTATTTATTTAGAGATGAGATCTCACTATGTTGCCCAGGCTGTCCTTGAACTCCTGGGCTCACGTGTTACTCCACCTCAGCCTTCTCAGTAGTTGGGCCTACAGTTGGGCCTCAGTAGTTGGACCTCAGTAGTTGGGTACGTATTAACTGCACCTGGCTTGAAGCCCACATTCTTTATTTTTTAAGCTGCACACTATTAATTGGATTGAAGCCCACATTTTTAAATCAGTACCTTGAAGGAGGTAACAGTCATTGTCTATTATACATTTACTCCAAAAAACTGTATTCCAAGGAAACAAGAATATGTTTACTTTCCAAGATTATTACATACCATCTTATGCTTTGGTATCACAAAGTTTTGAATTTAGGCCTGCTTTGTATTCACAGTTGAACAATTCTACTAAATCTTGTTTGATCATCTGACGTTAATTCGCAGAATGTTGGTAAAATGATGCTTTTTAAAACCTGTGTACTGGTAGGCTAAGGTAGGAGGATTACTTGAGGCCAGGAGTTAGAGACCAGCCTAGGCAACATAGTGAGACCCAGTATCTACAAAAATAAAGAATAAAAAATTAGCCAGGCATGGTAGTGCATACCTGTATTCCTAACTGCTCAGGAGGCTGAGGCAGCAGGATCTCTTGAGCCCGGTAGTTCAGGGCTGCAATGAGCTATGATACCACCACTGCACTCCACCCTTGATGACGGAGCAAGACCCTGTCTCTAAAATAATAATAATAATCATAAATAAATGAAAAAAAAAACCCTGTAGTGTATGTATTTTTTTGTTATTGAGGTGAAATTGACATAATTATTTTAAAGCGAACATTCAGTGGCATTTAGTACATTCACAATGTTGTACAAGCACCTCCTCTATTGAGTTCCACAACTTTTTCATCATCCATTAAGCAGTTGCTGCTCATTCCCCATTTCCGCCAGCTCCTGGCAACCAACAATCTGTGTTGTCTCTGTGGATTTATCTATTCTGTATATTTCCTATAAATGGAATCATACGATATGTGACCTTTTGTGTCTGGCTTTTAATGTTTCTGAGTTCATCTGTGTTGTAAAATATAGCCGTACTTCGTGCCTTTTTATGGCTGAATATATTCCACTGCAATTTGTTTATCCATTCATCCATTGATGGACGTTTGGGCTGTTTCTGCCTTTTGACTATTTTGAGTAGTGCTGCTATGTTTGAGTACCTCTTTTCAATTCTTTTGGGTGTATTCCTAGAGGTGGACTTGCTGGGTCCTACAGTAATTCTATGTTTAACTCCTAGAGGAACTACAAAACTGTATTCCACAGCAGCTGAACCATTTTACATTCCTACCAGCAATGTATGAGAGCTCCAATTTCTCCACATCCTGAGCAACACTTGTTATTTTCTGTGGTGGTTGGTTTGTTCGTTTTCTTATTATAGCATCCTAGTGGGTGTGATATGGTACCTCATTGTGGTTTTGATTTGCATTTCCCTAATGAGATATTTTCATGTGTTTTTTGGCCATTTGTATATCTTCTTTGGAGAAATGTCTAGTCAAGCTCTTAACCTCACGCCATTTTTTGGCTGTAATTGTTTTTGTTGAGGTAGTGGTGGTGAGTTAATGTGAGGCAAGGAGTAAAGTCTAGGACTGTGACCCAGGTTTATTTCTTTTCTTTTTCTTTTAAAGCATTTTGAATGCATTTTTAAATTGTGGAAAAAAATATAGCATCAAGTTTATCATCTTAACCATTTTTAAGTGTACACTTCAGTAATGTTAAATATATTCAGAGTTGTGAAACAAATCTCCAACTTTTTCATCTTGCAAAATGGGGACTCTATACTCATTAAACAACTCCCCTATTTTCCCTTGCCTCAGCCTTTGGTAACCATTCTACTTTCTGTCTGTATAATTTTGACTACTCTAAGTACCTCATATAAGTGGACTCAAACAGTAGTTGTCTTTTTGTGACTGCCTTATTTCACTTAGCATAATGTTCTCAAGATTCATTCATGCTGTAGCATGTAACAGGATTTCCTTCCGTTTTAAGGCTGAATAAAATTCCATTGCATCCATATACCACATTTTATTTATTCATTTATCTGTCAATGGACATTTTGGTTGCTTCTACCTCTGGCTATTGTGAATAATGCTACTATGAACATGAGTGTGAAAATATCTTCAAGACCCTGCTTTCAGTTCTTTTGCATATATACCTGGAAGTGGGATTGCTGGATCATGTGGTAGTTCTATTTTTAATTTTTTGAGTAAGCTCCATACTGTTTTCCATAATGGCTGTACCAGTTTACAATTCCAACAACAATACAGAAGGGTTCTTTGCTCACTTTTTAATTGAGTTGTCTTATTGAGTTGTAAGAGTTCCTTACATATTCAGAGCACTAAACCCTTATTAGATATATAATGTGTTAATATTTTCTCCCATTCTGTAGGTTGTCTTTCTACTTTCTTGACAATGTCCTTTTCATGCACTAAATTTTTAATTTTGATGAAGTCTGTTCTCATTTTTTAAATTGTTGTTGACCATACTTTTGGTGTCATTTAAAAATAGATTGTGAAAACCAAGGTCATAAAGATTTACCCCTCTGTTTTTAAATCTAACCTTAAAGATTTACCCCCATGTTATGGTTTTAGTTCTTGTATTTAGGTCATTGATCCATTTTGAGTTTTTTAATATGGTGTGAGGTAGGGAGTCCCACTTCGTTCTTTTGCATGTGGATATCCAGCACCATTTGTCAAAAAGACTATTCTCTCCCTCATTGAATGGTCTTGGCACTCTTGTTGAAAATTAATTGCCATAGATGTATGAGTTTGTTTTTGGACTTTTAATTCTATTTCCTTGGTCTATATGTCTATCTTTATGTCAGTGCTACACTGTTTTGATTACTGTAGCTTTGTAGAAAGTGTCAAGACAAGGAAGAGTGAGTCCTTTGACTTTGTTCTTCTTTCAAGATGGGTTTAGCTCTTAAAGATCCCTTCCAATTCGATATGAATTTTAGGATCACCTTGTCCATCTCTGCAAAACATGCAGTTGGGATTTTGGTAGGGCTTGCATTTAATCTGTACATCAATTGGGGAGTTCTGCCATCTTTACAATATTAAGTCTTCCAACCCATAAACACAGGATGTCTTCCCATTTACAGCCATGCACCGCGTAACAATGTTCTGGTCAATGATGGAATGTATATATGACAGTGGTCCCATAAGTTAATGGAACGGAAAATTCCTATCACCTACTGACATCTTGATGATCCTGACCCTGTGTAGGCTAGCCTAATGTGTGTGTTTGTATCTTAGTTTTTGGCAAAAAATGTTTTAAAAGTTTTAAAAAATTAAAAATTTTAAAAATAGAAAATAGGCCGGGCGCGGTGGCTCACACCTGTAATTCTAGCACTCTGGGAGGCCGAGGTGGGAGAATCGCTCAAGGTCAGGAGTTCGAGACCAGCCTGAGCAAGAGCGAGATCCCGTCTCTACTAAAAAATAGAAAGAAATGATCTGGACAACTAAAAATATATAGAAAAAATTAGCCGGGCATGGCGGCACATACCTGTAGTCCCAGCTACTCTGGAGGCTGAGGCAGAAGGATTGCTTAAGCCCAGGAGTTTGAGATTGCTGTGAGCTAGGCTGACGCCACGGCACTCACTCTAGCCCGGGCAACAGAGAGAGACTCTGTCTCAAAAAAAAAAAAAAAAAATAGAAAATAGCTTATAGTATAGGCATATAAAGAAAAAATATTTTTGTACAGCTGTACAATGTGCGTTTTAAGTGTTACTACAGAAAAGTAAAAAATTAACAAATTTAAAGGTTTATAAAGTTAAAAAGTTACAGTAAACTAAGGTTAATTTATTATTGGAAGAAAAATAATTTTTATAAATTTAGTGTAGCCTGAGTACACAGTGTTTATAAAGTCTGCAGTAGTGTACAGTAACGTTCTAGGCCTTCACATTCACTTGCCACTCACTCATTGACTTACCCAGAGCCACATCCAGTTCTACAAGCTCCATTCATGACCATTTTTTTATCTTTCATATATTTTTACTGTGCCTTTTATGTTTAGATATACAAACACTCACCATTGTGTTCTAGTGGCCTACAGTATATGTACTGTAGTAACATGTCGTACGGGTTGTAGCCCAGGAGCAACAGCCTAGGTTTCTGTAAATATACTCTATGATCACACAATGATGAAATTGCTGATCCACAAATTTCTCAGAATATATATTCTTCGTCATTAAGCAACACACAACTAAATTTAGGTCTTCTTTAATTTCTTTCAGCAATGTTCTGTGGTTTTTGGTATGCATGTCTTTCCACCTCCTTGATTAATATTATTCCTAGGTATTTTATTCTTTTATATTCTATTTTAACTGGGATTGTTTTCTTGATTTCCTTTTTGGATTATTCGTTCTGGTATATTGAAATAATTGATTTTAGCATGTTCATCTCATATCCTAAAACTTTCCTGAATGTGTTTATTAGCTCTGATAGTTTTCTTGTGGATTCTTTGGTATTTTCTACATATAGGAAAGTAGAGATTTACTTCTTTCTTTCCGATTTTTATGCTTTTTGTTTATTTTTCTTGCTTTGTTTTTCTGGCTAGAACTTCTAGTCAATGTTGAATGGCAGTGGTGGAGGCAGGCATCCTGTGTATGTAATCCTAATTTAAGTTTTAAAATTATTTGAAAACTTTTGAGGAATACTAACAATAGCTGGGATTTCAACTGCATTTTCTACATGGTCTCTCTTTTTTTTTTTCCATTAGTATGGTTGGAATTATAAAAGCTTCTCTTGCAAATCAACTGAAAGCTTTTAAGTGATGGATTTTTTTTTTTTTTTTTTTTTTTTTTTGAGATAGAGTCTCACTGTGTTGCCCAGGCCAGAGTGAGCCTAGCTCACAGAAACCTCAAAGACCTGGGCTCAAGCAATCCTCCTGCCTCAGCCTCCCGAGTAGCTGGGACTACAGGCATGTGCCACCATGCCTGGCTAATTTTTTCTATATATCTTTAGTTGTCCAGATAATTTCTTTCTATTTTTTTAGTAGAGATGGGGTCTTGCTCTTGCTCAGGCTGGTCTCGAACTCCTGACCTCAAGCTATCCTCCCGCCTCGGCCTCCCAGAGTGCTAGAATTACAGGCATGAGCCCCCGGCCATGATGGATGTTTTGTATCTTTGTAATTCCTGATACATAAATGTCTCACATCAAGCTCTGCCTTTGAAATAAAAATTGTTGTTCCTCCCAAGAGACTTGGCCATGTGTACTACATTTAATTGCAGCCTGGTGTGTGACAGGCAATCTTGTGCATAACTTTTTGCCTTAATACTGCATCACAGTGTAATAACATTGAACACGTGTTCAGCAAGAAAGCAATCCAAGTATGTGAAATTTAACTTCGTATAGTACAGCTCTTTCAAGTAACTTAATTGCATTAACAGCAAATGAATACAGAACAACTTCACAGGAAACAACTGTGTCACAACTTACCTCTCTGACTTGTGGCTGGTAAAGTCATTTGGCACTATTTAAGAATGATTTTGATGTTTTGATTTTTCTTTTTTTAATTATTATTATTTTTAAAGACAGGTCTCTCTTGCCCAGGTTGGAGTGAAGTGGCACGATTATAGCTGACTGTAGCCTCGAACTCTAGGGCTCAAATGATCTTCCTGCCTCAGCCTCTGGAGTGTCCATGACTACAGGCATGTGCCATCATACCTAGCTATTTTTTTATTTTTTGTAGAGACAGGGTCCCACTTTGTTGCTTAGGCTGGTCTCGAACTCCTGGGCTCAGGTGATCCTCCTGCCTCCACCTCCCAAAGTGATGAGATTATAGGTGTGAGCCACGGCACCCAGCCTGGTTTTGATTTTTAAAACATATAAAGGAGGCCGGGCGCAGTGGCTCACGCCTGTAATCCGAGCACTCTGGGAGGCCAAGGCGGGTGGATCGTTTGAGCTCAGGAGTTCGAGACCAGCCTGAGCAAGAGCGAGACCCCATCTCTACTAAAAATAGAAAGAAATTATATGGACAGCTAAAAATATATATAGAAAAAATTAGCCGGGCATGGTGGTGCATGCCTCTAGTCCCAACTACTTGGGAGGCTGAGACAGGAGGATCCCTTGAGCTCAGGAGTTTGAGGTTGCTGTGAGCTAGGCTGACGCCACGGCACTCACTCTAGCCTGTGCAACAGAGCGAGACTCTGTCTCAAAAAAAAAAAAAAAAAAAAAAAAAAAAAAACATATAAAGGAAACTGAGTCTTATAATTGAGAAAACATGGTATATTGCAGTATACAAAAGAATAAGGAAGATCTCTATGAACTAATATGGAGTGGTTTCCCAGATATATTGTTGAGTGAGAAAAGCAGATTACCTTTGTAAGTAGAAATAATGCTTGACTGGGCACAGTGGCACACGCCTGTCATCTCAGCCATTGGGTAGGCTGAGGCAGGAGGATCACTTGAGCCCAGAAGTTTGAGCCTAGTCTGGGCAACATAGCAAAATCCTCTCTCTAAACAAATAAACAAACAAAAAATAGAAATACATTTGTTTCTTCATTTCAAAAGATACCCAGAAGGGATAAAACAGAAACTATTAATAATCAAACTGATTAGTGAGTGTCAATGGGATGGAGGGTATAGAAATGGAAACAAGACTTCCCCGAGTTTTCCTTTAAATTTTGAATTCCATGTAAATGGTTGTAAATATTTTAAAAAGTAAATAAAACTGGTAAAAAGAATACAAACAGAAATAAATTATCCTAACAATATGTATCAAGTTGAAATATAATCAGATAAACAATAATTTCAAGAAACTTTTGAATTCATTATTCTGACTCTACATCCCTAGTTGGAGATATCTTCTAAGGACCAAAAGAACTGCAAGGGGCAGGGGTGGGACAAGAAATTACCTAATGGGCACCAGGTGTGGTGGCTCATGCCTATAATCCTAGCACCTTGGGAAGCCAAAACGGGAGGATTGCTTGAGGCCAGGAGTTTGAGACCAGCCTGAGCTACGAAGCAAGACCCTGTCTCTACAGAAAATAAAAAAATTGAGCGCAGTGGCACATGCTGGTAGTCCCAGCTATTCAGGAGGCTGTGGCAGGAGGATCACTTGAGCCCAAGAATTAGAGGTTGCAGTGAGCTGTGATGATGCCACTGCACTCCAGCCTGGGCCACAGAGCAAGACCCTGTCTCAAAAAAAATAAATAAATAAAAATTAAAGATATTACCTAATGGGTACTACATATACTAATCACGTGTGAGAGTTACACAAAAAGCCCAGACTTCACCACTATGCAATATATCCATGTAACAAATCTGTACATGTACCCCATAAATCTGTAAAAATAAACAACAACAAAGAACTGCAAGAGAATCTGGAACTTTACTTATTAAGTTGGTTAATGAATAGTGCTATTATTCTCATAATTCTGAACCTATTTTATATATAAGATAGAGCAAATAAATATATCGATATCTTGGGAACTAGGGTTTTTTACTGTGGGACATAAAAATATAGAAAGCACTATAGAAGAATCTTGTGGAGTTGGATTTGAATTGGAAGTACCAGTATGTACTCATAGTTTTTTAAAAAAATTATATACTTCTTTGCTTGTCCTATGATAGGGGCCAGTAGCAATGACACCCTAATAACAATGAGCACACCAAGCACTCTGGTATTGGTTTCTAAATACCATGTTCCACTCAAAGGAACCTGAGTTATTTAGAGCAGCGGTCCCCAACCTTTTTGGCACCAGGGGCCGGTTTCATGGAAGATAATTTTTCCATGGACTGGGGGAGGGGGTGGAGGCAGAGTTCAGGTGGTGATGTGAGCAATGGGGAATAGCTATAAATACAGATGAAGCTTTGCTTGCTCACCTCCTGCTGTGTGGCCTGGTTCCTAACAGGCCACAGACCGGTGCTGGTCCTTGGTCTGGGGGTTGAGGACCACAGATTTAGAGAATTTGGTTGATTTCAGATCTAGAGCAAACAAAGAAAAAAATAAATCTAGAATATTTGTTCCAGAAAGAGGGAAACACCTCAAAGACTAAATGAGCTCATGTCAAAAGGACAAAGAGGTAAAGATACTCTGAACCCAAATATGAGGAAAATCAATAGAGCCAGAATGTGGCTGTTCTACAAGACAACTGACTTGGAATCATAAAAAGTTTTTTAAAAAAAGTGGGGAGGGGCAATTATTCTAAATTAAAAGGATCTAAAGGGACTTCATAATCAGCACAATGCATGAAGTTTGATTAGATCCCCGGTAGTGTAAGGATGGGAAAGGGGAAGCTAAAGAAGACATTCTGGGGACAATTAATTGGTAAAATCTAAATTAGGACTGTATATTAGATTGTATTACCAAAACAATGTTAATTTTTAGGTGCAGTAATGATATTGAAGTTCCGTGGCAGAGTATCCATGTTCTTAGGAGATGTACGCTGAAGTATTTAGAGGTGAAATGGCATTTGCAATTTTCTTTCAAATGGTTCAGGGGGGAAAAAGCATATATATAATGAGAAAAAACAAAAGCAAATAGAAAAAAATATTAAATTGTGAATTTTGTGAAGGGTATTTGGGTGTTCATTGTAGTACTCTTCCAACTTTTGTTTGGTTCTGAAATTTTTCAAAGCAAAAAAAGTTCAGAAATAGAGATTTAAGAGGTGGAATGGATAGAGCTTTGTAACTACCTGGGAATGGAGGGAGAGTGTAGAGCCCCGAATAACAAGTAGATTTCTGGCTCATCACAGGGCTGCCATCACTGAAACAGAGAACCCTGAAGGAAGAGCGGGCACACAGAGAGTGATGGGCGCTCCACCTTGGACACTGAGTGTGAGGTGTCGATGGCGATACAAGTGGACATGTCCAGTAGGCTGCTGGGGATACAGGTTTGGAGGCTGAGAGTTTGGCACAGGGGAAGAGGCGGGCTCTGTATTAATAGATCGCTAGGGGTGCCCTAATGCCAGACTACAGACTGGGGGCGTTAAACAACAGAAATTTATTTTCTCACAATTCTGGGGGCCAGAAGTTCGAGGTCAAGATATCAGCAAGATTGGTTTCTCCTGAGCCCTCTCTCCTTGGCTCATCTTCTCTCAGTGTCTCTCCTTTCATGGTCTTTCCTCTATCTGTGACCTAATCTCTTTTTATAAGGACACCAGTCACTGGGGTAGGGCTGACCCTAATGACCTCATTTTAACCGGATTACCTCTTTAAAGGCCCTATCTCCAATTACGCTCTGAGGTACTAGGGTTAGGACTTTCACCATAAGAATTTCGGGGGGCTGGGGGCACAATTCAGCCCCTAGCAGAGTCTCTTAGTCACACAGATCCTGAGTAAACAGAACACCTTTCTGTATTTCATAGCATTAAGTTAGAGTAAGCCCAAAATCAATCTGTAAAGGTAAGTTTACTCCTAACTCACTGGCAATTATGTGAGTTTTTCAAGTGTTTTGGGGAACAGGGGTATTTTCCAAAAGGAAGTAGAAATACAGAAAGGAAGAGAAGTAGGAAGGGAGGAAGTGAGTCCGTGCGTCTCAGTAAGCTGTCTCCTTTCTGGCCCAAGTCAAGGAAACAGGAAAAAAAAAAAAAAAGATCATTTAGACACAAAAAACTGAATTTCAAGGACACTTCCACTTGTAAAGAAGAAACTGATTTTAAAACAAGCCACACAGTGTTTGGGAAAGGAAGTGAAATCAAAGAAATGAAGCTAGGAAAACTGCTTGGCATTATTTCTGTCACTATATCCAGGAGCAAAAATTACAATGGATTTCTCAGCCCTTGGGTCAGGGACTAAGGGATGTTTTTTCAGAGTTGTGGAAAATAAGATCTGGCATATATTTATTTATTAAAGATTTGGTGGTGAGCAGGACAGAAAAAGTACAAGAATAAACCTGTTTTTTTTTTTTTTTTTATCAGATCAAGTTACTCCATCAGAGCAATCTTTCTGTCCCATGTATTTTCTTCTCTTAATAGTTATGTGACCTTGGGTAACATTTTCCTCTCTCTGTGTCTTAATTTCCCCACCTGTAAAATGAAGATAATATCTTCCGCATAGAGTTCTTGTCAGGAATTAATGAACTAAAACATGAAAAAAGTTAAAAAGTTCTTGGTACATAATAGATCTTCAAATAAACATCAGCTATCCTCATCCTCACTACCACCACCACCCCCACCATCATCGTCCTCACCCCAGCACATCTGACTTAGCTCATTTTATTCTCACTGTTGGCCACATCTTCCGTTCTCCTCTCCAGCTGTGCTGCTTCTGAGATTTTCCCCTAAGGATTCCAACCCAAGTTGATCTTGCTTCAAGGAGGAGATGCAGCCTGAACTTGGTGCTGAGGTGTCTGGATTCATTCAGATGGTGGAGATTCCTCAACAACTTCATTCAGCAAACATATGCTGAACACCTACTTTACGTCAGCACCTACTTTACGTCAGCACCTGGCTAGCGGCAGGAGGTGGAGAGATGAAGAGTGGTAGTCCTTGCTTGCAGGGAGCTTTTTAATCTAATGGAGAAAGAATCGTAGAAGCAGATAAAGAGATATAACAAAGGTTGTTAAAAAGGCAGAAAATGATCTAAATATCTGGATTATCCCCCATCAGCCCAGAAATGTGCTAAAATATTTGCTATCTTAAAAAATTTCATCTTGACTCCTCAAACTCTTCTGGCTACCATTTCTTGGTGAATCTTCCAAGCAAAGCTTTATAGCTTCAACTAAAGCTTTATAGCAAAGCTGTTCCTCTGGTGGAACAGGCCATCAGTGGTGCCCAGGTTTACATCTCCATTTCATCAGGTAAACGGATAGAATTGGAAGAGCTCACTCTTGATTCCAAATTCCCCCTGATGCATTCTGATTAGCCAGCTTGGATCAAGACCCACTCCTGGACCAATGAGCTCTAGCCACAGAGTCGGGTCACAGTGTATTACAGTGCTATTCCTATGGTAGCCATCTGAATGGAGTTGGGGTGAGGGGAAGGTGGGAAGTGGTTAGTCTCTGTTGAATAAGAAGGAGCAGAAGGTCTCAGGAAAGGAGGGGATATTGGGACAGACAAAACAATACATGGCTACTCTCTGTCATCCCTTCTCTCCAGGCAAATTGAAAGATCTTAAATTTTCAATTCTGTCTCCTATTTTCTTCAAAATCTGGTTTCATTAATTACCCTTTTTGTCTTTTACATTTTAAATCTGTTTCTATTCAAGCTCCTTTTCTTTAGGCTCAAACTTGCTCAAGACTCTCCTATGCTAAAGGAAGGTCCCACAACCTGTGTTCAAGCTCCTGTCCCTTTTCCATCAAGTAAATGTCACCTGCCCCTTATTCATACTTGACCCTGACCTGATCTCCTCTCTTTATTTCCTTCTTCAGTGCCACCTCTATTTCCCCAAGGTGTTTCTTGGTCTTTGAAAGGCTGAAGACAAGGTAGAGTGAAGGAAGCGTGAGATTTATAGGCCTTTGTGATGCAGCCCTTCCAGTAGGTGTGACAGGTAGTCTCTGATGTGCCGACTCCTTACAGCCTGATTCCAAGAGGCCCCCTGGATTGTGGAGCATGGCACTGACCAGTCTCTGACCTTTCCAGCTTCCTGGCTCCAGAGAGTCTGTGGCCACAGTGCCACCTGGACCCCACCCAGGCTTCTGATAGTCAGCTTGTTTACCAAAGCCTTCCCAGGTACAAGAACCTTCTCATGAAGAAAGAGGGTGGGTGCCCTCTCTGAGAGGCTGTTTGCTATTCGCTCTGTCAGATGGGGTAACTTCCCATTGCCAGTCCTGTGCTCTCTGGAATGAAGGGGAAAGGTAACAACCACAGGTTGGACCAGAGCTGCCTTTTTAAGGGTACCCACTGCTGAAGGCCAAGCCCTTGGCACGCACTCACCAACACACGTTTCTGCTTCTCTGGGCTACATGGCTGCTTGTGGGGACAACCTATAGCACAAAGCCCTTTTCTTCTTTGGTTTTTATAAAAAACCTGTTTATTATGGAAAATATTAAACATATACAAAATAGACTATTTAATGTGTCTACCACTCACTTTCAACAAATATCCACTTGAGGCCAGTGTTGCTTTCATTATACCCCCATGCCAACACCCTCCCCCATTACTACAAAGCAAATCTCAGATAATATACTTTATCTGTAAATATTTCAGTATGGATCTGAATAACTCTTCTTTTTTGTTTATTTCTGGCTGTGGTCAGGTTTATTGAGGTGTAATTTACATGCAGTAAAATTTACCCTTTTTAGGTATAGTTCTGAGGTTTCATAAACTGATTCAGTCACGTAACCATCACAATCAGGATGTAGAACAGTTCTGTCACCTCCACAAATTCCCCCATATCCCTTTGCAGTGAACTCCCTCTCCCACCCCCAGGCAACCACAGATGTGCTTTCTATTCCTATACTTTTATCTTTTCCAAACTGTCATAAACATAGAATCATATAGTATGTAGTCTTTTGGAGCCTCAACATTTAAAACAGAATCATAATAAATACCATCACATCACTCCCAAATCAACAATAATTCCTTAATATCATCAAATATTCAATGCTCACATTTCCACAATTATCCTAAAGAGTATTTTTTTGTACTCTGATATAGGATCTATATAAGGTCTACACATTGCACTTGGTGGTTATGTCTCTCAAGAGTTTTTTAATCCAGGGGTCCCAACCTATGGTGAGTTGTATAATTATTTCATTATATATTACAATGTAATAATAATAGAAATAAAGTGCACAATAAATGTAATACGCTTGAATCATCCAGAAACTATCCCCCCTGCTCTCTGGTCTGTGGAAAAATTGTCTTCCATAAAAATGGTTCCTGGTGCCAAAAAGGTTGGGGACCACTGTTAATCCATAAGTTTACTCCCATCTTTTGTTTCCTCCAAGAAATTGGGTTGTCACAAATAGTTTCCCATAATCTGAGTTTTTTTGATTGTCTCTGTATGTTGTCACTTCTTCTGTTCCCTATAGCCTTGCTACTAAAATATGATCCGTGGACTAGCAGCATCTGCATCACCTGGGAGTTAGGAGTGCAGAATCTCAGACCCCACTCAAGACCTATTGAATCAGAATCTGCATTTTAAACAAGATTCCTAGGTGATTCTGTTCCTGTAAAATGGTAGTGAGCACTAGAGTCTTGATCTTGTTTAGGGTTTTTGGGGGGGGCAAGCCTATTGGTGGTATTGCACCCCTTATTTCTCAGCCCTGCCCACCTGCTCCTCTCTGCGCCTCTCTGCTCCTTGTCAGCCAGGACTTGGGCCTCCTTGCAACTCAGGCTTCCGTAAATGTAAGCATATCCCAGGAGATGCAGTCTGCCGTCCCTCCCCCATTCTCTTTTTCTACCTTGGCTTCCAGGTATTTCGTCTATCCTTACGATTCACAAATCTTTCTCTCTAATCTTGACCTCCCCTTGGTCTCCTAACTTGCCTTTTCAGTTGCCAAGAGAATAACTCTTCCTAGATATTCAGCCTACACTTTTAACTCAACAAGTCAAAACTTAAACCACTATTTTCCCTCCTATCTTCTCTTTTGGATTAGTGACCTATTTTCTGATCACTCAGCCTAGACTATTTGAAGCTGTCTTCTATTTTTTTCCCACTCTTCGTGTCTTACCTCTAATTAGTGGTGTAGCTTTATTAATTTTCCTTCTGTATTTGTCAGCTTTCATTAGGTTATGCTGGAGTAAGAAACAATCTCCTCAAATCTTGGTGGTTTACAACACAAAATTTATTTTTTGTTCATGTTATACGTTGGCTGTGAGTTTACCTCAGTTCTGATCTGCTCCATGTGTCCTCTTCATTCCAGGATCCAGTCTGGAAAATAGCCCCAATTTGGGATATAGTGAGGGAAAAAAGGAGTGGCAGAATTAGGAGTAGCCTTCAAAGCCTCTTTTTGGTCATGGTGTAATTGCACATTTCATCGGCCATAGAAAATGACAAAGCCAAGTCCCGTGTCTGTGGGCTGGGAAAGTGTGTTCCAGTATCTGGCATTACTAGTACAATCTATGACAACTGCCGTGTTATATCTCATTTGCATCCCTTATTTCAATTCCCTTTACCTCTGCCTTAAACCTCCCTTCTCTCAGCTTAGAATCCACGTCCTCAGGGAAGCCTTCTCTGATACCCTCAGGCTAGGTCACGGCTCCTATCAGCTACCGTGGAACTTGTACTTGTCCGTTACGACACATGTGGCATAATTTAATTATTCATGCACTTAGTTTCTGACTTTCCCCTAGACTGCAAGCCCTGTGAAGGCAGAGACAGTTTCTGTTTTGTTCACTATTTAATCCTTGGAATTTAGAAAAGCAGTATGCGATAATTATATGTAAATGAATGAACGAAGGCCTTAGTCATCCCCACCCGGATTACTGAAAGGCCCTACCAGTCAGTAGTTTTTGAAATCTAATTTAACCTTCTGCCATGGGGTTTCCTTCTTAAAAGACTTACTCTCTTCATATCATCTATTAGTCTTCCAGGTCAGCCTCCTCTTTGAAGTTTCCTGAACGTGTGAGCTTTCTCAGACCTCCGTCCTTCCGCATTGGCGGTTCCTTCTGTAGAATGCCCACCCGTCACTGCTCTGCCTGATAAAATCCTATTCATCTTGGAAATCTCAGCTCTGAGGCTTGGTCCTCTGCTGAACCTCCCATGAGGCAATTATCATGGTGCACTCTAACGGTTGGTTTGTGTGCCTCTATTAGACTAAGCTCCACGAGGCCACAAACTATTTTATTGGTCTTTGTATTTTATAGCACTTAATATGAGGAGCTTTGCACAAAGCAGATGCTCAAATATTGCTGGTTACATCTTTGCAAGCTACAGTTAGTTAACAGAGTAATGCCTTATCCATCCAGAAGCAGCAAAGCACACGTTAACAAATTCTGTGCCCTTCAAACATAGGCAGTTAGAATCTACTTACTTTTCCTACACACCCAGTCCTAATGTGGTTTTCCAGTGCAGATTAGAAAAGAGGGAGGGGCACTTCTAAATAGAGGACCCCCCCAACCCCGTAACAGCAAGAAGTGGACACAGTGGTGAACTGTCAGTAAACAAGAGGGGACTTGGCATGGCTCACAGGAGCGCCTTCTGGTAGGGGCCTACTTCCTGCAGCTTCCTTTTACAACTCTGAGCCTGAGACTGTCTCAGATTGTAAAAAAACAAACACAGACTTGCTGGCTTCTCTTGTTTCCCTCCGAGCTGAAGGGGTGGGAGGCAGACTCGGAGCCCCGGGTTTCCCTGAGGAAAGGATGACCTCCTCCATTGGGCTTCTCTTGTCTTCCTTTCCTTGGTGGTGGCAGCAGCAGTCGTGGGTTGGATTTGTTTTTTGAGGAAGCAAAGTGAACAGGCCACAGTGAATTTTTGCCCTGCCACACATTGGCTAACACAGTGGTTCTCCAACCTGAGCATGAGTCAGAATCACCTCAGGGCTTGTCGAGCCACAGATTGTCGGGCTCCACCCACAGTTTCTGATTCAATAGGTCTGGCTTGGGGACTGGACAATATGCATTTCTAAAAAGTTCCAGGTGATGCTGCCATTGCTGGTCTGGACTTAGGAATCACTGGGAGTAAAGTATGAGTAGCCATGGGAAGACCTGTGTGGCTACTGTCTACCCAGGGCTGGTCTGCTTACGCTACCGTTAGTTAGGTCAGTCCAGGGATTTTTCTGCCCTCCCACGCATGCAAGAAAGGGGTGTTAGACCTGAACCTGTTGTTTTCTCACCATTAAGAACGTGGCCGGGGACGAGACCTCAGGACAGTGACTCTTCTGTAAACGGCGGCGCGGCTCTTTTAGTGGTGACTGCTCCCCAGGGAGACGCACCTGTGACCTCGGTGCTGCTGAAGTCCATCCTAGACCCCCGCAGGCCCAAGCAAGTGGAGAACCCTCTTCCTTAGACATTCTGCCCCTGCTGTTTGTTGTTAAATGACGTGCTTCGTCCGTATGAAGCCTGGTTCTGTACATCTGAGTGTGCCCTGCAGAGATCCTGCAGTCCTTGGTGACTAACAAGGACTTTCACTGAACTTAACAGATTTCTCTTTTCTTGTCTACCTTTAAGGTTTCTTGCTGTTGAGAATAGTGAGGGACAAGGAATTTTTATTGCTCCCATTTTGCAGGCAAGGATACCAGTGCTGACCCCAGCCTTACCGACTACTTGGAGGTCTATAAAAACACATGGGCTTTGTGTTTCTTGCCCATGTTAGTGGAATCCCTTATGTCTTCTCATGAACCGATCTCCAAATTCACTCTGGGCCTTCTCCCTCTTTTCTGTGCAAGGCCCCAGTATGGGCCACTGTTAGCCCTCGTCACCTAGATTTTCTTTGCTGTGCAGCCTGAGGCTGTGAGCCTCTGGATCTCCACCTTGGTCTGTAGGGGGAAAAGTTGTTTTAGGTGAATTTGAGTCCTTGGTTTTAGGCCAAATGCAGCAATTACCACAAGGTTCTGGCTAAGATGCAAGACAAA
Organism: Eulemur rufifrons; assembly: GCF_041146395.1. Taxonomy (NCBI): domain Eukaryota; kingdom Metazoa; phylum Chordata; class Mammalia; order Primates; family Lemuridae; genus Eulemur; species Eulemur rufifrons. Next base: position 240,156,846 of record NC_090989.1, read on the forward strand.
ATGTCTGTACTCCCACTACTGTTGGTCTGCAAAGTGGAAGGCCACCCTAGGCAAATTTGTCACCTTTTCTGTATCTCCTTGGGGACAGGCTTTCCCTTGTTCAGTGCTCCTCAGCGCTTTACTAAAAGGTTTATGGAACAAGTATTGATTTATCTCTAACCCTCCAGCCAGAGAGCCTTTGAAACCACCTTAAATGCTCTACCTCCCAGCTCCATCTTATCCTTTGGACTCAGCTGAAATACCATCTCCTCAGAGAAGTCTTCCTGACAACCCCACCTAAATTGGGTTTTCCACTCACCCCTCCTCTATTACTTTACCTATGGTTTATTTGCATCACAGAACCTTCCTTGTTCATTTATTTGTTTCCTTAGTTTTGTACTTGTTTTGTCATGTATCTTCTGTAGAAAATATTTCAGCCGGATGAGGTGGCTCATGCCTGTAATCCCAGCACTTGAGAGGGCTGAGGCAGGAGGATTGCTTGAGGCCAGGAGTTCCATACCAGCCTAGGCAACATAGTGAGACACTGTCTCTACAAAATAATAAAAAAAAAATAATATTTCTGTGGAAAAAAAAAAAAAAGAATCACTGGCCTAGGGCCAGGTGTGGTAGGAGGATTGCTTGAGCTCAGGAGTTGGAGACCAGCCTGAGCAAGAGTGAGACCCTGTCTCTACTAAAAATAGAAAAATTAGCTGGGCCTGGTGGCACGAACCTATAGTCCCAGCTACTCAGGAGGCTAAGGCAAGAAGGATCGCTTAAGCCCCAACCCGGGAGTTTGAGGTTGCTGTGAGCTAGGCTGACACCATGGCACTCTAGCCTGAGCAACAGAGCAAGACTGTCTCAAAAAAAAAAAAAAAAAAACAGAACAAAACAAAACAAACAACAACAACAAAAAAGAATCACTGGCCTAAACAATGGGCCTCAAGCAAGACCACAATGAAAAACTCCAGCCAAACAGGAAAATACAGAAAATTTCATCCTTGGTCAGGCACTTCTTGCTTCATTTACACAGGTGACTGTATTTTTTTCCCTGATGAAGACTTTGTGACTTGATAATTTCCACTTGTGGAACCAGTCAAACTGGATATTTACTATCAGATATTTACTTAGACCAAATAAACATTGTATACACTATGTGAAGATAGAAGATGCTGGCACTCTGACTTCCCTGCAAGGGCTGCTCCCTTGTGAATCTGTATTGCTGACTCATATGTAGACCAAAAGCTCCATGAGCAACTCCACCATCAGAATGCAGCAGTGCTCTGTTCCCTGCTGTCCCCGCACCCGCACCCCCAACACACTCTCTGTTTACAGTAGATATCAGAATTTCATATTAAATCATTAGGAGTAGTTGCCAACGCATCATACTAGTAATATAACTCAATTTCAAAATTAATCACCTGCTGATAGGCCCTGATATTAAATTACTAAGGTTATATTTATTGAAAAAAAATCTTAACAATGGGGAGAGTTGATGAAAACAGAAAATTTTTAACATAGTCACAAGAAAATCAACACTGGTGTCTTGGAGGAATATACCTTGCATCCTCTACTGCCACACACGGATGACTGCACAGAGACAGGGTGGCTAGAGCAGAAAGAACCAAAGAACTTAACTTTGATGTTGAACCAGAATTGTCACGGACAGTGAGTTCCTGTGGAGTATGAAAAACCCTCATCATTCCCTTAACAAGACTTGGAGAGAAGGATGAATTATGTTCAGGGAATTTCATATTTCATTGGTGCTAAAACTCATATTGTTTTGCATTGTAACATCTCTGAAATCCTGTTACATTTTATCATGGGTGGCTTTTTATGATCTCAGTTGGCCAGGTCACGGTTGTGATGAGGTGTCCCTGCCTGAATGTGTAAAAACTCAGGGGTTATTCCTGGTGGGATGACTCGGCAAATGTAATCTCCATGTTTCTCTCGACAAATTACATAAGGACCATCTGGAAAAGAAATATGCTGCCTGTTGTCGTGGAACCTTCCATTCATACCTGCAGGTAAGCCAAGAAAGGCCCAGCATCAGAATTGGTAAAGCAGGTGTCAGTAGCTTGCAGGAAACAGTAGTGGAATGCTCTTAAGAAATGCTGTGTTCTCAGCCTGTGGTGATTAAGAACACACAGGACTCTTCTGTGTGGAACAATGCAGACATCAATGACTATGAGTTGAAAAATGATTCAGAAGAACAGAGATTCAGAATATGAAAAAATTACAGGAATTCCTTAATTTATTTTGGCTTATATTTTCTTTCTAATGTATGCACAAGAGCTATGTATAATAACAATGTATTATGTTTAAGTCTAAATGTGCTCATTCACTATTTTAAATTCTAAATGATAAAAAAGCATTACAAATAGTTTCATTGGAACAACTTTCTTTTTAACAGCAGCTCTCAACCTTTTTGGTCTGAGGACCTCTTTTACACTCTTAAAATTTAGTGAGGACCCTACAGAACTTTTGTTTATGTGGTAATATCAATATTTACCATATTAGAAATTTAAACTGAGATTTTATTTATTTTTTCCTACCTGGACATACAGAGAATAAAAGGAGACTTTTAATACTGAAGAACACCTATGTGCCCATTCCATTAGCTGTCAAGAGAGATACTGACATCACACATCATGTAGCCTCTGGAAAACTCCAGTGTACACTGGTGAGAGAATGACAGTGAAAAACGCAGATAATGTTACAGTGTTAAAAGGAAAAGAGTTTGGGCCTGAAAGGGAGGACCACACTTTGAGAATCACTGACATACAAAATAATGTTTTTTCAAAAACCATTAGAGTTGATGAATATGGATATATTTTCACCTAAACTGTTGGAAGGAGTAAAATCTTGACTACATGGAAAATTCTATTGTTGAACAGTTGGTGTAGCACTGTGAAACAATGAGAAATTAACTGGTGTATTTTTCTTTTGTGGCTGTGGGAAAGAAATATCCACCCCTTCTCCCTACTCCTAGGTGGCCAGGTCACACTGGGTATGCTGCAAGTCTTAGCAATTCTGACCCTAGGAGACGGTCTCCTAGCTGGGTCCCAGGAGGCAGTGGAACTGGCTGTGAAGGAGGAAGAAGGGATAGAAGTTGGGACAAAAATGAGAGGAGCAGAGAGAGTTGGCCCCTGGGGGACATAGCTGGATTTCCAGATGACCAGGAGAGGAGGTGGGGACTTACAGTTTCTGCCAGTGCTGGAAATCTCTGGAGGCTTGCAAATGACTGTGTGGGTAACTGTGGAAGACAGACACTATGCATAGGACATTGCAGCACCAGCTAGCGTCCCATTGGGCAGTCAGGCCCGGAGAGAGGGCAGCCCCTGTGGAGCGGCTGGCCTTTAGGGTACTATGCAGGCCCGAGCAAGGAGATCCTAATGACAGTTATTAATAGCATGGATTGCTGCCCAGGGCCTCTTCTGCCCCTGTCCTGACCTGTAATCCTAGAACCTCCCCCGGAAGAACTGGGGGGGGGGGGGGGGAGGCGGGGAGAGGGAAAAAGAGAGAGAGAGAAAGAAAGTTGGTTTTCTCCAGGGATCTTGGGGACCCGATTGGCTTTCATTTAGAAACTACAGGATAGTTACAGAAGCAAAGTATTTATGAGCAGATCCGAGGTCATCCTGCCTGAATTTGCTTGCTAGCTCTGCCACTGGCTGGAATGCGGTTGCTAATAGAACCCACCTCACAGGATTTCCAGGATCTCCACTGGACACACTAAATAGCAGCTCTTCAAACAGCGCCTCGCACATAGATGTGTCATCATCTCTCATACCTTCGATGTCCTGAAAATGTCATACCTGCCACACTGCATCCTCTTGAGGGTTGAAATGGCTGAAGTTTGACTATGCCTAAGCCGCCACATCGAAGACTAGATTAAACTGTAACGCTGGAGTCTAGGGGAAGGAGGACAACATACTGGAAATTGCATAAGTGCTCTACCCCGGAGTGGGTGGCCCAGGCTTTGTGGGAGGGTCCCCGAGGCTGCCCCTGCAGTCCAGCGACTGCAGCGAGTCCGGTCAGGCAAACCCTTCCCGGCTTTGGAGGGACCATGGGCATTTCTTGGGTTTGAGCACGGGCGTCCCACGCGCGGCACAGCCAAATCGGTGCAAACTCCCTGTGGGTCAACGGGGTCTGGATCCTCCTGGGTTTCTCCTTATTTTAAATTTTTGCCAGAGAGGGTTCTGGCTCTCTTTGCACAATCCAGGGACGCCTGCGAATCTGAGCCAGCAGGTGGGTGTGGGCAGACGTGGGCAGGACCGTCAAGGCCCTAGCCACCTGCCGGGTGCAGGGGAGTCTTGAAGCTCCGGAGCCGAGTCCCGGTCTCCCGGCGCCCCACCTCAGACCCCTCCATCCACGGGGGGAGGGGCGTGGCCGCCCCAGGGGGCGGAGCCGGGGAGGGGTCTGCGAGCGAGTCACGTCCCCCAGGCGGGGCGGAGCGCGGGAGGCCGGCTGGGGAGGCGCCACATCCGGCGGCTGCTCGGTACTTCATAAAGCCGTCGCCACCGCGCTTTGCCTCCGCCGCAGCTCTGGGCTCTTCTCGGCTGCAGGAGCAGCTGCTCCAATGCCCCAGAGCGGCCATGGGCGCCCCGCACTGGTGGGACCAGCTGCGGGCTGGCAGCTCGGAGGTGGACTGGTGCGAGGACAACTACACCATCGTGCCTGCCATCGCCGAGTTCTACAACACGGTGCGGGTCGCGGGAGCAGGGAAGGCAGGCGGGCCGGCGGGAGGGGGCTGTCCCCGTGCGCCTCAGCGTCTGGAAGCTGGACCTGGGTCTCTGCGTGTATCTGGGGCATTCTCTCCAGGGACAGTCAGTCCACACCCCTCATCTGCACGCTCCTTCCAGTTCTCCCTCTGTCTTCCTCTCCTGTCCCTATTCCCGACAGCTGGGCTCATCCTCCTCCTCCTGTCATTTTGTTCTGTTGGCCCTATTGTCTTGTTTGGTCCCCACCCGTCCCGGAACCAGGGGTCCATGTCAGCCCATTCTTCTGGTTTGGGTCAGGTGGGGACCGTGAACCCGCCGGGACAACCCTCTACCTCCCCTAGGATCTCTTGTGGCGTGACGCACTTGGGTCGCATTGTGCGTTTTTGCCCTGAATACCTACCTGCTCTTGGAGTACCGGGAAGAGGGAAGCCTCCCCACCCCAACCCCGGCAGGTCTCTGGGGCGGGGCCCACTCCCACCATGCTGACTTGCCCCACCCCCAAGAATATGCCAATAATGGTCGAGTTCTTTTTAGCCAGAATCAAGTTAATTACTACTAGTTTTTTTTTCTTGCCTTTAGTGTTCAATCTCGCCAGCCCCAAATCTCACTCCCCCAAGCCTATGCTCTCTCTCCAGGTCGTAAGTCTGAGGGGCGAAAGGGAAGTTTGGGAGTGATAATGTACGGGTTTTTGAACTTGCCTAGGTCCCTAGATACAGGCAAGCAGAAACTTCCCCACTGCAGAATCCTGTGTGTTTTAGTCTTTGTAGGAGAGAAAGGTTGCAGGTGGGAGAGGAAATGCCTCATCTTTTCAATGTCCATGGCTTGGGATTTTGGTACGGAGTATAAGACTTTGCATGATCATTTCTGTGGCTCAGCTCTTCACTGCCCAAACACAGAAAACAGGAACTTCTGGTTTGAGTCATTGTGAATTTGAGGTTGTTATTTAGGATTTTTTCCCCCTTGGATTTGCTAGAGAGAATGTCCTTGGCAGGAGTCAGTGCTTATTGCTTGGAGGGATCTCAGGTGATCTAGTCCCTGTCCTTTTATTCATCTGATGAGCACCCTGGGCACTTGAGGAGGGAGCTGTCATGCCCACATTTCTGGCATGGCTGGGGTGGCATGGCTGGGGCCACAATACAGAGGTCTGGACTCTCCCTCCCCTCAGAGCTGAAGTCCATGGCTTCCCTCCACACAAACCCTCTTCCTTCTTTCTTATGACCAGGTTAGTTCCTCAAGAACACCTGGCCCTCTGCTGTTGGTAGATACTGTGAAAGATGCAGTTGGTGGCAGCGGCCACAACTTACCTATTGCATAAACTCACGGAGCATGTTATCAGGTATGGACAGGGGGTGGGCTGGAGCGTGCTGGGTACTTCCAACAAGGAGAAACAACAGCGGTAACTCAATTTCTCCATTCGTAAACGGAGAATACAGTGAAATACTAAGGATTTCACCAGAGTTCAGGAAGAAATGACGGTTTGGTGACAGGGTCTCACACACCTAGCGTGATTATTACCTGTGGAGACTGAGACCTTCAAAGAGAGTCAGGCCTGGATATTTGGGCCACAAAGGCTAATGTATAGCTGCTCTGAGCTGGATGACGAGGAGTGTTTATTTTGTCTTTACTTTTAATCTAGTCCCATTGGAGCTGTTACTGTATGTAGTGAGTGCCAAAGTCTTTTTTTTTTTTTTTTTTGAGAAGTGAACTGTTGATCCTCAACTGCAGTGCCTGTGCCTGATTAGCCCAGCTGGTCCATCTGCCAAATGTTATTCCTTGGAATACTCGTAAACCTACAAAATTTGCTCTGGTGAAGCAGAGAGCTTAAGGTCTCAGACAAGTAGTTGGCCACCTAAATTGTTGAGTGTAGATCCAAATAATTTAGTAAAAACCATTTCCTCCCCTCCGTTCCCACAGTCCTACTTATCTTTCGATACTTATCACAGAAAAAATACCCGAGCTTATCTTACTCCTGTGCACCTGTGTGGAGTAAAACAATGTTACTTGGTGACAAACATCTTTTAAAATCTTCATCACAAGGCAGCAGGTCCAATTATCCATTTGTTTTGTTTGTTTAGCAAGTCTCAGACCTATGTGGGACAATTATCCATTTCATAAGAAACTAATAATCGTTTCCAATTTTGAGAAAAAGCTAAAGGAATTGACAGTGTTAAATTAGGAGAAGATCGGGAGAGGGATTTAGAACCTTTTTTTTTTCTTTCTTTCTTTCTTTTTTTAAAGACAAGGTCTTGCTCTGTCTCCCAGGCTAAAGTGCAGTGGCATGGTCATAGCTCACTACAACTTTGAACTCCTGGGCTCCAATGATCCTCCTGTCTTGGCCTCCCAAAGTACTGGGATTACAGGTGTGAGCCACTGCACCTAGCCTAGTACCTTCTTAATGGGTCCTGGAATAGCACATCACGATTACAACTTCAATTACTTTTGTTTTCTTATTTTTGACCACTATACTAGTGAGGATACAACTTCAATTACTACTGGCCATCATTAATTGTTTGCTATGTGTTGAAGCTCTGCTGAGTATCCTATATTCATGGTAGATGCTATTTATTATATTCATTTGATAAAGGAAGAAATTTGGGGCCTAGTTTATATAACTTGCTGAGGTCAAGAGAATGGCAGAGTTGGAGTCAGAACTTGGTCCAATTGGCTCTACCAGGAGAGTTCTCTTGAAGATATATGTGCCACTATAACTTTTATTTATTTGGCATAGTATAGGTATTTATTATTCAGTCATTCTTTCAATTTAAAACTCCTATATTGGGACGATTTTGTCTATAGGATAAAACTCATGATGTTTGATATGAAAAAAAGTGTGTTTAAAGCAGTTTTTCTTATTGTTACTATAAAAGTAATAACATAATCATGGTAAAATATTTAGAGTATGGGAATTATAAAGAAAAATACTCTTTCTTCTGTATCTCTCCAGATATTTTCTAGATATATGAAAAGCACACGTTTTTGCATGTGCATATATAATATCTATGTATAGTGTATTCACACTTGAAGTTTTTTTTCAACCTAGTTGAGATCATACTGTACAAACTCTTATGCACCTTGAATTTTTCACTTAATGCGTCTTAGAGACAGTCCCACATCGACTCATATAGGGCCAGCTTCCTCTTCACAATATCTATACAGTACTCGATTTAATGGATTGACCATAATTTATTTAATCAATCAATTCCTTATTGATGGACATTTAGGAAAGTTTCTATTTGTTTTATTGTTTTTGTTTTGGGTTTTGAACAGTGGTTGGTGAATATCCTCATTCATGCATCTGGATATACTATTGCAAGTACTAATCCTAGACAGGGAATTGCTGTGTCAAGGAGAAAATTTGCTTTAAATGCTGATAATTACTGTGAAATGGCCCCCTAAAGCGAGTACACTGATTTAACTCCCCCTGACAATGTTTGGGTGTACAAGGCATTTTGCTCTTGGGCTCTGCAAATCTTTATCGCCTCAAATCTTATCATCCTTTGCTTCAGCCAAGCCAAATAGTTCTTCCAAGAACACGTCATTTCCTTTCACAGCCTTTTACTTGTGTATGTTTTGTACTCTTTCTTCTCTATACAAATTCTATTGAATTGAGTTCTTTTTATGTTTTAAGTTTTAAGGCCCGAGTCACATAGACCTAAGCCACTTTGGAGAAAAGTTGGTCTGCCTTTTAACCACTGGGCTTGGCCTTTAAGGACCCTGTTGCTGGGCAGTGACTCAGGGACAAAAGGAAATCAACTGGTGCTGAAAAGTCTTGAAGCAAAATGTTAAACATACGCATAAAATCAGCCCATGATCTGTCACTTCCCCTCTGTTCTCAATCATCAATATAAAGAAAGTAGAGCTCTCTTTAAATGCAAAATCCTAATTCCCACTATCTGTAGGCTGTAGAGCAGAATCTATCTACCTGCCTACCTATGTAATCTATTCTATCTGAGCATTTACTGGGCAACTATTATGTGCCTATTACAGAGACAAGATCTGTACGGTGAGGACCATGACTGAGGTGTGGACAAGCCGCTGAGGGCATTATTAGCATTCTGCTCAGGACTGGTGTATTGTGAGGGTAGGGTCGTGGTTTTCGCAAGAAGTCTTCTCAGTAGGGTGACCGAACTTCTACGTTTCTGCCCGAGACTTTTCTGATTTAAAAACTGATAGTCCCATGCCCCAAGAACCTCCCTCAGTCCCAGGCAAACTAGGACAGCTGTTCATCCCAGAGGCAGGAATGGGACAATGGAATGGATAGTTAGGAATCGGCACACAATTAAGATGCACAGTCTGCTCAGCCAGGGTAAAGGTCCCTAGCTATTTGTGACCTACCGTCCAGAAAATGCACAGCCTGTTGTTTTGTTTGTTTCTCCTCTGTCGGGAAAGTGCACATTCAGATGCATCAGGATGAAAGTGCAGTATGTTCCTGAGATTATTTTGTAGCAAATGTTATGTAGGAAGTCATAGAATAGGGAACTTTTTAAGGAAATAATTAATGCATTTTGAAATTGTGGTTTCCTTTTCATTTAAAAAAAATCTGTCTGTAGGCATTAAACTAACCAATTCCCCAAAGGATAATCTAAGAATAGGCTTTAAAAAACACCTCTTGGCTGAACTATTCTACAGTTTCAGTGACCCACACAATGTTGAGGGGAAGTTCATTTCTCGGTAGAGATGGAGCCATTGAGTCCTCGTTTAACCACGACTCATTTGCTTTTCTGTATTTTTTATTGGTGTTCCTTCCTCTTTTTATCTTGGGGAGAGTCTCCCTCTAATTTGGTCTTTTCCTTTCCATATATTGATGTCATTACAAGAGACGGTAGAGGCCAGCAGACTTTTGTAAATGGGCTATGCAGAAGGAATAATGTAATTTCAGTGTTATTTGGGAGCAGGTGTCAAAATAGTGTTTCTAAATGATGCTTCTAATATGTGCATTTAAAAATAATGTTTGAAGTATCATAATTTTACATCAGGTGTAATAAATGACTTCATGCCTTTGTGAATAGCAGATAAACACAGTTAAAAGTAATTAATGCATACGTTGCTGGTGGCAATGTAACTTGGGAAAGCCACTGGGGGCAGCTTGGCAGTAGGTAGCTGCATTTAGCTAAAGCAAGAGAGGCTGTCAGGACTTGAGGCACTGACGATATACTGGGGTAAAAATCAAAATGTGTTGTATTAATATTTCTCAGCATTGTAGGTGGGACTGGAAATTGGTGCTTCTTCTACTGGAAAATGGCTAAATGGCTGCCACTGCAGCACTTAGAGCAAGTGAGCTGAATCTGTATTATCTCAGATGAAGAGGTTTGCAAGGCGTATTTGTTGAAGGAGAAAAGGAATCTGCAGAGCAATACGTTACAGTGTGTGACACGTATATGCACGTATTCATGTCAATCCAAAGGCAATGACTCGGAGACTATGAATCTAGAACAGTGGCTATCTCTGGGGAGGAGGATAGAAAGGAGACTTTACCTCTGTAATGTAGTTTTTACAAGGAGAACATATTCATGTATGTGAAGGGAGAAAGGCCAGGGTTTAAATTGCCTATCATATAACAATTCCATTTTTCTTCTCCCTCTTCACCTCCTTGCTCCCCCTGTCATCTTCTTTTCTTCCTTTTACTTCTATGTTTGACAAGAGGAAAAGCCTCTGTTAAATTGTAAAGCCATGAAACAGGTCATATGTGCACAGTGTGTGATGCACAGCGTGTGATGCAATTCAGAATTTTTAGATGCTAATCTAGGAGTTAAGCCAAGGTGGTGAGAAGGTGGTTGGCTGGGTTGGAGGTGAACATCAGCTGGGGGCAGTGGAAGGAGCCCAAGGCGGTGCTGGTGGCTGAATGCTGGCCCCAGAGGCCCTGTGTGTGGTGCAGGCCTCTCGGACCTCAGCCAGCCTTGGAGCCTTTCTGGGCCCTCAACTGTATTCCTGTGTATAACAAGGGATGGTTTTAAGATCTTTCTTAAAAGATCCTTTTTAAAAACATCCTCATAAGAATCTCTGATTCTTTAAATGATTCTATTGAAAGTTGAAGGCTTCGATCATAATACTGAACAAAAGCCTACTGCTTATATAGTACCTAGACCCTTGTCCTGATTCCTCTTACCTGCTTCTTGGTAAATGAAAATTGGCCACATTTCTAAGGCTGGAGACCGCTTACCACCTGGGACATCTCAGACAATTTATCTGTACTCTCACCCAAGGTCACCAGTAGCCACAGGGCTCCTAGGTGGGAAAGAGAAAGATCCGCATCAAGAGTGGACCGACTAGAAAAGGTTCCCTTTCTCTAGAATGATGCGGCCCCACTTAGGTATTTCAGTCCAGGATTTTAACCAAAGGCAGCAGCCCTGCTCCCATCCTGACCCTGACAAAGGACCTTGTTCTCTCCCCTTGATTTGCTTTCTGTCTCTCCCACCCTGTCTTTCTTCCCTTTCTAAAAGCTGTTACTCCTGGGCCCTCTGCTCCCCAGGTGGTGACAGAGGCAAGCATTGGCCCCTGAGGTTGCCGGTCCTTACTTGTACTCCACCTCGAGCTCTGGGGCTTGCCCAAGCATTTTATTTCCTCGTGCACCAGTGTGATTTCTTAGGGCTGGGAAAGCCCTTCGGCCCTGCCCCTCAGTCCAGATCAGGTGCCCACCCTCATGGTTCCTTTGAGGCCTCCTCTAAGTGACCTTTCTGTATTGACCACTCTTTTCTTCCTAAAGCCCTGCCCCCTTGGGTTTCCACACTTCATCTACCCCATCTTCCTATCTCTGAATGTGTTTGTTTTGTTTTGCTTTGTTTTAGGCCAGGACCCCTCCCCATTGTTGTTGCTCACTTAGACTTGCTCATTTAGACTTCACTGTTGTCTGCACATTCAACTCGCTTCTTCTGCGTGCACAGGCTGTACGAGGAGCCCCTCACGCCACAATTACACATGAGACTTAAGAAGCCTAATGTCCCTACCACTTCATGCCTTCTAGGATAGCCTTAATTTAAAAACAAAAAACATATGCTCTGGTTTCTCTTCAGATCGTATAAATCTTTCGCCTTTTAAAAACAAAAAACAGAATATAACAAGTGTTGGCAAGACTGGAGAAATTAGAACCCTGTGCGTTGCTGATGGGAAGGTAAAAAAAAAAAAATTGCTGTGGAAAACAGTTGGGTGGTTCCTCAGTAAGTTAAACATGGAATTACCATATCACTCAGTGACTTGGTGCATTCCTGCTGCTATAACAAAAACCTTAAACTAGGTAATTTATAACAAAAGGAATCTATTTCTTACAGTTCTAGAAGCTGGGAAGTCCAAGATAAAGGTACTGCCAGGTTTGGGGTCTAGTAGGACTCCCTGCTTCAAAGATGGTGCCTCTTGATGCACCCTCACATGGTGGAAAGGGTGAACAACTCTCTCGCACATCTTTGTAAGAACACTGATCCGATTTATGAGAGCTCTGCTTTCATGACCTAATCTCCTCTTAAAGGCCCCACATCTTAATACAGTCATGCAATGGGGATACATTCTGAGAAATGCATGGTCAGGTGATTTTGTTGTTCTGTGAACATCATGCAGTGTACTTACACTAACTTGGATGGTATAACCTACTGCACACCTAGGCTATAAGGTATAGCCTATTGCTCCTAGGCTACAAACCTGTACAGCATGTTACTGTACTGCATGCTGTAGGCAATTTAACACAATGGTAAGTATTTATGTATCTAAACATAGAAAAGGTACAGTAAAAATACACTATAAAAGCTCCATTATAATCTTATAAGTCCACCATTGTATTAATATATATGGTCCATTATTGACTGAAATGTTGTACATGACTGTACTATCACATTGCTGATTAAGTTTCATCATATATGAATTGGGAGACAGGCGTGCATTCAGACCATAGCACCCAGGAGCCATTAATGGATGAATGGATAAACAAAATGTAGTACGTCCTCACCATGGAGTATTCAGCCATAAAAACGAATAAAGTACTGATACGTGCTACGGTATGGATGAACCTTAAAAACATATGCTAAGTAAAAGAAGCCAGACACAAAAGGTTATATATTATTTGATTCCACTTATGTGAGATATCTAGAATAGGTAAATTCATAGAGACAAAAAGCAGATTAGTGGTTGCAGGGTCCCGGGGAGGGGGAAATGGGGAGTGACTGCTTCACGGGAATGGGGTTTCTTTCTGAGGTGACGAAAACATTTTGGAACTAGATAGAGGTGATGATTACACACTATGAATGTACTAAATGCCACTGACTGTAAACTTTAAAATGGTTAGTTTTATGCTATGTTGAGTTTTACCTCAATTTTTAAAATTCAGGGAAAAAAAGCTGGCTATGAGTCCCTAAAAAAACAAAACAAAACAAAACCAAGCAAGCAAAAAATAAATTAAAAAAATTAGGGAATTAGGGGTGAGGTTGTAGATTAGAATTACGTTGTCCAGTATGGCAGTCACTGGCCACATGGGGCCACCGAGCACAGGAAGTGTGGCTGGCCCAAACTGAGGCTTGCTGTAGGTGTGAAATTTACACTGAACTTCAAAGCCTTGGTATGGACAAAAGAATGTAAAATATCTCATCTATGATATTTTAATAGTGACTACATGTTCCAATGACAATATTTTGAATATATTGCAATCAATATGATATATTAATAAAATTTTTAAAAAAGCTGAATGCCCCTGGAGACAATAGAGAGGCTTAAGTGCACACTAAAGTCTGCATGATAAAATCATATCATTTTAACGCTGGGAAGAAACTTTCAAATATGATCTTTACCTAAAAACAGGTTTGGATTAGGGTGAGAAAGCTAACAAAGGACAACTAAGAGGCAAACTGCAGAGAGTCCCCTCTCCATGCAGGCGCAGGGGAAAAGGCTGGCCTAGCTGATGGAGGGTTATTGGGAGCTGTAACATGTCTAATTCTTCTTACCCCTTCATTAAACTGTTTTACCATTGTTTAGTACAGGCCTTATCTTTAAAAATGTAAGTGCAGTCAGACGCGGTGGCATGTGCATGTAGTCTAGCCACTCGGAAGGCTGAGGAGGGAGGATCCCTTGAGCCCAGGAGTTTGTGGCCAGCCTGGGCAACATAGCAAGACCCTGTCTCTTAAAAAAACATTTTAAAAAAAGTAAATGCAAGTAAATTAGAATGCTTCATAATTAATCTTACAAACAATAGGAGTTACTGGTTCTTTGACTCAAGAGATGATCCTGGGCACCCTTCATAGATTGTAGTGTTTTTATAGCTGCTCCTACAATCAAAGAGACGGCAAGGAATCCCTTAAATGGTCATATGGTCGTTAAAGAAGTTTTAAGTTTTCTTGGTTGTATATCCACAGTAAGGAAAAAAAAAAAAGTGCAGGACCTTAAACAAGATGCGTGGCTATGTTTATCCCAGTTTTCAAAGGACACACTTGGAGCAAGCTGCTTTACTTTTTGCCTTTTTACTTAATATTCATCTTTTTTTTTTTTTTTTTACATTCTTCCCCCCAGATCAGCAACGTCTTGTTTTTCATTTTACCGCCCATCTGCATGTGCTTGTTTCGTCAGTATGCAGCATGCTTCAACAGTGGCATCTACTTAATATGGACTCTATTAGTTGTAGTGGGTAAGTGGATTCGCTTGGGAACGTGGACTGAACGGGAGGAAATGGGATTCTACATACTTCCTGTCCCCTCTGAACATCATGTTTTGTAAACTCAAGTCACTCTGACGTCTTAGCAAATTTTTTCCCACTTGCTTGACGCCAAAAGGACTCTTTGAATGTGGGCTTGATAACAAGGTTGGCTATAACTATCACTTTCTTGTCTTTGAGACTTCATTTGTGTAATAGCTATTGGGGTTGTGCCAGTGCAATTTTATGAGAACATCTGAAGAAAGTCATGTGAAGCAATTGAACTCTGGTGAGACTGTGGTTTCTAATGGACTAAAATTAAAGAAAAAAAATGTAGATGTTTGCTCTCTCATTGTTCTGTGAAATACTTGTATAATTTCCATTTCCTCCTACCGGCAAGTTGGGAATTCTTAGCGATGAGAGAATGTTGAGTTTTATGTACTGCCTGTTCCCATGAAGACTCAGTGGGTGAAGACAGTGTGTGTAATTGTGGAGTTGTTAAAGTTCTCATGTGCTGATATTTGGGCTCCAGTTGAAGTCCTCTTTCTAGACTTGAGGGCTGCATGGCTGGGTGGTGTGAGTTTCTTCCTTCAGTTTCTTTTTTCAGAGAGATAGAGTGATCTGGTGGTTGTGATAGCAGTTGGTGAAAGGGCTATCCTTAAGCAGTGTATTGAATTTGTGAGTCTCTTCTTCTGTGGTGACCTTTTTTATTGGTTGTAATTGATTCTAGGAATTGGATCCGTCTACTTCCATGCAACCCTTAGTTTCCTGGGTCAGATGCTTGATGAACTTGCAATCCTTTGGGTTCTGATGTGTGCTCTGGCCATGTGGTTCCCCAGAAGGTATCTACCAAAGATTTTTCGGAATGACAGGTAAGGTTGTGCTAAATATTTTGCATTTACAACTGGGTGCAGTATCCAATATAATGATGCATATATTAAGAGCCATAACACGTGGTTGACCTCAGCCTTGTGATGAGCTTATCATATACTTTAATATCCACTGGTTGTTTTTATGATATGACAGGGTAAATAAACTGACAGATAAAAGAGGAAATTTTAATAATGCTTGGG
The DNA here is from genome assembly GCF_041146395.1 of Eulemur rufifrons. Classification (NCBI taxonomy): domain Eukaryota; kingdom Metazoa; phylum Chordata; class Mammalia; order Primates; family Lemuridae; genus Eulemur; species Eulemur rufifrons. Next base: position 240,172,220 of record NC_090989.1, read on the forward strand.
GAAGAATTTATATAATATTAGGGACAAAAAGTCGAATATCTCCCTTGTTTGATGTGAGCAGAGTGGAAAGACCTTCAGTGGGGGCAAAAGTACTGGATGGTTATTCAAAGATGTTTGATTTTCTGCTAGCACATTTCCTTAAGACCAGTCTAACTCCACTAGTTTTATACATCTGAAGTGAAATCCACACTGATGAGTTGGTTCTTGGGCCTACGGATGCTGTAGTTTTCAAATTTGCATTGCATTTTTTTTTTTTTTTTTTTTTTGCTTCTGATGAGAGCTATGCATGCAACTCTCTCTCTCTCTCTCTCTCATATACTGTATATATCTCCAAGCTGGAAACCCAGAATTTCAGGAGCAGATATATTTTAATATCCATTGTTTTAGGGTTTGTGGTTATTCATCCAATAAATATTTTTAAACACTTATTTTTGTTGTTGTTGTCCCTATATGATTCAATTTAGAGGATGTTAAACATGGACAAAACAAATCTGTGCTGTTGGAAGTCAGGATAGGAGCACTTACTTTTTACTATGTATTTTTCCAGGTAGTAGTAAACAAAACAGCAGTCGCTACCTCTAATGAGCTTACACTGAAGTTGAGGAGATTACAATTCAACAAACAAACAAGCAAATAAATAATATAATAGTAAGGTGTGCTAAGTGTTGTGATGAAAAATGAAGCTGGTAAGGGTATATATGGTGACTTGAGGTGCTGATTCAGAGTTTGATCAGAAAAAGCCTTTCTGAGGAGCTATGTGAGATTTGTTAGTATCTGAAGGCACAGAGGAGAGTCAGCATAATAAAGATGAAACGTTTCCAGAACACGTTACCCATATATTTCTCTACAGCTGTGGTTACCAATCCCTGGGCGTGGACTGGTACCAGTCCGTGGCCTATTAGGAACTAAGCTGCACAGCAGGAGGTGAGTGGCGGGTGGGTGAGTGGTGGGTGAGCCAGTGAAGCTTCCTCTGTATTTACAGCTGCTCCCCATTGCTCACATCACTGCCTGAGCTCCGCCTCCTGTCAGATCAGCAGCAGCATTAGATTCTTGTAGGACTGTGAACCCTACCGTAAACTGTGCACGTGAGGGGTCTAGGTTGCACGCTCCTTATGAGACTTTAATGCCTGATGATCTGAGGTGGAGCTGAGGCGGTGATGCTAGCCCTGGGGAGGGGCTGCAAATACAGATTATCATTAGCAGAGAGGTTTGACTGCACAGAGACCATGATAAATGAATTGCTTGCAGACTCATATCAAAATCCTGTCAGTGAGTGGCAAGTGACAATTAAGCTGTACTGGTGGCAGGCTTCATAGTGGCAAGTGAGCATCTCACTTCAATTGTAAAGCTGCATCTGGTGGCAGCCTTTAAGTCAAAATCCGACACTTATTTTAGTCTGTGCGTGGCCTGCCCATTATTTTATTTACCACTTCCATCCGTGCCTTTTTCCTGCACGGCACACTTGTCTCAATCACAATTTTGGTAAGCCCACAAGCTAACCCTAGCAAAAATGAGTAAATAACAAACATTGCTGGAGAGCTTCTTTGAAAAAGGGGAAAGACCCAACGATGAGATGGCAGAAGACTCTGGGACTGCCAACAAAATGAAAACTGCATTTAAAAGACAATACCAAGAGTCCTACTTAAATTACAGGTTCATTGCAATGGGTATTGACATTCTCTAAGCCCACTTTGTATAATATGTGGAAACTGGCTGTCCCATGAAGCCATGAAACCTTCAAAACTGCTTTGCCACATGGAGACCAAGCACCCTGCATTAAAAGACAAGCCTTTGCAGTTTTTCAAAAGAAAGAAATGTGAACATGAAGAGCAGAAGCAATTATTGAAGGCCACCACTTCATCAAACATGTCTGCACTGAGAGCATCATTCTTGTGGCTAACGGCATTGCTAAACCTAAGAAGCCCTTTACTTTCATCAAGAGTTGATCCTGCCTGCTGCTAAGGACATTTGCAGTGAACTTTAAGGAGAGGCTGCAGTTCAAAAAATGGCATGTGTTCTTCTTTTGGCTAGCACCATAACTAGACGAATTGATGAAACAGCGGAGATATTTAGGCATGATTGTTAGGATTATTGAGTCACCATGATATGCAGTCCAGGTTGATGAGTCTACCGATATTGACAACAAGGCAACAATGTTTTTGTGCGATACATTTTTCAGGAGGATGTGCACGAGGGTATGTTATGTGCACTTTTGTTGCCAACCAACACCACAGCTGCAGAACTATTCAGGTCTTTGAATGATTGCATATCAGGAAAACTGAATGGTCATTTTGTGTCAGTGGATGCGCGGACTGGGCTGCTGCCATAACTGGACGGCTTTCTGGTTTCACTACTCGGGTCGAGGAAATCTCTTCTGAATGTGCGTCTATGCACTGTGTCATCCATAGAGAAATGCTGCCTAGCGGAAAAATGTCACTTGAACTGAACAACATTTTGCAGGATGTGATTAAAATTATCAACCATGTTAAAGTACATGCCCTTAACTCACATCTGTTCACACAGCTTTATGGGGAGATGGATGCCGAACACACACGTCTTCTCTCTCTTTTTTTTTTTTTTTGAGACAGACTCTCACTCTGTTGCCCAGGCTAGAGTGCTGTGGCATCAGCCTAGCTCACAGCAACCTCAAACTCCTGGGCTCAAGCGATCCTCCTGCCTCAGCCTCCTGAGTAGCTGGGACTACAGGCATGCGCCACCATGCCCAGCTAATTTTTTCTATATATATATATTTTAGTTGTCCATATAATTTCTTTCTATTTTTTAGTAGAGACGGGGTCTTGCTCTTGCTCAGGCTGGTCTTGAACTCCTGAGCTCAAACGATCCACCTGCCTCAGCCTCTCAGAGTGCTAGGATTATAGGCGTCAGCCACCGCGCCCGGCCACATGTCTTCTCTTATACACAGAAGTGAGATGGCTTTCTAAAGGTAGATCACTGGCTAGAGTTTTTGAGTTACAAGAGCTGCTCCAGGGATTTCCTTTAGAAAAGCAGTCACCACTGGCAGCACATTTCAGTGACACAGAATGGGTTGCAAAACTCGCTTACTTGTGCAACATATAGAGCCTGCTCAACAAACTCAATCCATCACTTCAGGGAGCACGACAGATAAATCGTTCAAGTTGGCAGATAAAGTGGCTGCATTCAAAGCCAAACTGGAATTATGGGGATAAGGAGTGAACATTGGGATTTTTGACATGTTTCCAACATTAGCAGAGATTTTAAAAGAGACTGAACCAGGGCCTTCTTTCTCCTAGCTGGTGCATGATCACCTATCTCAGCTTTCAAAAGAATTGGAGCATTACTTCCCAAGCACAAAAGACCCCCGAACTGAAAAGGAATGGATCTGCGACCCATTTGTGACTAAGCCAGGTGAATCGACTTTGTCTATCCTTAGAAGAGGATCGACTGCTTGAGATTGCAGATGATGGTGGCCATAAAAGTATGTTTGAGACAAGTTCAAATCTCCATACGTTCTGGATTAAAATCAAGGCGGAATATCCTGAGATTGCCACAAAAGCGCTGAAAAGCCTGCTTCCATTTCCAGCATCCTATCTTTGTGAATCAGGGTTTTCTGCAGTGACAGCAACCAAAATGAGATGATGGAGTAGACTGGACATAAGCAGCACACTTCGGGTGTCACTGTCTCCCATCACCCCCAGATGGGACCGTCTAGTTGTAGGAAAACAATCTCAGGGCTCCCACTGATTCTGCATTATGGTGAGTTGTGTAATTATTTCATTGTGGATTACAATGTAATAATAATAGAAATAAAGTGCACAATAAGTGTAATGCATTTTAATCATCCAGAAACCATCCTCCCCACCCCTCCCTCATCCATGGAAAAATTGTCTTCCATGAAGCTGGTCCCTAGTGCCAAAAAGGTTGGGGACTGCTGCTCTGTAGGACACTGTTTCATCAAAAAAAAAAAATATATATATATATAGATATAGATATAGATATATGGATAATAGTCTAAAAATATGGATTCAGTGAAGCAAGCTGTGTGTGCCCAGGGAAGAGTTATGCCAGGAAAGTGAAAGAATTCATTACAATCTTCCTGGTACTCTGAAAAGGAACAGGAGCTGCGCAGCTGTTAAAGACTAAGGCTGCTCTCTGCGGACTGAAGTGGAAAAGTATCTGTGAAAAATGTTGGCTGCAAAAAGCACATTATAGAATTTTGTGTGTCTGATATCCTAATTTTAGAAGGAATGAACTAAACTCTAAGTATATGTTTTTATGTGGGCACAAAAATGCCTGGCAGGTGAAAACACCAAACTTCTGCCATTGGCTATTCTTGGACACTGGAGTGGAGAGGAGCTTCCACTTTTACCTTTAATCGGAACTGGTTGAATTTCCTTTTTACACAAGGCACACATGTTAATTTTGAATACTAAAAATTTATTTTTAAATGAGGTAGGGAGAAAACATACTTTAAATGGATTAGCTGTGTAGTCTTTATCCAAGGAAGCAGGATTTGAATTAAATAGTATTATCTTCCAGTGTGGTCGAGCAGATAGACATACCCTCAAGAAGGTTACTTATCAAAAAATGAGAGAGAGCGAGAGGGGAAGAGGGTGAGAGAGAGAAAGAGAGCTTTGTTTACAAGTAGAAGATCGTGGTCTTAGATAAAGTGTGGTTCTCCATCTTGCTGACGCCTTCGAGAAAGTGTGCTTTAAAATGTGGCCAGATTAGTTTAGGCTGTGTCCAGTTTCTAGTCTTATTGTTTCGTTTCCTCGTTCAGCTTCAGGGGAAGTCTTGGGAGGTGAGCGAGGGCTTGAGGGCAGGGGTAGATAGATGTGGAGGGCAAGAGGCAGGGACATGAGGTGGTTTTGCAGGCAGGGGCTTTTTGACTCTGCCTGAAAAACAAACCATTGACCTTTTGGCTTTTCCTGCAGTTTGCAAGGTGCCCACCAGTTCCTTCTGTCTTTTCCCTGAGCCCGGTGTGTAAGTTGAGAGCTGAGGAACCACTTTTCTCTTAGATCTGCTCTTTCAGGTCCTGAAATCTGAGTGAGAAATTGAAGAAATGGGAATGACGGTTTTGTTGATTTGTGTGTGCCATTCTGGAGGCCTGCGTTGAAATTCCAAGTGGCAGTTTTTAATGTGTTCTTTACAGAAAACCTTTCTTTTTCTCTTCTTTTATTGTTTCTTAGAGGTAGGGAAAATAATGTTACGAGCAGGAGAGAAGAAAATGGGGGGATGACGTTGGTAATTAAAGCTTACAACTTTGATAATGAAAACATACCGTGAGGCAGAGGTGTCTGTGACCATTTGGGACTTTCCATCGCCAGCGCCCTGCAGCCTTTCTCTGGGGAACACGTGAAGATGTGGCGGCTCTGTCCTCAGTGTGGGGAGAGTCCTTTGGAGGCACAAAGGACCATATACGTACATATCCCAGGCTTGGGAAACTGCCTGGCTTTGGATCTTAGCTTCACTGCTTGTCACTTGACTCTATTTCCTCACCTGTCAAATTAGGTAAATAATAGTACTCACCTCGGGGTCTTTGAGATTATCCTGCAGAGCACTGAGCACAGTGTCATGGTGAGGCTCCGTCAGAGTTAGCTGTCCTTACTACCGATGGCACTGGAGGAGATTTCTGCCTAGCATTTCTGAGATACGCATGAAAACTGAAGGAGAGAATGGGCATTGAAAATTTTAATGAGCAAAGAAAGAAAAGGTGCATGTTAAGAGAAAAGTAAACAAGGATTTCAGTTCTATTTGTACACCTTCAATTTTCCAGTGACAAGAAGAGGGCAAGAAGGCCAAACCCCTTTGTGTGGGTTTTACTGCCCATGACGTGGGACAGGTGGCAGTTCTGCAGTGGAAGTGGCAGCCCAGACCAAAGAATTCTTGTCAAAACCAGGATTTCTGTAGTTTAAGGATTGTCTGGTTTAGCTGCCTGAACTTACCAGATGGTTAACATTTATCTCCATTTTTTTTCCCCAGTCATCTAGAGTTTGTAAGAATATTTCTAAACACATATTAAAATTCGTTCCAGTGTGAGATTTCTGGTGAAGAGACGGTAGAGTGTGGTGGCTGAGTTTGGATCAGGCAGACATGGCTTCAAATAATAACACACTTTTTTAAAATATAAAAAAGCTCTGGGACCTCATTTTGCTTATCTGTAAAGTAGAGATGATAAGTATCTACCTGATGGGGTCAGAAATAAATGGGAAAATTACATGAAGTGTATAATACAGTGCCTCATGCAGAATAAGGACTCAATAAGTGCTAGCAGTTATTATGGATGGCTAAGATGGGCAAGTGTTTGGAAGATAAGGATTTCTAGAACAACAGGGAAATTATTAATATTGATTATGTCACTAGGATATATTTGGTAGGTTTAAGAAGAAGGGCTTTCTTTCATCTTGCCTAGAATGTCCCAAGAATCTTCAGGACATACATTCAGCTGTTGATGGTTATTAATAATTTCTAGATATTTTTGTTTTAAGAAAGAAATAAGAAAAAAGAACTATTATAGGCTAATTCTATCTACTTCTTAAAGAATTTATACTGCTGTGCTTTTTATGACTGTGCCTCTACAAAGTCTAGGGACAGCCCTCACGTTATGATCCAATTCAGTTTTTGAATCCTGAATAGCAAGGGAGCCGGCTGGGACCTGCCTGCCCTGTAGCATGCTTGCCGGATGACTTGGGGCTGGAATCTTAAACTTCCTGGGCATTCGTGCCTTACTTACAAAATGACAGGGTTGATGAGCTCTCTGAGGTCTCTTCTAGGATCAGATGCTTTGTCCCTAAAGGGTAGCTTCTTTTTAAAAAAATTTTTTATATCACCCAGGCTGATCTCGAACTCCTGGGCTCAAGACATCCCCCTCGCCCACCCCCGCCTGCCTCAACCTTACAAGTAGTCGGAACTACAGGCGCACACCACCATGCCCAGCTAATGTTTTATTTTTTTATTTTTTAGAGCTGGGGGGGGTCTCGCTATGTTGTCCAGACTGTCTAAAGGGTAGTTTAAAGCAGTGGATTGTAACCAGGGACATTTCTAGCTCTTACGGGACATCTGGGAGGTTTGTGGGTACGTTTTTGGTGGTCACAGTGATGGAAGGCTTTGTCATCCATAAATTCCATTTCATTTCAGAAGAGTAAAAGGGACATTACCAAATATCTGATACAAAAATGGGCACGGGTCTGATAGGGCTGACAACCACTGCTTAAAAGGGTAACTAATGATAACAACAGTAACAGCTTTATTATAAAAATATTATGACAGTATGGGGTTTCTAGGTTTTGGTTTGGAGAACACAGGAAGAAGGGGAGCTACTAAGGGTTCCCTGACCTGTTTCAGTGTGAGACCACAATGGGCTGGAAGGTTGAAAACAGGACCTAAGGCTGCAGTCAGGGTTGTCTGTCAACACAGTTTAACGAACACCCAGTCGGGGCCCCTTGCTCCTGGCTATTTCTAGCTGTCTTGTACCAAGGGCCTCTGGTGACTCTGGGGTCTGCCGGGCTGGCTGGCTTTCTGCTGGCCACGTGACCTCTATTTATGCTGGTTGCAGAATCGTGTGTTCACAGGACGCCCTCGTTGGCCAGCACACTCCTCCACACCCTCTGGACGCGACGTGGGGAGGTGTCTGCGGATGGTCTCCCTAAAGAAAGCATGTTTCGTCAAGCTTGCTGCCTTTAAGCTATTTGGCAAGACTATATGGAGCCTTTGGTGATTGCAACAGCAGCTCAGTCAGATTTTTTCCCAGAGTGTGATATTATCAACAAAAATAGTATTTAAAATTGTATTAATATTATTCTCAAAATGATGGTAAGGATAATGGTAGTAACAGGTTTTATTAGCACACGACGCGTGCCGGGCTCTGTTAAGTACTTGAATGCTTACAAGAGCACCGTGAGGCAGGTGCCTTAATTTTTACATGGGAAAGGCTCAAAGAGTTAAGTCACTTGCCAAAGGTCCCACAGCTGCTAAGTGGTGGAGGCAGGATTTGAACACACATTGGTCTCACTGGAACACTTGTGCTTTTAATCACTCTCTAACCGGTATCTGAATCCTAAACCTTTGGGTACAAGAGAGGTGATGCACTTTGGAAGTATCTGATTATGTGTTCTTCCAGTTGAAAAAGACCAAATCTCTTGGCATAGTTGCAGAACCTCAAACCCGGTGAGAGGGTTATTGTGCGTCCCCACGGGCCCTGCGCATGATGGGCTGCGGCTGTTGTCCTCCGGCTGGGGCAGGCAGCCTTTCATCCAGTAGCTGGTGCACACCAGCCAAGGCCAGGAGAAAAACACGATTCTCCAGAGGATTTGCTGCCTGGATGTTTTCCCAAATATATTTTTTCCTCTGGTAAGAAGTTCAGGGCTACAACTCCTGTTCATTCCAGTCAGAGAGTTGGCAGCTTGATCAATGATTTCCTGTGCCTTGATGATAAATGGCTTTCCTGTTTAAGAGATAAATTTGTATTTTGAACGTTCAACACTCTTTGATTTCATAGGAATTTTATTCAAATGAGTTTCCCAGCTGTGACCTGTTCCAGGGCTCTTGACCAAAGCAAATTGTGCTAATGAGAAATAACAGAAACAGGAAAATCATGTGCCCCTAAATTCAAGTCATGCACGAGGCCTTAGAAACCATCTAGTCCAGCTTTTTGTTTTATAGATGAGGAAATAGGGTCCCGGGGAGAGAAGAAGGAGCATGTGCAGTCTCACGTCGCCACTTCTGGCTCTTCCTACCGCAATGGCCTCCACTGAAGAGGGTGAGGATAGTATCAGTTATTTTTCTAAGATCTGTCATGTCAAAAACTTGTCAACCCAAATTCTAATCCATACTAGACTTCTGGATTATCAATAAATATTGATACTACTAGAATTTTTTCTTAAAACTTTTAATTTTGTGTGCCAGACACATAGCACATTTTTTGAACTAGGAAACTTTATGGTTTATCAATAGTCCCTTTTTCTTATGAAAGTGGTACATGTTCACCTTATAGAACAAGGATTGGCAAATTACATCCTGTGGGCCAAATGGGTCCTGTTTTTGCAGATCACGTTTTATTGGCACACAGCCATGTCCAGTCATTTACTTAGTCACCTTAATGGCAGAGTTGAGTAGCTGTGGCAGAGACCTGAAGACCTGCAAAACCTAAAATAGTTATTATCTGATCCTTTACAGAAAAAGTTTGTCAAACCCTGCTGTAGAACATCTGAGAAAATCACACCAAGAAAACAATTATCCATATCTCACCCTCAGAGACTTAGGTTGATTCTAATTCTACCATTCTCATGGTTAAATATTTTGAAAAATCTCTGGTTATTTCCTAAGGATAAATTCCTAGAAGTGGAATTCCTGAAGAGCCAGCGAGCAAAAGTGGTTTTTAGACCCTTGGTACTTAGTGCAGAATTTCTTCTCACCTTGCACCTCTAGCAGTGCCTGTACCTTGCCAACATTAAGCAAACCAACAAACAAGAACTCCTTTGCTAGTGGATTTGGTTTTGCTTTCACCGATTCAGGGGCAGGTTCAAGGCCGTGGTCTGCGTCCTGTCTGCAGTTACAACATGCCTGGCGTTTGTCAAGCCCGCCATCAATAACATCTCTCTGATGACCCTGGGAGTTCCTTGCACCGTGCTGCTCATTGCAGAGCTGAAAAGGTGGGTGCCATTATTCCTGCCTACCCCTTAGGCCGTCCCTGTGTTGGGAACACACCAGCTCTGGGCACCTTGGCTGCCTTCAAGTGGAAGCGGAATTTTATTTTCATGAAGAGTCAGTTGCTGACTGTTGGATTGGAAGCAGGTTTGATGGTTTAGTTCAAAATGTTAGTGATCTCATTTTCAGAAAGAGGGGAACAGCTGTTTAGTAGTTGCAGTGCATCCCAATGATCAAAAGCTAGCTTAGCAGGAACATCGCAGCACCTAGCCCAAGATGCCTAGACTTAATTCTGTAGAAAGGGGGATAGATTTATCCATGTGAGAAGAATGTGGAGAAAAGTAAAGTCCCAACGAGGTTATTGCATTCGCACACAGAAGGAAAAAGAGGAAAGGGACAGGGAAAATGAATTTCTATAGACAAGGAAACATTAACTTCATGTGGACTGCCATTGACCGTGATAGTTTCTCTGAGGCTTAGGGTTGCGTGTACGATCTACCAGGTAAAGCCTTTGCCATTTGCATTAGCATTTTCCTTTGGGAAGTTGTGTTCTCAAAGTTCAGATTGATATCCAGAAACATTTTACTTTAGCACTTGTTGGTACATGACTGTCTTCTAGCTCAACTAAAATATATCTCATCACTGCCCTTATTTTAGTACTCTTTGAAAACACTTCGTTTTCTTTGCAGCTACTTTAAAAATGCATTTTAATTCGTGATTTTCTCATTAGTATGGACACCGAGTGTCTTAACTGAAGTCTTGTAACTGAAGTTTTGTGTGGTAGTTGCTCTGTGTAAAGTGCTAAGTCAGCTTTCTCTTCTCTTTGTTTTAAGAGGAGATAGACATTCTTTCCAATTGCTTTGTCTCCGGGGGTTGCTTTTATTGCCAGCAATAACAGGCATGGTCAAAGGCAGTTGAAGAGGTATAGTGTTTGAATTTGTTGTCTTGCAGCCAAAGGATGTTGTCACATCTGATCTAGTTGGCTTCTTAGAGCAGCCTTCAAGGACTGAGGGTGGAAGAGACTCTTTTCAGAAATAGACTGAAGTTGGTCCTAGAAGAATAACTATGGCAGTGAGTCCTTTTGAATAGAAAAGCAAATAATTATATAAATAACAAAAGGTTCAGTCTCTACCCTCTAATATCCTTAATTAAAAAAAAATTAACTTTCTACTTCACCACTAGTATTACTTGTTAGAGCCAGAAGTGTTCTTAGCAACCTCAAATTTATCTCCTCACTTGTTTACTCGCTCACGCAACAAATGTTTGCTGACTTCTACTAAGTGCCAGCTACCATGGGTCTTGACAGGAGACTCCTCAGAATCACCCCGGGAGTGCATTTGCAAGTACAGGTGCTAGTTCTGCCTATGCAAAGATTTTGATTTTGGTGGTCTAGGACAGAGGCCTGGGCATCTGGAAATTTAAAAAGCTCAAAAACCTGGTTGCGTGGGGCTGGAGCGAGAGTAGGGGCAGAGTGAGGATGTAGGGAAGTTATTGGGGGAGGAAAAGGAGAATGACTTTTTGCACTCCTATTATTTCCTTAGGCGGCACTAATTTAGGCTGCCTTTGAATTTATGAATCCAGTAGCCTCTCTTCAGTTCTCACCATCCTTGGACTGCCAGCCTCCTCCTCCTCTAAATTTTCTTCTCTTGGCTTCTGTGACCCTGTGTGATCCAGGCTCCCCTTCTACCTGACTGTTTCTACTCTACTCCTTTGCTTCCTTACGGTAAGCAGTCTCCAAGATCGTCTTTGACTCTTTTTTTTGTTTTGAGGGTCTCACTCAGCCCCTTGTGTTCCACTGTCATTGCTCTGCATGATTCTCTGCATCCGTCCTAGTCTCTTTGCTGACGTCCAGTCTCACGTTCCCAACTCCCTGCTGGGCTTCCCCCGTCGGACTTGCTGTTCCCCAAACAGTAATATTCACAATCGCTGGTGTGGCTTCCTACCCACTCTGCCCACCGTATCCCTCAAAGTCCCTTCCCAAACCCTGCTTTAAAATTCCCAGATCGTTTTAATGGCATCACTGTTTCCCAAGTCCATTTGACTTGAAATCGTACAGTCATCACTGGGTCCGTCATCTCCTGACACCTCAAATGATTTCTGAATTTCATAGAAATGTCCCTCTGCAGTGTCTCATCTGTCACCTCCTCTCATTTCTTCTGCCCCACCCTCACACCTCTGCAGGTTACATTTGTTTTCTAACTGGTCTCTTCCTCCAGTCCTCTTCTTTCAAAGGAGTCTTTGCCACGTCCCTCCCTCGTCCGTGTACAAAAACCTTCAGCAGCTCACCGTTGTCTAAGCTTCACGTAGAGCCTTTTCTTCCTCTGGCTCCTTCTGCATGCCCTGTGACCAACCAATCTGGACAGGCTCCTTGTTTCCTTGTCGTTAGGTCTTTGCTCCCACTTTCCTCTCCCCCTGGAAAGCCCTTAGCCACCGCTGCCTTGCAAAGTCCTACCCCTCCTGCAGTGCCCGCCCTGGTGACAGCTCCCAATTCCTTCTTACCCCTCGGCCACATGTGATTGCTCTGTGCTTTTATATTGTATGTAGAATATTCTCCTTTCAATGTAGATACTTATCTCCTTCTCTTCTTCCTCCCTGGTGTTGTGTTCTTCAAAGGCAGAAATTATACTTTGTTGATCTGTGAATTTTCCGTGGTGCCGTTACCTGTGAAAATTCAGAAGTCTCTGTGTGTCTTCCCCAGTTGTTTGCTGGGTACCACTAACTTTTCCCATCACAGAGCCATAGGATTCTTTGAGAATCCGTCTGTCAGTGGAGAGTACAGAAGGAGCATGGGCGTTGGGTCTAGAGAGGCCTGGGTTTGAGTCTCGATTCTGCCTCTTACTAACTTGGAAACTCTGGGCATTTATTTCAATTACTTTGGTCTTATTGTCCCTATTTGTAAATGGAAGATGATAATGCTTAGATTTCACAGTCCTGCACTGAAGATTCAACAAGACATATTTATCTTTTATCTTTTTTTTTTTAGAGACAGGGTCTTATTCTGTCACCCAGCTGAAGTGCAGTGATATGATCATAGCTCACAGCAGCCTCAAACTCTTGGGCTTAAGCGATCCTCCTGCCTCAGCCTCCCATGTAGCAGGGACTACAGGTGAAGACCACCATGCCTGGCTAATTTTTTTTGTTTGTTTTTTGTAAAGACAGGGTCTTGCTATGTTGCTTAGGCTGGTCTTGAACTCCTGGCCTCAAGTGACCTTCCCACCATGGCCTCCCAAAGTACTGGGATTACAGATGTGAGCCTGGCCTAAAAAGATATATTTAGTCTAGCATCTGCCACATGGTAGATACTCAACAAATACTTGTTGCCTTTCCTTTTTCTTGCCACTATGTTTCAATGAGAATAGTAAAGTCAACCTAAAGAGAAGTATATAGGTCTTTCTATTTATTTTATCTCCTCTTTTAGGGATCTTACCTTTATTATCAAGGAATTCTCCCTAACTTGGGTGAAGATGTTAGTTGAACTGACTTTTCTCTGCAGTCCAGGACCTGGAGGGACTGGCTCCCTGGGCTCCAACCCTGGATGTTAGCAGATCGTGAAGCCCTTTGGCAAACACACAGCTAAATTGCTGATGAAGACATCTGCAATGGATTCCCTTTGTAGCATTCGGTCCAGCACTGCTGGCTCATATTAGGGCTGAAGTGAATAAAATGTTCTGGATTTAGCTGTGTTGTTTTGAGAGTTCACGGCAATCTAATTTCATTTTAACTCGAGTCTAATACTATGTTTTAGCCTGTAATTTTGTTAAAAAAATAGCTTAAGAAAAGGGATAATATTTTAAGTTCGTAAGAACTAAACAAGAGCAAATGGAGGAGACAAGTGGTTAGGGCAGATTATTATATAGTTTAAACAAACTCAGCTTCTCAGTTGTGATCTTTAAACAGAGAAACATATTTTCCTTCAACACTCTAATCTGTGTAAGTAATTACAAAGGAAATAATTTCTGTTCCATGTTTAAAATCTTCCGCCCCAGAAAATCTAGCCGACACTACAGCTAACTGGTCTTTACCATCACATTAGCAATTTGCAGCTTCATAGGAAATATCCTTCCTTCGGTCGAGGGTCGGTCTTTCTGCCTGTTGATTATTCCCTCCACTCTCCTGTGCCTGTTTCACTCCTGTACATTGTCCATTGTGTCATCCGTTCCCTCTAAAGGGTCCTTCCTGTCAGCCCGTAAACACGCTTGAGTCTCTCTCGTCTTCTCTAACACCCGACCTGGACTCAGAGCACATCTGTCTCGAGCCACCACCCTTTGTCTCCCTCGCACGTCACAGCCAAACTTCCTAACCAGCTGTCTCCATCCCTTACCGCTCATTTGCTCTTCAGCCCACTGCAGTCTGGCCTTTGCTCCCACTTCAGTGCCCAAGCTCCGCCTGGTGGGCTACAGATCCAGTGGTCAGTTTTCAGCCCTGCTGTACCTTGTGGGTTGTTCTTGCTGCCGTTTGCACAATTAGCTCCCTGCTCCCCATCCTCGGAATGTTCTTTCCAGTGGCTCCTGTGATACCCCATCCTCCTGGCTTTCTGCTAACCCTGTGGCGGCTCCTTTCCAGTGTCTCACGTAGACTCCTTCTTTTCTGTTAATACACAGCTTTGCGTGTAGGGATCCCTTAAGGTGCATCCTCAGCTCTCTGCTTGCTATGGTCTGAATGTTTGTGTCTCCTCAAGTTCACATGTTGAAATACTAGGCACCAGGGTGATGATAGTAGGAGGTGAGGCCTTTTGGGAGGTGATTAAGTCATGGAGGCAGAACCCTCATAAATGGGGTGAGTGTCCTTATGAAAGAGGCCCCAGAGAACTGCCTTGCCCTTTCCACCACATGAGGACACAGCTAGAAGGTGTCGTCTATGAGGAATGGGCCCTTATCAAACACCGAATCTGCTGGTGCCTTGATCTTGGACTTCCCAGCAGCCAGAACTGTGAGAAATAAATTTCTGTTGTTTGTAAGCTGCCTGGTCTATGGTATTTTGTTGTAGTAGCCTGTATGGATGAAGACCATGCTTTGCTCACTCTATACTTCTCCAAAAAAGATCTCCTCTACTCCTGTGGCTTCAATTACATACATATGCGGATGACTCCCAGATTTAGGTCTCCGACCCAGTCCTTCCTTCTAACTACCATTATGTGTCTAACTGCCCACCTGGCCTCTCTAATTCCACGTATCACAGACATCTCAAATTCAACTTGTTTAAAACTAGATTCCTGATCTGCCTTTTCTAACTCTGATTTTCTTCATGATATTTCTAGCTGCAGTAAATGGGAACACCATTTACCCACTTGCTCAAGCCGGAAACCTGGCTTCCTCTTCCTTCCTCGAACATCCCATCTGATCTCAGTCATTTTTCTACTGGTTGACATTGCAATTAAGCCTTTCTCTCCATACAGGCTGGCCTCTCCCCGGTGAAGCTCCCCTTGCATTCTGACTCAGCCACTCTGACCTTCCATATCTTCATCGGGCCTCGCTTTTGGCAGCTCCAGGCCCTGGTTCATGCCATCCCTCTTTCTGACCCTCCTGCTTGGTTAACTCTGCTTCATTTTTAGCTTGACCGTTTATATGTTCTCCTAGCACCCTGGACTTCTCCTTTCTGGCACCCATCCTGATCGTAATTAGAAAATTATCGTGTTGCTGTTTTGTCCAGTGTCTGTCCTCTCTGCGCGGTCAACACCGACCAACAGCCCACGTGGGCGGGGATGAGGCCTCTTTGCTCACTGCTGTGTCCCAGTTCCCACCCTGGGGCCTGGCAAGGAAAAGAAAAGATGGTTGTTTCTCTGCTTTGATAAAATGCCCAGACAGGAGGATGCCCTCATCGCCCTCTGCACTTCCTTCCGGATCTCCCATGTTGTCGCCAGCAGTGACCTCTTACACCTAAACATCTGCGCTCTTTCCCACTGTGCTTCCCTTTGCTTTCAGGAAATAGAGGAAGGACTGGTTTTTAGCTTTCTGTTTCTCTTTAGCCTTCATTCCTAAAGCTCATTTCTAGCCTTTTCGTATGTTCATTGTCCTTTCTGAACCTTCTTTCGGGCCATGAAAAAACAAAAGTTTATTCCGATTCGGGGTCATGACCCGACAGTGACTGAAATCGGTGGTGGTAAGTCACGTTGCCAAGTGACTCGGCTGCATTTAAAATATTTTAAGATATATATACTTTTTTCTGATTATGAGAGTGATTTTATTGTTAAGAAAAACTTTGAGGATATAGTCAGTGGTCAAGAAGAGAAGAAATGACAGATATTCTGGTTTTTTATTTTTAAATTTTTTAAATTTTTATTTTTTTTTTTGTGCATGATGGTTTGAAGGAAAGATATTCTGCTCAGATTTTTCTATCCTAAAATAGGGTCCTGCTGATTATAGGATGTTTGTCCCACTTTTTTCACTTAACCTCACATTATTAATATTTTGTTAAAAGCCCTAAAAAATGGAAGCAAGGCCTAATTGGGCCCAGGTTTGGATAAACCTCAAGTGCAAGTAAACCTGGTCGGCGGCTTCTGGCAGGACCTGCTCCCTCTAGAAACAGAGTGAGGAAGAGTAACAGGCGGCCGAGACCCTGAACTTGCAGAGCGTCCCTCCTGCCTCACAGATGTCAGCCCTGTCCAGCCAGGGCCTGGCAGTGACTAACCACCCGACACTCCGCTCTGTTGATGCTCTCCATGTACTGCATCTCCAGCATATTGCTCTCTGTTCTGGTATGTTCCGTAAGCCAATCTTCCTAGGTTTGATTGCATTGGATGTTCATGGATCCTCTTGTACCAGACAAATTGTCTATATATTTGTTGGTATTTGTTCTTACCAGTTTTCATTTTACCCTTTTCAATCTCAAGGCAAGAGGCCTATTTTGCCTCACACAGTGCTTAGCGTGGACTCTGAGAATTTGGTGCCCAGTCAACATGGTACTTCTTTAAAAAAAAAAAAATCTTTAAAAAATGTTCTGCCCAAATCACTAGAGTCCAATTAAAATTGTCCTTGGCCGGGCGCCATGGTTCACACTGTAATCCCAGTGTTTTGAAAGGCCAAGGCAGGAGGATCACTTGAGGTCAGGGGTTCAAGACCAGCCTGGGAAACATAGTGAGACCCCATCTCTACAAAAAAACATTGCCAAGTGTGGTAGCTCACGCCTGTAATCCTAGCATTTTGGGAGGCGGAGGCGGGAGGATCACCTGAGGCCAGGAGTTTGAGACCAGCTTGAGCAACATAGTGAGATCCTACCGTTACAAAAATTTGAAAATCAGCCTGGTGTGGTGGTACGTGCCTGTAGTCCCAGCCACTCGGGAGGCTGAGGCAGGAGGCTCGCTTGAGCCCAGTTCAAGTATGCAGTGAGCTATGATCCCACCACTGCACTCCAGCCTAGGTGACAGAAAAGACTCTGTTTCTAAAAAAAATTAAAAAAAATTGTTCTTTTACTTCATAATTTTATACGTTCATACAGTAAGCATTTATTTAACAACTGTTCTGTGGCCAGGCACTAGGTATACATTGGTGAATAAAGCAGGTATAGTTGCTACTCTTCTTGGTCTTCTAGGCTAGTTTAATACTAGGTGTTGTACAAATAATGACACAAATAAATATATAATTTCAACTTGTGACGAGTGTTATGCAGGAAAATGGCAGGGGGGCCCTGAGAGAATGCGGTGGGGGTGTGAGGGGAACCTTCTTGAGGAACTGTGGAAGCTTAGCCCTGGAGAGGGGGAGCAGGCAGGGGAGAGGGGACAGGGCTGAAGGTGCGTCATTCAAGGGAGAAGGTGAAGAGAAGAGGGAAATGGAAATCGTTCATCTCTGTTTTAGTGCCTAAGTAGGAATGTAGTCTCTCCATGTAATGGGCCTTTATTAATTCTTTCAAAAAATTTCCAAAGGATACATTTAGCCCTCCTACAACAGAATACTTTGCTTTGTTTTTTGAGCAGGTCTTTCTGAACCTGCTGTCTTATCCTGTCTTTATTGATGTTTTTGCTGATGTTTCTGTCAGGCAGCTGGGAAGGGTAATAGCGAGTCAGGCTTTTGACGCACATGTGATTGCTCAACAAATGAATTAAGCTTCGTCTTAATTGCAGATGTAGTATTGGACTCTGGCCCCAAACAAGATTTTTTTTTTTTTTTTTTTTTTTGAGATAGTCTCACTCTGTCACCCAGGTTAGAGTACTGTGGTGTCACCATAGCTCACTGCAACCTCAAACTCCTGGGCTCAAGTGATCTCCTGCTTCAGCCTCCTGAGTAGCTGGGACTACAGGCTCTCAACACCATGCCTGGCTAATTTTTCTAGTTTTTTAGCAATGGGGTCTCACTCTTGCTGAGGCTGGTCTCAAACTCCTGACTTTAAGCAATACTCCAGCCTCAGCCTCTCAGAATGCTAGGATTTACAGGCATGAGCCACTGCACCCAGCCCCCCATATGAGATCTTGACTGACCAGGAGTGGTCCACTGAGGGAAAGAGACCCTGAGGGAAGGGTTTGGGAAGACCCTCAGCCACCAACTGCCTCTGGGCATCGAGAAATGGCAATCACCCACTTTATGTGCAATTCCGTAACAAGGAAGGAAGACAGCAACTGAAATTTCCTTTGCGCTGTCAGGATTTGTTTCAGAAACACATATTGTCCCAGTGTGTATAAGAACTTACTCCTTCACTCAACAAATGTTGAGAACCTTCTGTGTCCGGTGCTGTTCCCGGTGCTGGGGATGTCAGCAGGGAACAGCTTACATGTCAGTGGATGAACACGGATTGTAAACGCAAAAACAAGTAAAACACAGAGGATGTCAGAGGGGTTCTCACTGATACCCAGAAAATTAAAGGAGGGAAGGAGGCGATAGGGGGTGTTGCTTGGGAGGTGGAGACAGGTGTTGCAATTGTTAAAAATTGTGGTCAGGAAAGAGCTTACTGAGTGACATTTGAGCACAGACTTGGAGACAGTAATCCGTGTGGGTTCCTGGGGGCAGAGCGTTCCAGGCAGAGGGAACAGCAAGTACTAAGGCCTTGCGGGAACATGCCTGGGGTGTTTTCCCGAGGTGGCTTGGAGTACGCAGGCATAGGAGAGGAGGCGAAGAGAAAAGGGGAAGCCCATGCACGTGGGGCCCATGGCTGCTGCAAGCGCTTCGACCTTTCCTCTGGTTAAAGGGGATGGTGCCGGAGGCGTTTGAGCAGAGTGCTGAAAACTGGCTGTGGGGCAAGGGTGCAAGGAGGCTGTGGGTGAAATGGCAGTGGCGTGGATCCCAGTGGAGCTGGTGGGAAGAGGTCAGATTTGGGATATATTTTGAAGGTAGAGCTGATGGACTGGATGTGGGCTGTGGGGGAAAGAGAGAGACTGGAAGAAGGACAGGTTATGACGTGTTACATTTAGGTCCGTATTAGACAGGAGGGTGCACATGTCTGGAAGGCAGCTGCTATGTGAGCTGGAGTCAGGGAGAGCCCTGGGTGGGAAGGGTGTCTTTGTGAGCCGTTTCTGGTACAGTAGAATCTACATTGCGAGACTGTAGAGTGACCGTACGTTTGTTGGGAACTCCGGTGCTAGGGGCTGGGGACACGAGAAGCACTTGGCGAAGGAGACAGGATGGGTGGCCAGTGAGGTGGGCGGAAACCAGGACTGACGACAGGTTGCTCTCTGGATCCTCATGCAGGTGTGACAACGTGCGTGTATTTAAGCTGGGCCTCTTCTCGGGCCTCTGGTGGACCCTTGCCCTCTTCTGCTGGATCAGTGACCGCGCCTTCTGTGAGCTGTTGTCGTCCTTCCACTTCCCCTACCTGCACTGTGTGTGGTAAGCCCCTGCTGACGGGAGCTGGCTGGGAGACAGGCATCTGCACTTGCTGTTGGGCTCTGTCCGCCCTGCACGGTGCACAGGTGTGCTCAGGGGACAGCGAGGAGTCCCGGCAGCGTGCCTCTGTCCTCACGTAGACTGTCAGATGTTCAGAAGTCCGCATTGTAAAAAGCTGAATTGGCTCCAGCCAGCAGCCTTAGCCAGAACAAGAGGCCTAATTGTCATGCTTCAGGTCTGCAATCTCTTACCTCCAGCTCCATTATTAAAGCCTAGAGGTGCTTGAAAACTGAATCCGTAACCTGAGCTCCAGCTAGATCGGAGGGTGGGGCCTGAGTGGAAGCAGGGGCCTCACAGATCATTTGAGGACAGTCTCCCCTAAAGTCTCACTTTTTTCAGGTGGAGACAGAGAACCAGAGAACTAAACTGAATTGTTCAATATCACCCACCTGTTTATATAAAAACAACCTTGGAGTTTAATAATAGAGAATTGGAGCATCTATACGTTGGAATGCTCAGGACACACTGTTAAGTTAAAAAAAAAAACGGATTATGAAACTATATGCAGAATCCTACACTCAGAAAGCTGAGGAGGAGATCGGAGCGGCTGTCCTCCTAGGAACTGCTTCAGCTCCTAACTCAGGGTGATCTTTCCTTTTCTGTCCTCCAGGACTTCTGACTGCAAAAGCTAATTAGGAGGAGCAGGAGAAATCTGCTGTGTCCTGTCCCTGCTAGATTGAGAGCATCCAGGGAGGAATTCTAGTAGATTTTTTTTTTTTTATCTGTCACCTGGGCTAGAGTTCAGTGGCATCATCATAGCTCACAGCAACCTCAAACTCCTGAGTTCAAGCAATTCTCCTGCCCCAGCCTCCAAAGTAGCTGGGACTACAAGTGTGTGCTAGAAAAGCATTCTAGTTTTTCTAGTAGAATTAGAAAAACTTTGTTAGATCCAGATTCAGAAAAAGGTTGACTTCTATCTGGAAATGGCCTAAAGATACACAATTTGAAAGGATTTGCTTACATTCCCTTATGCATATGAACTTGTATGTATTTACCATAGACCCATCCTATTCTAAATTTAAAGTTTGGGAACTTCAAGAAGTGTTTGTAGAGGCCGGATGTGGTGGCTCACGCCTATAATCCTAGCACTCTGGAAGGCCGAGCCGGGAGGATTGTTTGAGCTCAGGAGTTCGAGACCAGCCTGAGTAAGAGCGAGACCCCTGTCTCTACTAAAAATAGAAAGAAATTAGCTGAACAACTAAAAAAATATATATATAAAAAAAAATTGGCCGGGCATGGTGGCACATGCCTGTAGTCCCAGCTACTTGGGAGGCTGAGGCAGGAGGATTGCTTGAGCACAGGAGTTTGAGTTTGCTGTGAGCTAGGCTGATGCCATGGCACTCTAGCCCGGGCAACAGAGTAAGACTCTGTCTCAAAAAAAAAAAAAAAAAAAGAAGTGTTTGCAAAAGACAAAACAAAATAAAATAGCATCAGCTGGGGTTTTCAGTCTTAGGATCCATTGCCTGAAATTTCCTGGGTTCAACCTCAACTCACAGTAGTGAATTTATATACTTTCTATATTAGTTGAGTTATATTTTCCAGATAATAAAATGCACACACTTTTTAAGTGTACATTTTGGAGTTTTGATAAATGTATCCATCTGTGTAACTATGGCCTCATTCAATGTGGTCATTTTTATCAATTCAAATCCCCTTGTCATGGTAGTGATTTAAGTAAAATTCAGAATTTAGACTATGTAATAATTTTGGCTCAAACATAATTTGAATTTGGTGTATTTTCTGCTTTGTGTTTTTAAAAATTGAACCATCTTTTCTCCCAGTTATAAAATGACATATAGGCTGGGTGCAGTGGCTCACTCCTGTTATCCCAGCACTTTGGGAGGCTGAGGCAGGAGGATCGCTTGAAGCCAAGAGTTTGAGATGAGCCTGAGCAACATCATGAGACCCTGTCTCTGTAAAAAATTGGAAAATTAGGGGGATGTGGTGGCATGCACTCGTAGTCCCAGCTACTTGGGAGGCTGAGACAGGAGAATCAGTTGAGCCCAGGAGTTTGAGGTTGGAGTGAGCTGTGATGAGGCCACTGCACTCTAGCCTGGGCAACAGAGCGAAACCCTGTCTCAAAAAAAATAAAAAATAAAAAAATAAATAAAAAATAAAAAAAAAATAAACCACATATATAAACTTTGTAACAAACTAGACAGTATAGAAGTATAGAAAGAGTGGTTCTCATGATTCTTTCTACCAAAGAAAGATAATTGTTAACACTCTGAAGTATATCCTTCTAGATTTTATATATATGAATATATTTTTCTCTCCCTCTGCTTTTTAAAGACAAAAACAGCATCGTTCTATACATGATTACATGATGCAAACTGGTCCTTTTTTTTAAAACCAAATACTAAATCTATACTATTTAGATCTATTACTATATTGACATCAAACCTTACCAATGCATACAGAGTATTAGGTGGTTAAATATGAAATGTCCGATTTGAAATCAAAAGTGTAGTTTATTATATCTCAAACAAGAAACAGTACAATTAAATCAAAGCATGTGCCTAAACTATCCACACATTGCCATCCTAATGATAGCTTGTTTATGCCAGCAGAAAAGAAGCCTGGAGAGTGAGTGGCGATGAAATCATGAAAGGCATTTTCCACAGCTTGTTGAATATTTTTCCTTGAAAGAAGTGGTCCAAAGCCCAGAAGAAGAGTTAGTCAGTTGGTGCAAGGTCTGGTGAATACAGTGGATGACAGTTTCCAAGTCCAGCCTCTGTAGTTTGAGCAGCATTGTTTGTGCAACATGCAGTCGAGCATTGTCTTGCCAGAGGACTGGCCTGTCTCTGTTGACCAGTCTCGGCTGCTTAATCACAAGCATCCTCGTCATTCCATCCACTTGTTGCAGCAGACATCCGCTGTAATCGATTGACCAGGTTTCATGAAGCTGTAGCAGATAATACCAGCACTGACCACCAAATGGATACCATTAGCTTTTTGTGATGAATATTTGGTTTTGGACTGTGTTTCAGCACTTCATCTTTATCCAGCCATTGTGCCGAATGCTTGCGATTGTCAAAAAGAATCCATTTTTCATCACACTTAACAATACAGTGTAGAGATGGTTTGCCTTTATGTCGTGACAGCAAAGAAAGGCAAGCTTTGTGATGATTTCCCTTCTGACGCTCGTTTAATTCATGCAGTACCCATCTATCTAGTTTCTTTACCTTGCTGATTTGTTTCAAATGGTCCAATATTGTTGGAATAGGAACGTCAAACCTTGTTGCTAATTCACGCGTAGGTTGAGATGGATTTGCTTCCACTACAGCTTTCAGCTCATCATTATCCACCTTGGTCTCAGGTCCCCCACGTGGCTCATTTTCAAGATTAAAATCACCAGAACAAAACTTCTCAAACCATGGACGTACTATGTGTTCATTAACCACATCCTTCCCAAACACTTTGTTGATATTTTGAATTGTTTGTGTTGCATTGGTTCCACGACAGAACTCACACTTGAAAATAACACGAAATTTTGACTTATCCATGGTTTCACAAAAATTGCTCTTAAAAAAAAATTTGAAAGATAATCACAAGCCACAGTGTTAGACTGAGGATGTACTTTCAAAATAACAATAAAATAAGCAGTGTCAAAGTGAAATATCAGAGATATCAACTGTCATACTTAGTACTTAAGGAAATCGGACATTTCATACTTAATAACCTTAACACACAAAAAAGGATTTGCCTACTAAACTACAAAAGCCGTTTAATCAATATAAAGTTATTCCTGATGTAGGACATAAAATATCTCCAACCAGTTGTTAAAGTGAGATGGTAGGATCTAATCAGCTGTGTTCAGTAATTTCCATCTTAGCACATCTGTTTTAAATCATTGGGCCTCAGTCTTGGTAGAAGCATTTATTTGCACATTTATTCCTATTGTCAAGCGATAATATTTTATAACCCATTCTAAGATGGGTCCTGAATTGCCCAAGATTTATGGTCCTGCTGTTGCAGGGTTGTTGGTTGTCTTTATCCTTTCCTCATTAGAAGAGCCCCTGGGCTGTACTCATGGTCAGGGAGGGGGCTTGGCCCACTGGAGGAGCCGGCTGAGCCCGAGGCAGCGAGTCCTGGCTTGTGTCAGTTCTCACCGCTGGTTTCCCTTCGCAGGCACATCCTCATCTGCCTGGCCGCCTACCTGGGCTGTGTGTGCTTTGCCTACTTCGATGCTGCCTCGGAGATCCCTGAGCAAGGCCCGGTCATCAAGTTCTGGCCCAGCGAGAAATGGGCCTTCATCGGCGTCCCTTATGTGTCCCTCCTGTGTGCCAACAAGAAATCACCAGTCAAGATCACATGATGGCAAGGTGGTGGCTGGCTTCTCTGCTTATTTTCCCTCATGCACTGGGCTTCATTTGCTAGCAAAGATAGCCAAGGGGGTTCGAAGAGTTGGGGTATGGCCTGTCTTTTAAAAATTCTCTTCCCCTGGGCTCTAACTAGTGTGTCTGTGGACCGCCAGGACTCCACTGTGCACGGGGAGAAACATCTTTCCCTTTCCCAAAGATGGAGAGTAGAGGGCTTAGGGACACTAGGTGTACCTTTCTTAGCCTCACTTCCATATGCAGTGGCTTTTTGGGCTGCATCCTTTGTGGCCGTGGCAGAGCAGTCCCTGGGGGAACCCAGCCCTGCACAGAGCCCCTCCACCTGGAGAAAGGTGCCCTGCTGCAGCCCCCAACTGTGCCCAGGCACCCTTGGAGTGGACTCTGCTGTTGACAGCCAGACCCTCCGATGACAACACCCTCTGACTCTCTGATGGAAGGCGCTGGAGGTTTTCATTTGGGGAAATTGTCTTTAAAGAAAATGAAACAAACGAAACACAAGGCTTGTGGCTAAACGGCTAGTTTTTCACTTGCAACTCTCAACTAACCCAGGTTTTACATACATTTGTGAATCCTTTTACTACTACCTCTGCTGAGAGATGGAGACTTAACTTCAGATGAGGGTAAAGCTAAAGAGTAAAACCCTCTATGCCAAAACCTACACTCCGCTTTAAGCCATTCTTGAAGATGAGCACAATTTTTAAACATTGACATCACTTCTGCCTCCCCTCTCCTGCGTCCGCTCAGTAGCCCCAAACCCACAGAGAAGAATAGGCCCACCCTGCCATGACTTACCAAAGGGCTTCTTACGGTTTTGGTGGGGGCTCTGCTTTCACATTTGGAGCAAACACGAAGTTCTTGGAAACTTTTTTCTCATTGGAAGCCTCCAGTATGCTATGCTATTCTGGAAATTATCTTCAAGACTCTCACCTCTCGGTTCTCTAATATTTCCTGAGGGCATTATGGCCCGCACCCTCCCAGTACAAGGTGCTTCCTGTGGCTTCTCAGAGCGTTCGACTGCTCTCTCTTCCCAAGTGCTGGCCATGACGACACCCTCACTGGCTGGTTTGAGTCGCTGGTGCAGCAGGACAAATCTGTTGCCTTCTGAATTTTTCTTCCCTCATGTGACACTGGCTACAACTGATCTCCTCTTCATTGGGCCGAATGGAAGATTCCAGAACTGTCTCCATGGTGTAAGATGGGACTTATCAACCTCAGGGATACTCATTTTAACTCAGGCATCTCTTGCTTTGTAACATTCCATTCTTGGGCAAAGGCAGGACAGACATGTCCTTCTTGTGTGGACAGGAGTCATGTCATTGTCCTCAGTATCTAAGGGTTGGGAAGTAACAGTTTTTGGCACATCCAGCAACGCTTTACTATGGTTAGAATTTGCACAGGATCCAAGGCAAAAAGCCCAATAAGCAACTGAATTGAGAGTTTAAGAATGAATGACTTTATTTTACTTCTGTCATTATCAAAGTATTTAGCAGCAGAACCTTGTTTGTAGTAAGAAATCCGTATGGAGCCCTCATGTGTGAAGTAAATTGTATTCTATTAACTCAAATTTATTTAAGGTTAAATTTATAGCACGTAATAATATATCAGGTGGTGAAAATGCAAATTACCACATTGGTGATGTCCAAGGTAGAAAATTTGGTGTTGAATCAGTGTACATGTTGCTTTACCATAGTTTAAAAAGCATTTTTAAAATGACCTTTGAATTAAGTATTTGTGGGACCTCTAATGGACCTGTCTGAGATCTGGGTGGTTCATGGAACAGAACTGCTGGGAAGTCCTTTGGGTTTCATGTCTAGAAGTTTGTAAAGAGAAAAATCAGGCTGTTCTCATTTTAGATTGACCTCGTCAGTCATGGAATCTGGTCTCATCTATTTTGCAGTATAAAAATGCTCCCAAGTAGGGGGTTTTGTGTATTTGAAGCCCAGCTGTCTTAGTGTAGAAGCACAGATAAGGAGCAGAATGCAGGAAATGATTTCAGGCTGAATTTGTCTCGAGGGTTCCTCAGTGAAAGGAGCATTGTCCCAACAATCAAGGAAGGACCATTTCTTCCTATCAGGGAGGACTCGTTCCCTGGGGGCCTTGGAGACACACCCCCCCCCCCCCCCCCCCCCCCCCCCCCCCCCCCCCGCACACCCTGGAGATAGGGATAAACTACTATTGCTGGATGTATTTGACTAGGCCCGGATGAAGTGCCTGACTCACTGGGCTATTTACCACCTCTCTTCTACAAGACATGTGACTAAGTTAAGCTGTCAAAAAAATGCTTTTGATATGAAAAGCAGAATGCCCTTCTAGAGGTTGATTGTAGAGAGATGAGGGCTGAGAAAGAAATGTGGAATGGGGTACGTTTGAGGAGGACAACACGTAACTCTGCTTTTGAACAGAAATCACTGTAGCTTGCTAGCGTGGGATTAAAAGTAAAGAGAGTAGAAATATACCAGTATTTTTTTATTTTTTTATTATTTATTTTTACTTCTGCAATGACTTGGAACCAATCTTATTTTGAGTTGGGTTTATGGCATCATTCATATTTATATAAAAGCACTACATGCTCTCTAAAGGAAATTGGGAAACTATAGAAAGTTGAAGAAGAAGAAAAGAGGAGCCCACATTTCTTTTGCCCAAGGAAAACCACTGTTGGTATTTTGGTTTATTTCTTTCTCTCGTTTTTCCCATTATGGTTATAAATAGATGTCGTTTAGAATCGTCAGTTTATTCTGTAGCTTATATGGAATATAAATATCAGTTGTGTATTTTTTTCATGAGGAGCAAGTTTGGAATACACTAGACGTAGCTATATCCTTGAATACTCACCACTGGATTCTGAGAATTACTACTGAATCTTCCTCTGGAATCAAGCCTGACACGAATGGGCCCTAGGAAATAATGAACTGAGCTCTACTTTTTGATATGGTTCTGCACTTGGGTTGATGAGTCACAGCAAATAGCTGTGAAATATGTGACTTCACAGATTTTGATGTGTTCAGATTTATAAAAAATAAATAGCTTATTTCATTAATTGATGTGCAATCAAGAATCTCCTTCCTCTTTCCCCAGGTAGCTATTAGGAGTCAGGGTGGCGATGGCAGAGGTTTACTCAGCATGGCTCTCCGGTTTTGTTCTGGTTAGAATTTGCCCACGATCAATACCCATTGGGAACTGGATTTAGGATATAAAAAACCAGTAATGTGACCAAGTGATCATTTCAGTCAGTGATTTGTGTTTTACTGTGTTTGATTGTGAAGTATTAGGAAAAGAAATCTTTTCTCCCCTTTATGATTTTATTATTATAAAGCCAGCCCTTCCGTGAGCACGTTTCCAGTGTGTGGGGATGAGATGTAACGGGCTGCGTTTTAGGGAACACTGTGCCTGTCCAATGAAGAGTGCCTAAAACATTAATCTTAGATCAAAGATGTTCTGTTGGGGGACAAAGCTTGATGATCATCAAACACAGGTTTTGTAAAAATACTGCCACCTCTTCCATTTAGTGGATTTCTCAGGTGTGTAAAAACCTCTAGCCAGTTCGTCATGCTTCCGTGAGCCGGTGCCGGGCTGAAGGCTCCAGGACTGGGACTTGAGGCCTCCCTGGCTCTTTATGCCTCGGGGCTGACATGGCACCATCTCTAGGGGACAGGTGAGGCCTGAAGCTTGCCCAGCTAGGGCCCCTCTCCTAGCTCCTTTTCCTTTTCCCCCAAATGAACTTGAAACCTTTTATAGCCGAGGCTTTGCCTGGGTGCTGTTGTTCCCTCTGGTCAAAGTCTTGGACCGGATTGGGATTCTCAATGGATTTTATAGACATCATTCTTCTGCAGGCTTAAAAAAATGGCCCCTACTTTAAGGGACTAATTGTTTGAATCGTATCTTTCCCTATATGATAAACCGTATTTAAGACTATTTTATAACCACAATATGTAACCAGAGCAAATGTTGTATTTTCAGATATATACCTTGTTTTCTACCTTATATGGGGTGTGCTGTATAAGGGTGGTGTGCCCACTGGCTGTGGTAAAATTCTATCTCCATTGCCTTGGGAGTGATTTAAGGCCTTTTGAAATGGAGCTTTTGCACTTTATGCTCTTTTTGTGAACTGACTATAATGACTATTTGATATTAAAACTGTAAATGGCATTTTCTGTGAATGAATATGTATATGTTCGTGTCTGTTTCCAAAATGATTTCTGAAGTATCAGCAGTGAAAACGTATTTAATGGACTATAGAGCAAAGCATGTTTGCCTAAGTTCATTCATTCGTTAATTTGGGTACCGTTGTTATTAAATATGTTTAAAATACTTAAGTGTAGTTTGTTGGTTTCTTCTGAGAGCTGCGAAGTTAATACATCTAAATATTTCCAGCATAAAATACCTAAACACCCTTTATTTTTATTAAAAGTTCTGTTATGTCAATAGATATAAAGTCTCAAATATATAAGACAGTTCATTTGTGCTGGATTTTAGCCAATGACTGGAAAGAAGATCTTGTGACATTTCAAAATCATAAATTACTTTAGCAAGATACATTTTTTACAAAATTTCCTGTGACATTTTTTAAATTAAAGGATTCAAAAGAATATGACCATCAGAGAAGAAAGACTGGGTAAGCACTATCAGTATCATTACAGTGAGTTTCTTTAGACTTTTTTTTTTGGCCATGGTAAGCTGGACAAGGGGTGGCCCCAGAGACTTTGACAGGTCTTCTCTCTAGGAAAATGTCCACGTACAGGTTGAATATCCCTAATCTGAAAATCCAAAATCTGAGATACTCAAAATTCCAAAACTTTCTGAGCGCCAATATCACGTTCAAAGGAGATACTCATCGGAGCATTTCGGATTTCAGATTAGGCATGCTCAGCTGGTATAACACAAATACTCTAAAGTCTGAAAAAAAATCTGAAATTTAAAGCACTGCTTCTGGTCCCAAGCATTTTGGATAAGGGCCCCTCAACCCGTATCTAATTTTGGGGGAGTTCAGACATCTCTAGCAGCTTACCCAGGTAAAGAACCTCTGTCTGATGGGAGACTGAGCAAGGATTCAAATCCCTTCTGGTGCTGAAATTGACACTCATTCCTTAGGATTGAAACTTTTTGAGGCAGTGGTCAGGAACAGTGGCCGGGGAAGTGAAGGGCTCTGCTTTTGGGGGGCTGGGTGTGAGTGTATGTGCATCTGTCTCCCACAGTCTGGACGGCCCACCCCTCCCTGTGAGCATCCTCTTTTCTTGAGTCTGGACAGGAGTGGGTGCCCATGAAGACCGGGGCTTGCCACCCGGCCTCTCCCTTACTTCTCTTTTAAGGGCTTTATGTGAAAAGGCTTGACCTTCAAGGACTGTGCTTTAAAGGGCTGGAGAGAGGCAGACCCAAGGTGCTGGCAACTTCTGTAACAAACTGGGAACTTACATCTTCCTCGCAGCCTCTTTCCTGGTGTACAGTTTCAGACAGTCCTGAGACGGTGTGGGGTTTGTCATACTATTCTGTCTGCTTGTGTATTGTTGGATTTTTCCATAATAAAAAGTTTAAAAATAAAGTATTTGGGTTTTTGTTCTCCACTCTCTGGGGTGGGGCTCAGCCTCCTTTCCTGCAGCATTTGAAGGGGGCTGGCAGCCCCCCTTCCCAGCTCCAGGAGCTGTCTTTGTCTCCTGTGGCACTTCTGTCTCTGACCATCTCCAGGCTGGTGACACCTCATTTACCTGGGAAGTCTTCTCTGCGAGTATTACCTCACGAAATGGAAAAGATCAACCTCACATGGGTTTCTGTTCATTTATTTTATACTTCTCATTAAAGCAGAACATTTGATTCAGCTGTTTTTGCAATTGAGCGCAGTGATCATAATACTATTTTAAAAATGTAACAAATAGCAATAGACTTAGTAGAGTTTGTTTTTATATCAGGGCTGGTGATGGGAAAGTGGCTGAAGATAAGGCCAGGAGCATGAGGTGACAGAAAACATACAATGGCTTTGATGATACTCAATGGAGAGGAATTCCTGTGGACAAAGAAAGCCATTAGCTACTGGGGTGGGCGGGGCTGACAGACTCCTGGAGTAATGCTGCCATCTTATGGTCGTTTGGGGTGTTGCTGTCGTGCAAGCGAAGCCCTTTCCGGTTACATCGTCCCCAGAACTTACTATAATTGGCTCAAA
The DNA here is from genome assembly GCF_041146395.1 of Eulemur rufifrons. Lineage (NCBI taxonomy): Eukaryota > Metazoa > Chordata > Mammalia > Primates > Lemuridae > Eulemur > Eulemur rufifrons. Next base: position 240,202,144 of record NC_090989.1, read on the forward strand.
ACTCCTGCAAGCCTCTGTCTGGGCCTCGATATGTTTCGCTGGATTTTTTTCAAGCGTCTCTCTGCCTTCCTTTTCCTCTCTGCTCATCTCTCAGAAACTCATTCTTCATCACCTAGGTGTTTGATTTAGAATTTTTAGAATCTGCCCAATGTGATAAATACAGTCATTCCTCAGTATCCTCAGAGGATTGACTGGTTCCAGGACCGTCCCCCAAATACCAAAATCTGGGGTGCTTAAGTCCTGTATGTAAAATAGCGTGGTATTTACATATTACCTATGCACATCCTCCCATATACTTTAAATCGTCTCCCAATTAGTTATGATACCTAATGCATTGTAAATGCTCTGTAAATCTTTGCTAAACTATTGTTTTTTATTTGTGTTATTTTTACTGTGGTGTTGTTTTCTTTTTAGGAAGTTTGTTGTTGTTTTTGTTGTTGTTTTTAGAGACAGGGTCTTGCTCTGTCTCCCAGGCTGGAGTGCAGTGGCCCAATCACAGCTCATGCAACCTCAGACTCCTGGGCTCAAGCCGTCCTCCCACCTCTGCCTCCTGTGTAGCTGGGACTACAGGCACATGCCACTGTGTGTGGCTAGAGGATGTTTTTAATTCACAGGAGCTAAATTTAACTTTTGTGATTAGCAGCTCCATTTATATAAGTCAAATGCCATTACAACCCAAATTTCTTTACGACTGAATCCAGTTTAAATCAACACTTAGCAAGTGCCTGCATGGTATTGCCTGTTATGCTGGCTTCAGAGGGCTCTAGTGATGGGAGGGACAGCTTACAGCTGTGCGGAGGGGCGAAGGAGGCCGCTGACTTCAGATATTCCTGCATTAGAGAAGAGTCAACAGCACTGTGGAGGCTGGCGGGAGAGGAGGGGGTTTGACCAGGGAGAATTTGGGATTTAAGAATCCCAAATCAGTTAAGCTTTAACTGATAGTCCATAAGCCACATTGAATGATATGTCATCTCAGTCCAGTGAAAGAAAGAATTGGTAGATTCCCCCGGAATATTATTATTTTCTTACAAGTGGACTTTATTTGGGAGCCTATCACATAAGTTATCTTTCACATAAATTGTCTTACTCCTCACAGCTACATTGAGAGCCGCACTGTTATTATTTCTGTTTTGGGTATCATACAACTACAGCTCAGACATGTATTTTGACCACAGCTGTTAAGTGGCAGAGCCAGGATTTAAACCCAAGGCTTTTAACTTTTAGGTTTAGTTCTCTTTCCACAATCCACAAAGGATTTATTTTTTTTCAAAATGGCAAAGGAGGTAAAGGTTTTCATATAGGTGAGAACCAGATTAGGATTATCAGATTCAAAACTGTTCTATTAGTACAAATAATTAGAGAGTTGGCCACCTCTACCCATGGGGTCCACACTCACGAAGGCAACCACCCCTTGGGTTGAAAATATTCAATGCCACGTGGAAGCAGCTGCTAAGTAAAAAGAAGAAAATATTTAAAAACATATTGCACCCGTACTGAACATGTAGCAAGCTTTTTTTCTTGTCATTGCCTAAACAATGCCGTATAATAACTATTTGCATGGCATTTACATTGTATTAGGTATTATAAATAATCTAGAGAGGATTTAAAGTATACAGGAGGATGTATGTAGGTTTCATGCAAACACTGTGCCATTTTACATCAGAGACTTGAGCATCTTTGGATTTTGGTATCCGAGGGAGGTGCTGAAACCGATCCCCTGCCCATTCCAAGGAACAACTGTACAGAGTAGCAGTTGGCATATAGTAGATGCTCAGTAAATGGCAGCCAGTTGTCAAGATGACCTGCCACTAAACAGCCCTGCCTGCCAGTGTTGTCTGTGGCCATGGCGAGGAACCAGCCCGTTTCCTGAACCTTCCCAGGGTGGGGGTTTATGTCCATACCGGACTTCTTCCTCTTCTGGCTCCAAAGTCGAGCTATCTCTCTTTCCTCAGTGATAGATCTACAAGTCTAATCACTTCCCGGCCGTCTCTGTTTGGGTATTTGGACGTCCAACAGGCACATTGGCCTTTGCTTATATCTCTCTTAAACCTGCGCCCTGCCCACCTTCTCAGGGAGTGGTGCCACTTTCCATTCCGTTGCTGGGAAGTCCCTGCCTCCCGCAGTTGTCCACATCCAATCTAACAGTAAATTAATCTTCTAATTCCACGTCTCCAGTGTCTCAGATCCATCCATTTCTCTCTTATCCTAGAAAGGTGCCTCCATCTTTGGTGACTTAGAGTCTCCGTCAAGCGCTGGCCTGGCCTTGCTGTCCAGTCTTCCTTGTGAGCTTTTCCTTCTTGTCCCCTCATGTGACTCTTTCAGAACCTGGTGGTGTTCTACAGGATCTTGCACATGGCCCCAGGCCTGTTTCAGTTATTCATCGCTGCATAACAAATCTCCCCAAAACTTAGTTGCTTGAAACATCAGAATTTATTCTCTCACAGTTCAGGAGGCCAGAAGTCCATAGCCCGGGTGCCAGCAAGGTTGGTTCCTTCCAGAAGCTCTGGGGGAGAATCTGTTCCATATGTGTCTCCCAGCTTCCTGTGGCTGCTGGCAGTCCTTGTCCCTTGCTGTGTAGATGCATCACTCTAATCTCTGCCTCCTTTGTCACATGGCTCTTTCCTGAGTTTCTCTGTGTCCCTGTGTCTAAATCTCCCTCTCTTTTATTTTATAAAGACACCAGTCATTGGATTTAGGGTCCACTCTAATCCAGGAGGACCTCATCTTAACGAATTATGACTGGAAAACGTCATTTTTAAATAAGGTGACATTCTGAGGTTCTGCGCAGATGTGAATTTTGTGGGCAGACACTGTTTGACCATTTTACTATCCCATAGCGGCTTCCTGCATCTGGCAGGAATGAGAAATCCCCTCCCTAATTTCAGCCAAAGGCCCCAGAGTTGATTTAGTGTCACAGAACAGATAGACTCCTCAGGGTGCCCGTGTGAGCACACACACACTCACGTACACGCTGGCCCGTGCACACCAGGGCTGCTGCTTTCTCTCCCACGGTCCCTTTTGGAGTTTCCAGTAACACCGTATCATGCTCCTCATCTGAGCTGGGGAGTGGATGCCCCTGTCTACAACGAGCTGTGGAAAAATACCCTGCAAAACACAGTGAGGGCGGCAGCACTAAGGAGGGAGGTTTGTGGGCTGCGTTAGGATAGACGGGCTTTAGGGAGCTTGCCTGGGGTTCACGCGGCAGAAACTCCCTTCTCTCCCCAGACACTAGGGCATCTGGCGGGATAAAGCCCTCCAGCCACATACCCCCTCACCCCCATCCCATAACCTCATCTTTGTATTCCCAGAGACTAGCCCAGGGCCTGAGCTGTCAATCAGTGCTTTGGAGATGGAATCCAAGCATCCATTTATCAATCGATCAATTCATGGAGCATGAGACATTCAGGGTGTGGTGGGAATACCTTGCTGGGGCAAGGAAGTCTTCCTGGATTGGAGTGTGATGTCCAAACTGTGACCTGAAGGGCCAGGAGGACAAGGCCAGGTAAAAGATCTGTGGGGCACAGGATGGTGTTCAGCAGAGGATAGCACCGTCATCGACTGCACCCAGTTGGATCTGTCAGAAGGACAGACAATCGTGTGTGTGTGTGTGTGTGTGTGTGTGTACTGTTGTGCAGGAGGTGTTCTCAGGAGTTAAAAATATCAGAAAGAGGGCTGGGCACGGTGTCTCTTGCTTGTAATCCCAGCACTTTGGGATGCCAGGGCAGGAGGACTGCTTGGGGCCAGGAGTTTGAGACCAGTCTGGGCAACATAGTGAGATGCTCCTCATTACCTCCCTGCTGCCCCTGCCCAGCTGTACAAAAAATTAAATAAGGAAAGGAAGGAAGGAAGGAAGAACATTCCAGGCAGGAAGGAAATCGAGAATAAAAGCCTTAAGGCAGCCGGGCATGTGCTTGTAATCCCAGCAATTTGGGAGGCTTGAGGCCAGGAGCTCGAGGCTGCAGTGAGCTATGACCGTGCCACTGCATTCCAGCCAGGATGACAGAGCAAGATCCTGTCTCCAAAACAAAACAAAACAAAACAGTATGGGAAAGGGAGCTCCAATCTGCAAGACATACTGCGATTGTGCTGGCTCAGTCATGTCAGGGAGTCCCAACCACTCCTGCTGGTTGGGACTGTACAAAGAGCAGCGATGCACTTTTTGGGTCCAAAACTGGTGGCAGAAATACAGGGATGCGGGGCGCCGAGCTGGGTGAGCACAGTGTCTGGAGCCCTCTGGCCGACCACCAGGGGGCAGCACTGCCCGGCCTGAGCGAGACCTGGCCCCGCAGGCAGAAGCGGGCAGGAGGGGTCGTCACGTGCCTGCAGCTCCCGGCCAGGGACGTTTCCAGTCAAGCTGACCCCACTGACCCCAGGCTGCAGAAACGCACCCCGAGGGGAAAGCTCTGTCCCAGAGGATGGATTTACCCTAAGGCTGATGACGCTAACGCTTCAGGGCCCGTCACTTGCAGGGGGCCACTCCAAAGCCTCGTCCTATATATTTTTTTTTTAAGACATATCGCGAAAGTGTGTATGTTTTAGGCCCTACAAAACCGGACTCTGCCTCTGAGTGGCTCAACTCCAGGTTTCAGTTTGGCTGTCCCCTTGAGGGTCTCAGTCCCCAAACACCAAGATCCACCACAGCTGCTGAGAAAGCGGTGACAGGGGAGTATGTCGTGTGCGTGTGTGTGTGTGTGTGTGTGTGTGAGAGAGAGAGAGAGAGAGAGAGCGCTCAGCAGTGTAGCCTAACCCTGATCTATTCATAGATCTCGCCCTCAGGAAACAGTCCCCTTTGCCCAGTGACTGGACATCCTACCTGCTCACACCCTTAGTACCTGCCTGGGAGTCAGGAGGCTCAGTACGCGGGTGAGCATCTTGATTATTCGAAGCTGGGGCCAAACCAGCCAAGCAAATCTCACACTCCGGATGTGGGGAGAGTGCAGGGGGCAGCCAGGACAGTGGAGAAAGCTCTGGAGCCAGGAAGCCAAAATATAAAACAGGAGCTTTGTGGTTCCACCCCAAACTGCCTTTGGCTGACTCCCAGGGGCTCTAAGGAGCGTAGTTTGAAAACCACAGAAGGGACTGGTTCCCCAAATTCTGTCCAGGAGCAACAGTGTACACGCTAAGAGGCTGAGCTAGGAAACAGGTTCTCTAGATAAGGGCAAAGGGAGACGGCAAGCCCTTCGTGGTCCCGGGTCCCCTGTGGCTCGATTTCCCAGTGAAGGAAAGCACGTTCATTCACAGTTGGGTGACCTCAAGACTCTTCCTTTTTGCAGTTCTGGGCTACATATTGCGTGGTATTAGCCAGAGGTCAGTAGACATCATCAAAAACAACGGGAATGTGTGAAATTTCATTTTGCTGGCGCTGCACGATTGAAAATGTCAGCTTCCTCTAGCCACCTAAGCCACTAGGGAAGGAATTACACCATGGATCAAGAAATGAAGATCAAAACCTTAATGCACCAAAATTGTGCATTACTGACTGTGCTGTAAAGTATAAATATCGTTCCCATTGCCATGGTCACCGCTCATCATTGGGGTCAATAATAGTGTCATTCATTGGGTTATGTGAGGACAAGATGAGGTCATACAAAAACATTCAGCGAACAGGTTGTTGACTACCTGTTTCTTCTATAATGGTCAACTGTGGGGTTTTAATATTTTTGTTACTGAGTTGTGGGAACTTTTAGCAAGGAAGCTGGCCCTTTGAATACAGTATTTACTGCAATTCTCCCCCTCCCCAGTTTCTTGTTTTTAAATTCTGGTTATTATTGTTATTTAACATGTAGATGTTGAAAGTTTTAAGTAGTCAAATCTGTTGATATTTTCCTTTTTTTTTTTTTTTTTTTTTTTTTGAGAAAGAGTCTCACTCTGTTGCCCTGAGTAGAGTGCAGTGGCATCATCGTAGCTCACTGCAGCCTCACCTGCTGGGCTCAAGGGATCCTCCTGCCTCAGCCTCCCGAGTAGCTGGGACTACAGGCGCACATAATGACGCCCAGCTAATTTTTTCTATTTTTAGTAGAGATGGTCTCGCTCTTGCTCAGGCTGGTCTCAAACTCCTGAGCTCAAGCGATCCTCCCTCCTCTGCCTCCCAGAGTGCTAGGATTACAGGTGTGAGCCACCGCGCCCGGCCTGATCTTTCCCTTAAAAGGAGCCAATATCTGTGTGTGTGCCAGGCATCAGGCACAGATGCCTGTGAAGTCCTTTTCAAGCACTGGTTCGCTGAGTCTTCACTACAGTGTGAGATAGGCACTGCTGTTGTGCCTGTGTCACGATTGAGCAGTGGCTTTCTGTGCGTTCCCCACCTAGCACACCCTGGGACGCTGCGTGCCCATCAGTCACAGAGGCCCCCGGAGACCAGCATCCTTTAAGGAGGGGCAAGGCCTCGGGGCGAGGTGGGGGCACAGAGTCTCAGCGACACGCTCTGTAGAGTTTGAAACAGCCTTGCAGGGAATTCTGATAAGCCCAACAGGCTGTGCCCCCCTGAGAACCACAGATGGGTGATGAAACCTCCCTAACCTGGAAGAACACTGGGATAAATGTAAGCTGGGGAAATTTTGGATTCTAGACTTTCCCTGCCTCCCCCTGGAGTCCAGATGGCATCCTCAGTCCCTTTTGAAGACATCCCCAACAGGAACTCTCTTGCTTTTAGTTTTTCCCAAAATTATGAGCCAAGCAACCACTGTGTTTGGCAAGCGCTGTGGAACAGAGTCTGGAGTCCTGACTTGAGCTTGCAGGGGGCTGGCTCTGCCATTTAACAGCTTCAGAGTCTGGGTGTGATGTGGAATTGCTTTGTCAACCACAAAGGGCTGTGTGTGAAAGTGTGGGCTGGATATTCATGGGGCTCTTCAGTGGATGGCCTCTCAAGCTGGTGACAAGTGACCTTGCTGGTGTAGACACCAAGAAGCATTTTTGGCCATGTTCTCCTGTGCAGGATGATTGCCCAAAACACCACGAGTCAAGTGAACACTTTGAGCAGGTTTGTAAAATGCATCATTGAGCCCCTCTCTAAGCTCCCTTTTCTCATTCTTCCAAACTGAACGTCACCCACACTGAATACCCTTGTCCCTCTGGGCCTGGGCGCTTCTATTCCCTTTGCCCAGCATACCTTCCTCCCCTCCTCACTTTTTCAACATCCATACTTCTGCTTGTCCTTCAGGACATCGTTCACAAATCACCTCCTCCAGGAAGTCTTCCCTGATAACACCCATGTCATATCCCTGGAGGCTGGTTTATGTGCCCTTCCTCTGTGTTTCCATGACAACTTCTATTTTCCTACCATGGGGTACATCACACTGTATCTCTCTTTACCACTGGGAAAGAGTCTATGTCTTGTTCATTCTTCTATATGCAGAGCTCGGTCCTTCCTAGCATTCTAGAATCACTGAATGTTTGAAAGTGTTGCTTTCCCCCTGCCACGTGGCATTCATGAGACCAGGGTTGGAACACTGGCTCCTCCTGCACCGGTGGTGTGATTTTGAGCCACTTGCTTTACTTCCCTGTGTTTGAACATTTGGAAGATGCGAATAACGATATCTGAGACCTGACGTGGTTGCTGTGAGGATGACGGATAATCCCCTGGCAGCAGAGAGAGCAGCGGATGGTACAGAGTAGGGGTGAGATCACGGAATTCAAAACAAGGCAGCTGTTGTTATTGTCATTATATGGCTGGCCTGGATCCACCATACCGATGTGACACCATTGTTTATATCGTGGGTCCCATCCATGCATGTAAGTGCCACGAGGGAAGGTCCTTGTTCAGCTCACAGCTGTTTCCCTGTAGCCTAGAACAGTGCCTGGAACATCCCAGGCATGTGGCTGAATGAAGGAATGAATGAAGTACCAGGAGACCCCATGGGATGATTGAATCTTGGTGGCCAGCCCAACGTGCCCCTGGTTCAGGACTTCTTTTTGCTTTAGAATCTGGCTAGTGTGTGTCCCAAAGAGCCTTCCCTCAGCCCAAACCAGAGAATCCCACACATTCTCACCAAACATCCTCTTTGTCTGAAGTTTAACACATTGACTGCCACACTAGAAAAAAAAATTTTTCCCTGGGGCCATGGTGTTTGATTAAAACAAAATGATCCTTTCTAATTTATTTTTTTATTGTTTTCTGTGCATGAGTTATATGCAATGCGATCCACATTTTTAGAATTAAATTGTCAGTATTAATTGTAATGATAAGAACATCAACAAGTAAGATTTTCAAGAACCAACTGCAGGGTTTTGCTTCACGAGGCCCCGGGCTCAAAACTAGCCTGAGTTAAATACAACTCACATGGCAGTCAATGTGTTAAGTTTGAGGAAAATGATATTTCTCTTGAAGAGAAAGCAAGAAGGAAGAGAACGCCTTGTCTTAACCTCCAGTGCCAAACGCAGCCCCAGACACAAATGCCTACGTGGCTCATGTTCTTGGGAGGGAGGCCGGGGAAGGCGGCATCTGGAAAAAACCCAGTTCCAGCCAAAAAAGTGTCCATTCCTGCTTTGTCAGTCTGTGCTTCCCTGCTAATGGAGTATAACAAGATGATGGTTCTACCCAGTTTTCCGCCTTTTCTTCTTTCCAAAGAAAACTTTGATAAAAGAAAACATTTAAGACACCTGAACAAAAAATTCCTAGCCCGTAGGCCAGCATTTTCCCTTCTAACCTGCCATGTGATGGGAATGCTGTATAATCTGTGCGGCTGTTGAGCACTGGAACCTGGCCGGTGCGACTGCAGAATGGAGTTGCCCTGGCTCACGCCTGTCAGCCCTGCTACTCAGGAGCCTGAGGCGGGAGCATGGCTTCAGCCCAGGAGTAATGAAGTTTTAACTAGTTTAATTTAGATCAGCACATACCTGTGGCTACAGAGCGCAGTGGACGTGGCCAGGGCAGCAGCCAGAGCGAGGGCTGAGAGGAGGGAGAGGCAAAGGGGGCTTCAGACACGGGTGTGACCTTGAAGTCTTCACTTGGCCCTTTTTGAGAGCCTATCTGCGCTTGTTAACACGGGTGCCCCTTGATCAGATAAGGGCGCCAGGAGCCCTTATCCGCCTCTCTTTCTTCTCTCGCCCAGGGCGTCTCCCTCCTGGGAAATCTCACAGGCTCCTTGGTGCTTCCTCTGTCCAAAGGTCAGTTAATTAATTACTTTCCCGAGAAAACCAGGAATTCTGGCTCTCGCCGCTCCTGCCGCCTTGGCCGCTAGGTGTCACCCGTGGCCGCGCAGCCCGCCAACAGGCAGGCGGCGGGCTGCACCCGGCGCAGGTTTGGGGGCAAACCTGGGGGCAGGGGTGGAGGAAGAAGTCGTCTTCCCGAGGGAGTGAAACTGAGACTCACGACCGTACTAGAGGCACCAGATCAAGGGTTGCTGTGTGGGGACTGTGCATGGGACAGCAGGCTGCCTCGGAGACATTGGCCGTGTGACTTTTCTGTATTCCCCGTGTCACTGTCCTACGGGAATAATTCCTTGCTACACACTGCTGACAGCAGTGGCCTTCGGGACACCCGCCTCCGCAGGCATCCCCCTTATGCAAGGGAATTGTTTGGTGTCGGTGCTCGTCCCAAAGTCTGAGTGCCTAAACTTCCCCATGGTCACCCCGGGTCACCTGAGAAGGGGAAGTGGCCTGGAAGCAGGAGACGTGCACAGACCCGGTCCTGGTCCCCGCTCTGCTGCCTGCTCTGATGTGACTCGGGGGAGGGACCCAACGCCCCAGCCTCCCCTCTGCCCCAGTACTTGTTCCTTCTCAACAGTGGTTTTTAAAACTGTTTTGAAATACAGCTTTTTCCCCCCAAATTAAATTTTTCTGTTGAACCCCAGTATGTAAAGCAGATATAAAATGGGTTACTTTGTTTGTTTTAATTTGTTATGTGAATTCAAGTTTATAACAATTCCTTGTTATAAAGAACAATGAAGCTGTTTTGATAAGTATAAAATTTGGGTTAAAGAAAAAAAGACCTGCTACACATTTTTGTAACCTTTTACTTTTGACTCGAGGTGAGATTTTACTTCCTGACAGCAGGGCATAGTAGGGGCTCAGGGCATATTCGCTAGCTGACTGAATGCTAGTTTGAGGGTTATTAATACAAGCAGGGAGAACTAGATTATCTTTGCAGGTGAGACTCAAGGATACGTATCTCACCCAACTTTCTGGAGTCTGAAAGGCCGGGGTTTGATTGTAGCCTGTCAGCCACGTACTTGGGTATGTCCCTGCCTTCCTCGGAGCCTCGGTCTCCTCATGTGCAAAATCAGGGCAATATCTACCTTCAGAGGGGGTGATGGTTAATTTGATGTGTCAACTGGGCTGGACCACGGGAATTCCAGATATTTGGTCAAACATTATTCTGGATGTTTTTGTGAGAGGGTGTTTTTGGATGAGATTGAGGTTTAAATTGGTGAACTCTGAGTAAAGTAGATTGTCCTCCGTAATGTGGACAGGCCTCATCCAATCTGCTGAAGGCCTAAATATGGCAAAGACTGGCCCCCCCTGAGCAGGAGAGAATTGTCCAGCAGCCAGCCCTCAGACTGCATCTGGTTCGACTGCAAATGGCCGTAGGACGCGAACTGGCATGTGGGCTTTCCTGGGTCTCCAGTCTCCTGGCCTTGACCGGACCTGCAGCACCGGCTCTTCCAGGGTTTCCAGGCTGCCAGCCCGCCCTGCGGAGTGTGGACTTGCTAGCTTCCATCACTGTGCGCACCAATTCCTTCTAATAAATCTCTTTCTCTGCACATACACATTCTACTGGTTCTATTTCTCTGGAAAACCCTAATATAGCCATGAAGATAACTGAAATTGCTGAGTAAAGGTATCTAGTACAGTACCCAGCCAGTACTAAAGTATCTAGTAGGTGCTCAATCAGTGCTGCTTTGTTATCCAGCTTCCCAACTGGATAACAGACACCTAAGGAGAGGAAGAATACTTCGCCTGGAAGTCGGTCGGTCAGTCAGCCAGGGTTTCCCACTTCCAGGGGACTGCCTGCCTTCGTCAAATTATTCCCGTGGTGCCAACATGTCCCAGGGCACTTCCCTTCCTCACCGGTTTGCAGTTTCTCGAGTCTTAGAACGAGAAGGTATGTGGCTTTTTTTGTTCTCTGTCACTAATTGCTTCTGGGTGGGTAAGAGTGGGAAGAAGAACATAGTTCCCTCCTCCTCATCCTTATCCATAGTCTCTATTAAGCCACACGTGTATCTGGAGTCTGAAAGGCGAGGGGGTGGGTTCATTATGCTTCTTCAGATACATAAGACCTCTTTTCAACTGAGTGCTTCTTACCAATGGATAGCAATTCGTGGAATTATTTTTAGCATATTTGGAAACTTTCTTTCCCCTAGTGCACTTTGGAAATCTAGCCTGCTCTGCTACTGTTAACTTCTTCCCCCCCCCCATTTATGATTAATGATTTTAATTACAAAAACCCCACTCACACTATTGCATTAGGTCATTTAAATATACTTTATTATTATTCTCACAGCTTCGAGCTTGGCCTATGTATTAGTTTTATACTTCAGCATAACAAATTTCCATAAGCTTAGCAGTTTAAACCAATACCTATTTATTACCTTCCAGTTCTGTAGGTCAGAAGTCCAGGCATGGCGAAGCTGGCTTCTCTGTTCAGGCCTCACAAGACTGAAGTCAGCTGTCGGCCAGGCTGCTTTCTGCCCTGGAGCTCTGCGTTCCCTGCCAGGATCATTCAGGTTGCTGGTAGAGTTCAGTTCCTTGTGGTTGTAGGACTGAGGGTCCTGTTTTCTTGCTGGCTGTCAGCCGGGGACTGCTCTTGGTTCCCAGAGACCACCCTCAGATCCTTGCCACGTGGCTTTCTCTGGAGGTTCTCATGCTCTCCTGCTTCAAATATCTCTCTTGGGGAAGGGCCCCATCCTTTTCAAGGGCTTATGGGACCATGGACTAGGTCAGGCCTGCCTGGGACAATTTCCCTCTTGGTTAACTCAAAGATAACTGATGAGAGACCTTAATTATGTCTGCAGAATCCCTTCTGCCACATAATGTAACAATGACAGGAGTGCCACCCATCATGTCCACAAGTCCTGCACACGCTCAAAGAGAGGGGATTAGACAGAGTGTGTAGATCCAGGGCCACAAATCTCGGGTGCTATATTAGTTTCCCAGGGCTGCCGTAACAAGTGCCACAAACTGGGTGGCTTAAATAACAGGTGTGCACTCATCTTCTTACAGTTCTGGGGCCAGAAGTCTAAGACCAAGGTGTCAGCAGGGTTAGTTTCTTCTGACTGCTGTAAGGAAGACTCTTCCATGCCTCCCTCTGACCTTTTGGAGCTGTGCTGGCCATCTTTGGCCAACTTTGGCCATGTTTGGCCATCTTTGGCCAACTCCTGGGGGCGTTGAAGCAGAACCCTGGTTATTGCCTTTACCTTCACATGGTGCTCACTCTGTGTGCATACCTGTTCCCAAATTTCCCCCTTTTGTAAGGACACCAGTCATGCTGCATTAGGGCTCCACCCTATTCCAGTACGACCTCTGTTAACTAGTTCCATCTGCAATGACCCTATTTCCAAATAAGGTCACAATCTGAAGTACTGGGAGTTAAGAATTAAACATACACATTTTAGGGGGCACAATGCAACCTGTAACAGGTGCATTCAAATTGTTGTGTCTAGAATCTTTCTGACACGACCCTAGTCACTTTTAACAGCTTCTTTGCTATGTGGTAAGACAAGCCGGTCCCAGCTCCTTTTACATATTTCCTGCCCAGACCTGGACTCAGCCATTACTCCAAGAAGCCCTGGTTGTGAGTTTATTTTTTATTTTGGAGAGAAATTGTATCTCAAGGCCATCTAGGGATGCTCACTGCTGGGGTTGGTCATTGGTTCTACCTCTTTTCAGTGGACAGAGGCGGTGGACAGATTTGAAAGTCGTGAGGGGGCTAAGAGTTTCTCTCTGCAAATGGTCCATGATACCCGTTAGCTCTTGCTGACCTTCAAGTTTCCCAGAACCGTTCTGCACAGGAGAGGTGTCAGCTCTGCCATCTGAGCCAGACTCGGGTCATGGCGATGGTGTTCTACCTACTGAAATTCTTCCATTGCAGCTGTATTTAAAAATAGCACAACTTCTTTACCCCTGTTCCCAGCTGCCACATGGCTGCCACATAGGGGCGCATGTGGAGGCTGCCCCCTCCTCAGGGTGACATCATCCCTGGGACAGCTTGACTGCTTTGGGTCTCCTCATCACCTGGCCGTGCTCCTCTGGCTCCTCTGGCCCACTGAGGCCCACCTGCTGTTCTCCCCCTCTCTGGGGCCCTCCCAGCTTGTCTCCAGTCCCCACGGTGGCTCTCAGGAAGTCTCCTTGGACTACTTAGGCCTCCACGCAGTTTTCCAGTTTTCACATCTGGAAAATGGAGAGAATCGTGCCCACTTCGTCACGTTGGGAACTACAAATGAATGACTGCCTGGAATAAGGCTCAGCACAGCAAGACCTCAGTCCGTTGGAACTTTTATTTTTATTCTAGTCCGGTAGTTCTCCATGCTAGCTGCATATTAGAAACATCGGAGGAGGTTTTAAAAGAAAGTAGTGATGAATACTGATGCTTTTACTCAACCCCAGGAGATTTTGACTTAATTGGTCAGACTGTACACCACAGACTGTACACCACCACCGTGTGACAACGTGTATCCACCATTAGATTGTAGTATCATGGAAAGTAGTTTCACTGCCCTAAAATCCTCTGTGCTCCACCTGTTCATCCTTCTCTCCCCCTAACCCCGCAACCACTGGTCTCTTTACCGTCCCCGTGATTTTTCAGAGGAGCACAGGAAGTGTGAGAGCTGTTGCCAGTACAGGATTGGTGGGGCGAGGAAGGGAGAGTTTCGGGCTAGGAGGCTGAAGGTTTCACGTGAATAGGATTGAGTTGTTAAATACCCACGTGAGATCATTTCAATGATTAATGTGATTGAAAATTGCAGAATAGGGTCAAGACGACATCATGACCCCCCTGTCTGCAGGAAAGTGGGGGTATTCAGTAGAGGGTAGTAGGGAGAGTTCCTGGGGAAAAGATAGCATCATGGTTAAATTCCCAGTGAGCTGAGACACCAGGATAAATGGATTCTGTTACCGAGGACCTCTGGGAGGTATTGAGTCTTCTGCTCTCTGCCTGCAATCCTGTCTTGCCCTGTCCCCCGTGTCCCTGCTAGCTCTCTGGCCTCCTGCTGTCCTGTCTTCTCCCTGCACCCCCCAACCCCCCCCCCCCCACGTGAGGACAAGGTACTTCTTCCTTCATTCCCCAGAGTGACAGCAGTGCAAGGCCATCGTGGTGTGAGCACTCCCCTCCAGGTGTGGGGATGATGGAGAGTATTCGACGTCTCTTTTCTCCACTATGGGGAATTCCTCACGGCCATCTTTCCCCTCAGGTGAGACCCTTCTCTCAGCTTTCCTCTGTTCCTTTTCCCAGGTCTGTTGGCCATCATTGGTTTGGGAGACAAATTCATGTTGCTTTTTTACACAGAGAAATTTTCTTTGCCTGCCAGGGTTTTCTTCTCCACCATTGCCAGGTGTCTCTACCTTTTGTAATGAAAATGAGCCACTGAAATGTTTTCCTAAACAAAAGAGTAGTCTTTTTCTTGTCTCTGAAGATTGCATTATGGCAACAACCACAGTTCTTTTCTTTTTTGTTAATTTTAGAAATGTATTGTATTGAACTCACAGTCCTTTTTTAAAAAACATGTTTTGAACATCTTCCCATATTATCAAATAATCTTCTAAAATGTGATTCAAATGCTTCTAGAGTTATGAGCCACATAAGTGCACCTTCATTTAAAACTTTCCTTTTGCAAAATATTTGTCTCTAATTTTTTTGATATTATAACTATTGTAATAATGAATATCCTTACATATTCATTTCTGTTCACATCTCTGATGTTTTCCAAAGAAAAATTGATTCCTGTAAGTTAACTTTCTGGATTAAAGGCTATGCACATTTTTAAGGCTTTTGAAATAAATTGCCCTCCAGAAAAGTTGCACCAGTTTATACTTTTATCACCTGTCATGGTATGTCTTCTTATGTTTTTTTTCCCAAAATTTTGAACATTTTTACAAATTATAAAATATATCACACACACACAAGTTTATGTGACATATACATACACTTGAAAAGACAAAACAAAAATAAAAATAATACCACATTCTCACATCCCAGCGGTAAAGAACTAAAACATTACTAGTATCTTTCAGTCCGTACATTAAGTGACTACCTTCTCCCAGTTTCTCAAAAGGGTCCCAGTTTTAGCACTGAAATGCTCATGTCCCAGGAATCCCTTAGTCTCGGGAAACCTGGACAGCTGATCACCCTACCCCGTGTGCTCCTCTCCAAGTCTACCTTCTCTCTCCTTCAGAGGTATCCTGTGTGTATTTCTAAATAATCTATTCTTAGATTTTTCTAGTGTAAATGGAATCATGTAATATGTTCCTTTTGTGACTTACTTCCCCGCCACAGATTTGTCCTGTTGACGTGTACAGCTGCAGTTCATCTAGTTTTCCTGCCGACTAATCATCCATTTGGTAAATATATCACATCTCCTACATTCTTCTGTCAATGGGCATTGCAACTTTGTTACTGTGAGCTGTGCTGCTCTGAGCCAGAGTTTCTCTGTTATTTACCTAAGAGTCAGATTGCCAGGGGATAATATACGTACATCTTCTCCCTTACTCAGAAATGTCAAATTGTTTTCTAGGGATATTGTGCCCATTTCCACCCATCAGCAGCACATGAAAGTACCTGTTTTCTACACTTTCATGAAGTAGTGTCTTATCTTGTACTTTTAGCCATTGTGGTTGATATGAAATGTAATTTCATTGTGGGTTTAATTTACATCTTTTTTATTACCAATGAGATTGAATCTCTATTCAGAAGTTAATTAACCGTTCCTATTTCCTCTTCTGTGAGAGGCCTACACATATCTTTTGCACATTTTTCTATTGGGCCATTTGTCTTTTTCTTATGGATTTGTAAGCCCACTATTTTTTGTTTTTATCAAGGTAAAATGAGGTTAAATTGGCCTTCAGAATCAGGTTGAAGGGATAAAAATCCAAAGGGCTACCTTTTTTTTTTTTTCTTTTTAAGACAGAGTCTCACTCTGTTACCCAGCTAGAGTGCCGTGGTGTCAGCAACCTCAAACTCCTGGGCTCAAGCAATCCTCCTGCCTCAGCCTCCCGAGTAGCTGGGACTATAGACATGCGCCACCATGCCTGGCTAATTTTTTCTGTATTTTTCTATATTTTTAGTTGTCCATATAATTTCTTTCTATTTTTAGTAGAGACAGGGTCTCACTCTTGCTCAGGCTGGTCTCGAACTCCTGACTTCGAGCGATTCTCCCACCTCGGCCTCCCAGAGTGCTAGGATTACAGGCGTGAGCCACCGTGCCCGGACCAAAAGGCTACCTATATCTAAGGCAGCGGTCCCCAGCCTTTTTGGCACCAGGGCTAGTTTCATGGAAGACAGTTTTTCCATGGACGGGGGTGGGGTGGGCGGGGGGCACGGATGGGCTGGGGGGCGAGGGGAAGGGAGTCTGAGCTCAGGTGATGATGCAAGCGATGGGCAGTGGCTGTAAATATGCTTGCTCACCCGCCACTCACCTCCTATTGTGTGGTCCCCCGGGTTCCTAAGTTTCATGAAAGACAATTTTTCCACGAATGCAGGGATTGGGTGGTGGAGCTCTGCGGCCCAGTCTCTAACTGGCCACGGACTGGTACCGGTTCAAGGTCCAGGGGTTGGGGACTGCAGATCTAAGGGGGGGACATATCCAAAGACCTGTGTCTTAGTTTGTTTCGTGCTGCCATAGCCGAGGCTGGGTAATTTATGAAGAAAAGGGGTTTATTTGGCTCTCAGTTCTACAGGCTGCATAAGAAGAATGACACCAGCATCTGCTTCTGGTGAGGGCCTCAGGCTGCTTTCACCCACGGCAGAGGGCCAAGGGGAGCTGGTGTCTGCAGAGATCACACGGTGAGAGTGGAAGCGAGAGAAATGGAGGAGAGATCCCAGGCCCTTTTAACAACCAGCTTTGAGGGAACTAACAGAGAGCTCACTCATTACTGCAAGGATGGCACCAGGCCATTCAGGAGGATCCCCCCCATGACCCAAACACCTCCCATTAGGCCCCTCCTCCAACATTGGGGATCAAATTTCAACATGAGGTTTGTAGGGACAAACATCCAAACTATAGCAATAGAGGATGAAGAAATCTTGGCACAAAGCCCCTCTAGCCTTGCTTACCTGCAAATGGCCAATATTTCATGCTTTAAAAAATGAAACCAACTAGCACTATTTACTGCTCCAGTGGTTCTCAAAGTGTGGTCCCTGGACCAGTAGCATCAACATTATTTGCAAACTCAGTAAAGTGAAAATTATTGAGCCCCACTGAGAGTCTCCTGAATCAAGAGCTCTAGAAATAAGACCCCGCAATCTGGGCTTGAACAACCCTGTGGGTGGTTTTGATGCATGTCAAGCTTGGGAACCATTGTTTTACTCTTCCTTGTTGCCCGATTTAGATGGGAGGAGAGCTGACCACTGACCACAACCTGCCATTCCACAGGTAATTGTCACCTTTTCTCCTACAAATATATAGCCGCAATTGTTTTCTAAGAAAAGGGCAGATATTTGGGCCACTAGGAATGGGACTTTTGCAGACCCTGCTCAGCTTGCTGGGCACTTCAGCTTGTGGAGCATCTCTGAGGAGGAAGAGTTTGGGAGGCTCCAGGAGTCCTTGCATCCTAACATCAAAACTTGGACCTAACTAGAACTTTCTTTCTGCCTGAGGGAGGCATTAAAAAGAAAAAGGCAACCGTTTGGGGAGATGTTTTCAGGGATGGTGTCCATGTTGTTTCCTTGGGGTCTGTGGGTTGAGATAGTTTCTCTGCTTTTGGCCCGGAGAGCGTCCCCTGTCATCTCCCACTCTGACAGGGCTGGAGAAAGCGTCCTCGGCTGTTTGTCCCAAACAGGTACCACTGAGCCGGTGCCAGTAATGAACAATGACGGGGATTCTGCCATCTGCTTGGAGGCCTGCTTTGTCAACACCTAGATTGACCTCTGAATTCCTTCTTTTGGAACCTCCCAGGAAGGCTGTGGTAGCATCTCGGGTGACTGTCATGGCTCGCTGTGGGGCAGTGAGCCACACTCTGTTTTAAGAGCCTCAAGTATGCCTGATTGGCATCACTGCCAACACCCGAGTCTGCTCTGGCCACCAAGCAGGGAAGCTCGTGGCTCACCTCGGACTTGCAGAAAAGCAATTTCAAGCGTGTTGGCTGATGGGGAGACCTTCCTCACCTGAGCACACCAAGGAGGCTGGAGGGATGGAGCAGCATTTACGGAGACGGGACAGTCAGGAACTACTTGGACACCCATTCTGAGCACTTTTTGGAGTATCTTTTAACACTTGAAAAGGCTCCTCTCTCTTGACTGTTCCCCTTCCACACTGCTGCTTGCAACCTCAGTTGCCGTTTTACTGTTTACACCCCCCATGCCCCACTAAGTGGACCAGGAATTTACCCTGATCCGAGTTGGGCCTATCAGCAACCCCGACCCGGGAAGGTGGGCCTGAGGCCGCTGGCCAGGGCCTGCGTGGCGACCGGCTGTGTTGGTGTTTCCAGGCCCCTGGACGGCAGCAGTGCAGGCCAGGTGGGATCTGCAGAGTGAGAGAAGACAGGAGCAGGGATCGGGAAAGCAGGAAGAGTCTCGACAACTTTCCAGTTCCTTCCTGAAGTCCAGCTCCATGATTGCCTTTTGGGTCACATGAGGTAAGATACTCCTGTACCATTTTAATAAATTTTTGCTGCCTCTAGATCAAGCTGGATTCTGTTCCTTAAAACCAAAAGAGGTGTATGAGTAAGGATTAATCTGTAAGAAGAACTGTTGGGTAGACTTAGGTCTTAGGCAACACTGGAACCCCCAGGCCCTTTGTCCCCTGGAGGCTGCATCCGCAGTGGTGAGTGGTCACCCTGTTTAATGCTGTGCCCATCCACGGAGACCCAGCTACCACTTGATTTAGTAATACATTTCCTTTTCTTGCCACAGTAGCCCAAAAAATTTGAGGGAAAAAATTATGAAAATTTTGTCTTTCCTATTTTACCCACCCTGCCTTTGAAACCACCACTGCAGCTGCTAACAGAAGCGTCTTTATGTAGAATGTGTTTTGTCCTTTTGGAGAAGACAAAGAATTATTAAAAGCACAGCCAGCTGCTTGCACTGGCAGGAGAATGAGAAGAGCTTGTCAGCATTCAGTCTTCTACCCTTCCTCAGCTGAATCACCACCGTCTTCCTCTTTATCCCTGTTTTGCTCTCCTGGTCCAGGAACATGGGGGCCATTGCTCTCCCCTGTCACCTCCGACTCTGGGGACACAGAACAGCCCGATCCCTCTTCCTCTGTGATAAACCTGCTTAAGTCTCAACTCTAATACTTTAAGCAAGCCTGACAAGTTGATAAACTCCACCTTGACTCATAAATATCCCCTCAATCTCTCTCTCTCTCTTTCACAAGTGCAGAGGATCATTCAATGTTCTAAGATTCATCTAAAAAGAAGTCCTTTGTTCTAAGCATTGAGAACTTTTGGAAAAAAGACGAAAGGTGAGCATGAAGGTTTCCAGTTATTTTTCTACATCTCTGGGCAAATCTACACCAGCTTTGTATCCTGAATTTCCTACCTACTAAACTGTGTGACTTTGGGAAAGTTATTTAATACCTTTAAGATTTCCTTTCTGATTCCCACAGCTGAGATAATGCTATTGTCTACCTTATGGGGATCTTGTGAAGATTAAATGACATAGGGCAATGGGTCTCAGACTTGGCTTGTACATTAGAATTGTCAGAGGATTTTCAAAAGTCCAAATGCCAGAAGCACCCACATCAATTAAATTAAAATTTATGGGTGTGTGAGCCAGCCACTAATATTTTAAAAATCTCCTTAGATAATTCCAGTGTTCAGCCAAATATGAGAGACAGTGAGATGGTACTTATAATAAGCACTCAATGAATAATAGCTGCTTTTATTAGTATAATTAAAAATTGAGTGAGAATATGAAAAATCCCCAAATTTAATAGACTGCTGAAATTGAAGGCTCAGATTTATTTCTTCTTGAATTCATCCATTCAACAATGATGGAGCATTTATTGTGTGCTATTCTCTGTGCCAAATTCCTCCTCTCCAATTGAAAGCAAAAAGATCAAATAATTCAGGTTCTTTAGGACAACCTGGTCTCCCCATCCCCTTCATGCCCTATTGCTTGCCAGGGCCATCGCCCACATGCTGGTAAGCGCCAGCCACTCTAAACTACTGAATCATTCCAGGTCCTCGGATCTCTGTGCCCTTCCTCACACTGTTCCCTTTGCTTGGCTTGCCCTTCCCACATGTCTCCCCTGCTTTTCCAGTGGCCTCCCTCACAGGATGGAGTGCCTGATGCAGAACCTGAAGAACAGAGGGCTGCTGCTGTGGTTTGAATGCGTCCCCCAAATTTCATGTGTCAGAAACTTAATCCCCAAATTCATGTTGTTGACATTTGGAGGTGGGGTCTTTGGGAGGTAATTAGGATGAGATAAGGTCATCAGGGTGGGGCCCCCATGATGGGACTGGTGGCTTTTTAAGAAGAAAAAGAGAGACCTGAGCTGACATGCTTTTGGCCTCTCGCCATGTTATGATGCAGCAAGAAGGCCCTCGCCAGATGCCGCCCCTCAGCCTTGCACTTCATGGACTCCAGAACTACAATAAAACATTGTTTTCCTTATAAATTACCCAGTCTGTGGTATTTTGTTAGAGCCACAGAACACAGACTAAGGCAGGTGCCGGGCAGTGACTGGCAGCCTCAACCATCCTCTCTGATGAGCAAGCTGGCTGGTGTCCTCTCAGTCTCAGGACCCCTGAGCACCCTGCAGTGGGCGAACGATTAGCTCTCAAGGCTTCTTTCTTCAAGACTTCTTTTCCTTTGTCTTGCTTAACTGGCTCTGTTGTTTTAGGACCCCATGGAGCTGTTCCCCAGGGTCCCTCAAAGCAAGAGAATTCTTCCTCTTTGAACCATCCATGGGAGCAGAGCAGCTTAAAGCCACTCCTCAGAATAGCCTGAGAAGCTGGAGGCTGGATCTCCTGTGGCCACTGCATAAAATCCCATGAGGTTGGCAGTCCTGAGGGAGTCATATGAGTTTATGACCATGGATAGTCCCTGAAGACTGTTCTGCTACCTCCAGAGGGGAGAGACCCCCCCAGCGTCTCTGTCCCACACAGCCTGATGGGTGAGGGGCTATGGTAGCCACCAGAGCTGTGGCACATTCTGCTGAAGTGAGAATCTCCATTAGGGATCTTCTGACCCCTTCCTTGCCTTCAGCTGACCTCTAGAGTGGTCCTGCTAGGAAGGTTTCAGTGCTTTCTCTCCATGTCTGGGTCTATCTGGAAGTGGTCCTCAGTGTGTAGATTTGCATGTCCTCTCACTGGGCCTACAGATTCCTTTCTGCAGGGGCCAGCTCAGAAGACCTTACTCAGTGTTCCAAGTACATACCCACAATTCCACCCACCCATGATTTTGCTCTTCCAGCCCCAGGCCTGTGCCACTGGGTGAAGTCATCAACTTTCCATTCAGGAAGAGGGTGATGCCTTCCCTGTGCTTTTGTGAGACCATCTGTCCTTTAAGATTCATATTCTATCATTGGCATTGGGGAAGGGGAGAGGAACTACTATTTGAGTGTGTTACATATTATCTCATTTAAACTTTTGCAAAAAACCTTATATCATTGGGTAGTTATCCCCATCTTTCAAAAGAGGAAACGGATTCTTCTCAAGATGGAACTGGAATACCAGTGAGATTTTGCTATGTTACAAACAATCCCCAAATTAGTGGCTTAAAACCGCCACCATTTATTTAGCTCACAATTCTAAACATTGTCTTTCTGTCAGCTGGATTGTGGGGAGGAGGGCACAACTGGCCACATGGTCTCTCATCCTCCCCCAGGCTGGCCACGGCTTGTCCACATGGCAGCTTGGCAGGGTTCCAAGAGGAAGGGCAGACAGGTGCAAAGCCCTTTGACTCCTAGACTTGGAACTGGTACCGCATCACTTCCACACAATCTATTGGCCAGAGCAAGTCACAAAGCCTGCCCAGATGCAAGGGATGGTGAAATAGACTCCACCGCTTGATGGAAAGAACTACAAAGGCATATTGCAAAGGGGTGTGCAGACAGGGAGGGGTGAGGATTGGGTCCACTTTTGCAATCTACCACAGTTGTTAAGTGGCAGAGGTAGGATGTTATTTTCCAATTATGAAAATAGCATGTGCACATGAGAAAAATTCAAATAGTATACAAAAGGGACAATGAGGAAGAGAAAGTCTTTTAGAGAAGTATAGGCATGTGCCTCACACTTCAGAACAGGAGGTACCCAATCTCTCCTCTGTTCCTTAATAGCACAGATATTGCTGTTGTAAAAAAAGGTGCAGTTCTGAAATGTCCTCATTTTATTTATTTATTTATTTATGAGACAGAGTCTCACTCTGCAGCCCCAGGTAGAGTGCAGTGGCATCATCGTAGCTCACTGCAACTTCAAACTCCTGGGCTCAAGTGATCCTCCTGCCTCAGCCTCCTGAGTAGCTGGGACTACAGGTGTGTGCTACAATGCCCTGCTAATTTTTCTATTTTTAGTAGAGGTGGGGTCTTGCTCTTTCTCAGGCTGGTCTTAAACTCCTGAGCTCAAGCGATCCTCCCTCCTCGGCCTCCTAGAGTGCTAGGATTACAGGCGTGAGCCACTGCACCAGCCAGTCATTACGAATAGTAGTATTTAAAGACCTTTAATTCCTTTGTTCTGTAGCAAACCAAAGCCTTTCCCATTTTTATAGCTCAAGTAAGAATAGTGTTTCATCCCGTGGTACACTGAATAGTGATGAACGTAAAGGCTAATCATTGACCAGTCACATTAATGTGTTCATTGTTTTTTTTAGGGCTCTTTTGCAACAGAAGTGCAGTGGCCTGGAGTCAGGAGCCTGGGGCCTGACCCTGTAGCCCAAGCCAGTGTGCAGGACGCAGCAGCACGTCAGTGAGTGCCCCCTCCCCCCGCGGAGGAACGTCATGCTGAGCGCGGCTGAGGTGTGCTGTGCGAATTCCCTGCGCTTGCCCACCAGCCTCCCCTATCCTGGCATCTGAGAGGAGGCAAGACAGGCTTCCCTGTAGGATCTTCACACCTGCTTGGAGTCTGCCCCATGCTAGCTTTCGACCACTTTCCCCACCGTAAGCATCACAAATCCATTAGGACAGTTATTCTAGCAGAGCCAAAACCTGGTTTGAGTCCTTTTCAAGACGGCTCTGTAGGCAGCCACTTTGGCTCTCCAGTCAGCATGAGAGACGAGACTTGTTTGCAATCCTGCTTCTGAGTAAATTTGTCTGAAAGAAATTCTAAAATCAACATCCAGAGGATAGGGTTCCCAAGACACTGGGGAGGGAGAGAGGACAGAGTCAGGGCTACTGAGGAACACGGCTATTGTTCAGGGCTGGGCTGTCCTGCCGCAGCTCAGGTATAACACACCAGCCTTCAGATGGGCATGGTGATCTCTTCCCATTGTATTTGCCCTGACCGCGCATGTGCGAGTGTGTGTGTGTGTGTGTGTGTGTGTGGCAAAGACCCCTGATAACTGGCGGAAGTTGTGGGTTCAGTTTGTAGCCATAGAACAGAGTGACCCCACTGACAGAGATCAAACTGGTGTCCTTGACTTCCCGAGTGTGATTCTTAACCAACCGAGTAGCTTGTGACCAACAGAGAAAAATAAAGGCTCATTACTCAAAGTGTGGTCCATGGACCAACACATTGGCCTCCCTTGGGAACTTGTTAGAAATGCAGAATCTCAGGTCTCATTCCAGATCTACTGAAATGGTGATTCAAAATTTAACACATTTTTAACAAATCATGCAGGCGATTTATATGCACATGACAGTGTGATAAGCAATGGCTTAGAAAAGTCACCATACAGCACAATGACTTCAAGCTGCCTAATAAGAGTCTACTATGTGCCCAGAAATGTGCTGGGCTCCTTGGCGGATACCAATCAAGCATATGGCAGGCTCTGTCTTTCAAAGACGTGCATGTCCTCTGCAAGGACCATGCAGAGCACAGACTGGGTTTGTGACTCATTGTTCTTGAAAGAAAACCCTGTTCTTGTTTTGGGCTGCCTTTTATTTTTCTTCCTCCCTCTGCTGTTAAGTCTCATATCCTTTTATGTTGCTCTGCGTTGCATGGGCCCTAATACCCACCTTTCAGTGTTTCTCCTGACTCTCTTGGTGGCTTTGGGGCTCGTCTTAGTCCTCACACTTTGCAGCAACATGCTCTGTTTCTTCACACCCTACTGCTGGCTCAGGGTTTTGAGTGAGGCCCTGGTTTTTCAGAACCCACTGATAAGGCTTTTCTCCACCTCAGCTGTGGCTGATTTGCTTATTCTATTGAAAAGGGTCTAGAATCTTAGGTAACTCAAAAGGCATATGACAAGGCTTGGAATGGAATGGCATAGTGGATCCTGTTTGCTGTTAAGAAGAGACAAAGGTTTATTCAATTGGTCCCTTAATTGGGATCTTTCACCTGGTCTGGGATCTATTAACAGCCCCTTGGGCTGGGATTTTTATCCAAGTGGGTGCTGAATGGCCAAGTGACAGATGCCAACCACGCTAGCTGGATGACATGCCCTGTTATCTTTCTTCTCTGTCTTCAGAAGGCTTGCCGCTCCGGACTGCCATCTTGGAAGACTGTTCTGCCCAGCCCTGTGTAATGCTAGATCTCTGTTATCCCTGCTAAGTTCATCACTATGGGTCAAACTTAATGATGTAGCCGTTTCATATGTTCTCTTAACACTGAGAACAACAGTGATTAGAAGAGGCAGGATAGGGTGTCTCTAAAGTCTGTCAAGGGAATAAAGTATGAGCTGTGGAAATGATTCTGTTTGCCTTCACTGTCCTCATTCAGTCCATTAGATGGTGGCCCAGGGCACCTCACAGCCGCCATTCCTGGCTGCCAACATTCAGGACGCCAGGCCTCTTTAAATCTGAATAACCGAGTCTGTGGATTAATTAGATTTCCTTAACTCAGACACTGTTAATAAGACTCTGTCATCATTTCCATTAAGAAAAGATGAATGAATAAGATGACAAATTATTATATGTACCAGTGCTCTTGTCTGTGTTTATTTTTCCCCCTGAGGGTTATTTTGGGTGAAGATTTCCACTCTTATGACATTGTTATACAAAACTATACAATCCTCCACTGTGCAGTAGAATATCCACTAACCCCATGTGGCTATTTAAATTAATTAAAAATAGATAAAAGATTTAGTTGCTCATTTACACCATCTGCAACATTTCAAGTGTCTGATAGCCACATGAGGCTAGTGGCTACAGATAAAGGATGTTTCCATCGTGACAGAACGTTCTTTTAGACAGTGCTGACAATGGCTCAGTAGAATTTAGAATAAAGGACATGGTCTTTTTGTATGAGCCTGGATCCGAATCTCACTTCTCCTACTAAGCAGCTAAATGACTTTGGGCAAGTCATTTAACTTTCCTAAGGGCTCAGTTCCTGCATCTATTACTCAGGTAATTCTACCTGCATGACAGGGTAGTTGTGAATATTAAATGAGATGGCCCTTCTGGGAGCACCTGGCATCAGTGCTCAATCGACGTTAACCTCCTTTCTCCTGCTCCTTCTGCCAAACAACCTATCTCTCTTAACCCCTAGATCACCTGCGTTACCGGGCACTGGATCTGAGCTTGAAGGCCCGGCCAAGAGCAGAGAAGCTCACTCTTCCCTCAATGACAGAATAGGGCAATTTGTGATGTTCTGAGATTCTAAGACTGTGATACCTGCCCAGACAGGGAAGGGACAGGTTTTGTTTCTTCTGCCTCCCTGCCGGTATCCACTCATCTCTGCTCCCAGTCATTGCCCGAAATGGATGGGTGTGTCACAATCAGTAACAGTCGACGTTTCAAATGAATGATTACGTTATATAGATCAGCGGTTCTCAAATTTTAGTGGATAGGCTGGGTGTGGTGGCTCACGCCTGTAATCCTAGCACTCTGGGAGGCCGAGGCGGGAGGATTGCTTGGGCTCAGGAGTTTGAGACCAGCCTGAGCAAGAGCAAGAACCCATCTCTATAAAAAATAAATCAATGAATAAATAAATAAATAAAATACCAGAGAAAAAGAGAACTTGTCTCCAAAACAAAAATTTTTTTAGTGGATATTAGAATCATCTGGAGGGCTTGTCAAAACACGGAATGCTGGGCTCTACCCTGAGAGTTTCAGAACCTGGGGTGGGGCCTGGGAATTTGCGTTGAGTTCCCAGGTGCTGCTGGTGCTGCAGATGCACCTGAGTCATGGGCTCTAGAACACGTTTATAGGTAAAGATTAACGTGTCTTTATCCTTGGGTTACACCGAGAGGGTGCACAGAACATTCTTGAGAGCATGAGAGTTCTTTATGACATTGTAATAATCGTGATTTCATTGTCAAAATAAAAAAAGATTAATTCATGCCTGTTATGGATCGTGGATGACTTCCTTTTTCCCCCCCTTCATTTCCTTTCTTTTTACAAACCCTTGCGTCAAGGGCTGCGTTTCGATAGATTGTAGCGAGGGAGCTGCTCCGCTACACATGAAACCCCCCACCCAGAAGCAAGCCATCTATGAATGGTTTAGCACCCACTTATCCTGGTTGGTCATGAATGTGTGTTGCATGACAGGTATAGGAGACTATCTTGAAACCAGCTACAGTTTGTTATTTTAGTGCCTGCTTTTGCGTTTGTATTTACAATCACATTATTAGCAAACAATTTCCAGAACAGGCAACATCTAACTTTTGACGTGGTGTGTCTCAAACTGCCTCTGCCCTTTCTGGCAATATTACAGCTGCAGCTGGAGCCCTGGGCCTCCCCGTTCTGGCTCTGCTTTCTATTACTCCTCGGTTACCTGGCAGGGAAGTGAGACAGCTCACATTCAGGGCATTCTTGGAGGCCAATCTTCATAGTCTAGTATTTTGCCGGTAGAGGGCAGCAATGCCAAGAACTTCCCGGTTGCATTTGAAATGTGTGAAGTGGGTACCAGCCTGGTCTCTCTCTCTGTTCCCTCTGTCCCTCTTCTCACCTTGCCCTTCTGTTTGGCAGTCACATCTAAAAGAGAGATTTTCAGAGTGACCTCGTTGCCTCGGCAACTGGTGGTCAGGAAGGCGGCCAGGAGTGCAGCTCCCGTGTTGGCTGGAGGCCCACCTGCTTTGGGGGGCTGCCCTCTCCCCACTGCCTGGGCACCTGGCAATGCCCAGCGACTGCAGGAGGTGGCCATTTGGGAAGCCTGTGCCTGCTGCCCACTTCTGGGCTTTGTTCATACATGTCCTCTCTTGCTTTCTTGTCCCCAAAATGCCTCTTCCCAGAAAGAATCTGAGTCAGTCTCTTGTCATTAGATGAGTTCCTGCCAAACGATGGCAGCTGTCAGAGCAGCTGATGGGAAGATTATAATTCTCCCTGCCCCCACCCCAACAGGCAGAGTGGAGTAGAGACCACGAGGGGAGAAGGCTGTCAGGCAGAGCTCTGAGGACGGCAGAGGGTTCTATAGATGGGTCTATTTTGGCAGCTCAACAACCATCCCCACCCTCACCCCATCAACATGAAGACACAGTAAGGAGTCCCACTTAGTTCCCTTTCTGAATAGTCCAGGATCTTTGGATTTAATATTGCCTTGGAACGAGAACATTTGCCCTTCTTTTAGTAAGCATGCTTGGCGTGGCTTGGCCTGCATGCTTGTGGAAGCCACAGATTTTTTGGAGGAGGCTTTTTCCTGGTTTTGCAGTTTCTCTCCTACGTGTGCTCATCCATGCTCTCTCACACACGTGCACCTGGGTTTCCATGTATCGTCTTTCTGTCGAATAGGCGGCACCTGTCCCGTCGTCATGACTCCTGATAGACCGCACTCGTGGGCTGACGGGGCCGGACTTCTCTCTGAACCTCCTAGGGGTCGCTCTGCAGTGGCCCCAGGAGTCCATTTGGTTTGGGACCCTCCTGCTGTAACCCTACTCTCAGCCATGCCTCCGGGTCCTGGAGTGACTCCTTCTCCCGGGGACTTGACACAAGATGTGAAACACCTTAGGTCCAAGACCCCAGACAGAACAACTAACCTCAGAAAAGACTCGGGTTACCCCGGCTGCCAAAACGGGCTCAGGAAGTGCTGGTGGCACTGGGACCTTTTTAGTGAGGGAGAAGTCATTCAGCAGCGGCCCCAGAAAAATAAACGAGCTCAAATCCAGGGGGTCAGAGCAGACGATTGAGGGAGGCTGGCTGGTGTCGGCTGCCTCTTCCCTCCTGGCTTTCCTTCTCCGCCTCCTCCCAGCCCGGGCTTTCCCTGTGCCCTCCTTTCCCATCCAAACCTTCCTCCTTTCGCACGGAGGCGCAAATACCTGGTAATAGTTGGGAGAGACAGTACCTGAGAGCACCCTCCGGGCCACCCTTTTAAGATAATTGTTTAAAATGGAAAATCTCAATCGTATGGAAACAGAAGAGTAGCATGAACCCCTGTGTATCTGTCCCCCAGCCTCAACATTGTCACCTCCTAGCCAACCTGCTTTCTTCCACAGCCCTATGTTATTTTGAAGCAAATCCAAGCCATTTCTTTTCTGTAGGTGCCAAGGGCTCTCTTAAGCCCCAAGCTGACCATGTCACAAGCTGGTGCAGAACCTTTGGCGGCAGGAGACAGTCCGGGCTGCCCCCGGGGTTAGAGGAGGCCCTCTGCCAGCTGGCGCTGCCCCCTCTTCAGCTTACATCTCCCCACGCCCCAGCAGACCCCACCCTTCCAGCCATGCTGTTCCTCTAAATACCACATTTTTTTCATCTGTCACTTGATATAAGTGTTTCCTTTTGTTGGATTTCTCATCCTTCAACCCCAGATCAGAGGCCATCTCTTCTCTGAAGCTTTCCCTGAACCCCCAGATGGAGCTAATCAGGCCCTCCTCTGGGAGCCAAGGGCACGGAGACACTTGCTTATAGCACCGCGTCATCAAATGGGGGTATATTGCTTACCATAAGGTAGGCACTGTCCTAGGCTGTTTCAAATAAATATTAACTAATTTAACCCACACAAAACAATTCTCATGAGGTTATAGATGGAGAAAGTGAGGCGCAGAGAGGTTTAGGTCATCCAGCTTGTGAGTAGCAGAGCTGGGATTCAAACTCAGGCAGTCTGGCTTCTTGACCACCCTCCTGGGTGCTCTTTCTGGTATGAGTCCTGCATTTGTTACTCTTTGTCTTCCCTGCAGACTGTGAAGTTGTTGAGAACAAGGGCTGCCCTGTGCCTGGCACACTGCAGGTCCCAGATCCCGACTGTTGGATGCATGAATAAACACAGGGCACTCGGCCTGCTCACCTGGAGACACATGACGACGTGGACTCTTCCCAGTGCCAGGCTCGGTTTTCACAGGGATCAGGGCCTTAGGCTAAACAGGTTCTCAATCTTCACCCCCCACACTCCTGTGAGTTATGGCCCAGTCCCTTAGTAGAGGCTCTCTATGGCTTTCACATGGGGTCAGAGGGGGCGAGTGGAGGTGGGCAGTGCTGAGTTTTACACGTGTAGTTTGAAAAAAATGCCTCTAGATGTTCCAGATGCCCTTCAGGTGCAGCCTCTTGGTTGAGAATCATTGAGCTGCACAGATAAGGCACTAAAATGAAAATCTAGGCAATAGCCCAGAGATGGAGGGGGAGTTTGAGGACACAGGGGACAGACAAGGTCTTCTGTCCACCTCCTGGGCTCTTCTACAGACCATCCCTGAATAGGGCCAATGCGAATGACTAACATTACTTTCCTTGTGGAAAACATTTTTCTTTTTCCCTAAGTTTAGTGGAGCTGCTACTGAGATTGATTGCACATTTGAATGAGCTCCCAGGGAGAAGCAGGAAAGTTAGAATGTTTACAACCTTCCCTGACCTGATTCTATTTCAAGGACACGGATCATTAGCTTCTGGCAACAGACAGAGTGATATGCATACATTCCAACAGTTTTCTGAAAAAATTTTGGCATACTTTTTTTTTTTGATCTCTGAAGTGATTGTTATTATTTGCTGGAAATTTTATTATTAAATCCCAGCAGCAAAAGCCTTTCTTTTCTTTCTACACATTTCTCACTAATTAGAACCTGCTATTATTCACTGTCTGGCTATAACCTAGCTAATGACCTAACTTAAGACTTTTAAATGAGAAGGCTTTTTATTACAGTTCTTTAGCTGCTCTGGCTTCTGAGTGGTAAATCTTTAATCCTGACACCCATGTGCATCGTGGTTGAGATTTTACTGTTTAACAGAGATCACATGGATTTGTCTTTCATGCCGTGATATAGTGTTATTGTGAGGCAGAAGGAAAACCTCTTCCCATTTTCCATCACTGATGAGAAGGAAAGGAGAATAGAGAGATAGTCTAAATGAAGAAAAATCTTCACTATAAGTTTCTATTCAAAGCCTTCTATCTAGGAGGTAGTGAATCTAAAAATCTCAGATGCCAAGCTGCCTTGGTGAACTGTAGGTGGCCAAGTCTGCTGGGAGCCATGTGAGAAAATGAAAGTGTTAACAGATACAGAAATCCTGTTGTGCTTTGAAACCTAGCATAGGTTGCAAATAACTGATTTTTTTCTTAGCCACTGTGCATCTAGCTGAATGACTAATTACCAGTCAGTTGATTTTGAGGAATGCTTATCTTCATATACAGGGAAGTTATAAAATGCTTTTCCAGCTCTTTCCCTTGAAGATAGATCTCAACCTGTCCTCTCTTGAATTTGTCATCTCGAGTACCTGCCTTTTGTGCAGAATGCAAGGAATAGGTCATTGTATGAACAAAGAAAAGAACCATGATACACTTTACACATCCTGGTGGAGGGTCAGCCCAGCCCCATTTTATCAATTTGGTGTTCTTGCCTCATGAGTCAATGTAAATGAGAATATCATTTTATTTGAACAGTAACGTATCTGAAGAAAAGGGCTTATGCACTGAAGCTAGTGTACCTAGAAACGTTTTCTAGGATTTTCAGTTGGGACCACTTTCCAAATATGGGATCTATGATTGTATTTTGCAAATGCCTTCTCTTTCAGCATAAGCTGAATTCTTATCTTCTGGGATAACCTTGGAAATGGGGGTAGTGCATTGCTCCCCTGTTGGTTAAATTCTTAAAAAGGAATAGTGTGGACCTGAAAAAAAAAAAAAGAGTACAGACTATTTATAAAATTTGTGGACAGAGTCTGTTGGGAATGAATTCTGAAGTATGGAAAAGATGATCTCAGATGTTTATTTATTTATTTTTTACCATCGTTTGCTCCCTGAGCCCTCACATTAGCATGAGGCATCTCAAAGCTTGGGAAATTGACTTGGAATCATTTTACTAAGATATTTGGATGTTTTGATCCCAATTTTGATCTTTTTTTGGGTCCCATTTTAACATTGAGGACATTTTGCATAAAGTGCTGAGAAAAATCAGAAATTATTAATACAAAAATAAAACTGACAGTTGCTAAAATGGTTATGGTGAAATCTGTCATAGAATTGTGATGAAAAATTGATGGAAAACTTAAATTTTCTTGGTGAAATTTAGATCTGTAAAATTGTACCCATCAAAACTGGGCGTGGTATAAATAATGGGGAAGATTTCTAATAGCTAAACCGTGATTGGTGAAAATGTTGAGATGGATAAAAAACAAAACCTAGTTGACATAGTGAGTTCCTGTTTAAAAATTTATACAGAAACCCACCTCTACTTGTGAAAATTTTAATAAAAAGGAAAACATTGAGAAATGGTTTAACTGTATTCTACAAAGAATTAAGAACTTTAATTAACCTAATGAGTATTATCCTGAAGTCAGCATTAATATAATTCCGATTAAAATGTTTCTATTCTTAAACCTAGATAGAAAATATCATCAGAGTCAAACCCCAGAGTTTTTAAAAATCATTGGGTTGAATACAGAGTCCAAATGTCTTGTGCCTTTTCCCTCTGTATAAAAAAGTTCATAAATCATTCATTTTGGAAGGAAGGGAGATGAGAGGATTGTAGATTTCAAGCTTTTCTTAAACGTGGCTCTTAAGCCCATCAACAAGCAATTTTCTGGCCCAAAATGTCATTAGTGCCAAGGTTGAAAAATGCTGTGTTGGAGGTACCAAGCTCCCTCAATCACCTGCACCTGGTGTGCTTATACCTTTTATTAAAAAGTGCAAGTTTAGGAAAGCCAAGACAAAAGGTGAGGCACTGGGTTGACTTTGGTGTCCTTACTCTCATTGCCTATGTGCTTTATAATTGTAACTCCTGGGATTTGGGGTAATTATGTAGCTAATGAGATAAAGTAAAAAGTAATGTTTAAGAGCTCGTACTTGGGTAACAGAAGGCCTCAGGTTTAAGTTCCAGTCCTGACACTTACTGTGGGACCTCGAGCATGTTACTTAATCTCTTTCCATCTGTAAATAACGACAGTATCTGACTCAGTGGGTTGTTAGGATTAAGTGAAATGGTGCCTACAAAGCACTTAGCATTAGTGCAGACACGTAGTTGTCAGTAACGTGTGGAATTGTGGTCAGGATAGACAAGAATATATGGACAGGATGAAGAAGCTAAACAGGCCGTAAAGAGATTAAATGCAGTCAAGTGGTATAGAAAAATTGGCTGTAACCCAGGTAGGGTTGCAGAATATACCTACTGAAATGAGGAGATAAGATTTTGAAAGTCATTTCAATGGAAAAAATGTAATGGTAATGGCAGTGATGCCCATTGGATTGCAAAATTAAACTCCAGCTGACAGACATGGACTTGGTGAGGAAGGGACCCTCTGTGGACACGATATAGAATTTGACTCAAAGTCAGATGCGACGGGATTACCTTTGGCTTCAGTAGAATCATCCTGGTAGTACGTAGGGCCCACATAGCATGTCCTGGGGGTGATCCTCTAAATGATAAGTAATAGCATTGTGACTCAGCCTTAGTCATATTATCCTGCCTGAGATGGTGAATCTGTTCATTAGTTGGGTGACTTTTCAACTGAGAAGATGTTATAGAAAAATAGAGATAACGAAGTGAATCAAATTCTTGGTATTAATACTTTAGTGTGGTTTCAGAATAAGTTTTATAATCATTGGGATATTTTGTGTATATTTTTATTTTAAGGTGTTTGAAAGAAATCCAGCATATTAGGTAATCTGATTGCAATTCCAAGTGTGTAATTTATATTAGACCCATGGTATTAATTTTAAAGGTATAGTAGACTTTTATTAAATTTATAAATGGTATTGAAATGTTTATGATAACCCAGTTTACTACATTTTATTTGAGTTTGATTTATTAGATTAATAGGAATTACTTAAGTGCATAGAAAGATTTTATTTTCTAGTTTCTAAGTTTGTCAGGCTTTTGATGTGTTTGAGAAAATCAAGTATGTTAAATGTATAAAATTTAAAGTGGCCTGAGGGAATTTAATTAACTAAATTCATAAATTGGGTTAATTATTTAGAATTTAATCTTTTAAACTTGTCAGTTAATTGAGCATAATCAAAGAAAAGAGTGATCATGGGTTATTACTTTTATGTATAAGTAATAGATTTATAACAAGATTGTTTTTTTTTTTTTGAGACAGAGTCTGGCATTGTTGCCTGGGCTGGAGTGCAGTGGTATCGTTGTAACTCATTGCAACCTCAAATTCCTAGGCTCAAATGATTCTCCTGTCTCAACCCCCTGAGTAGTTAGGACTACAGGCATGAACCACCACATCCAGCTAATTTTTCTTTTTCTTTTCTTTTTGTTTTTTTGAGATAGAGTCGTACTTTGTTGCCCAGGCTAGAGTGCCATGGTGTCAGCCTAGCTCACAGCAACCTCAAACTCCTGGGCTCAAGCAATCCTCCTGCGTCAGCCTCCCAAGTAGCTGGGACTATAGGTAGGCACCACCATGCCTGGCTAATTTTTTCTGTATATATTTTTAGTTGTCCATATAATTTCTTTCTATTTTTTTAGTAGAGATGAGGTCTTGGTCTTGCTCTGGCTGGTCTCGAACTCCTGAGCTCAAATGATCCGCCCGCCTCGGCCTCCCAAGTGCTAGGATTACAGTCGTGAGCCACCGCGCCCGGCCTAATTTTTCTATTTTTTTGTAGAGATGGGGTCTCACTCTTGCTCAGGCTGGTCTCTAACTCCTGACCTCAAGTGATCCTTCCTGCCTTGGCCTCGCAGAGTGCTAGGATTACAGGCATGAGCCACCATGCCCTGCCCTATAATAAGACTTTTAAGTTGTACTTAAAGGCTCAGGCAACACTAGTCTTTTGAATTTACACTTTCAATATATTTAACTAATTAAAATCTTTTTACTTTGGAGTTGTCCTTTCAGTGCATAAGGTTCCCACAGACATTTAAAAGCTCAAATGACATTAATAAGCATTCAATAAGTGGTAGTTATAGATGGTCCTCGACTTTGGATGGTTCCTTTGAGTTATGATTTTTCAACTTTACGATGGTTCAAAATCGATACACGTTCAATAAATTACATGAGATAGTCAATACTTTATTATAAAACAAAATAGACTTTGTGTTAGATGATTTTGCCCAACTGTAGACTAACGTAGGTGTTCCGAGCATGTTGAAGGTAGGCAAGGCTAAGCTATTATGTTCAGTAGTTTAGGTGTATTAAATGAATTTTTGACTTAGGATATTTTAACTTACTATGGGTTTATGATGTACCCCATTGTAAATTTAGGAGCATCTGTATAATTAATATCAATTTCTGCTTGCCTCTTTGTCCCCTTGAATCCTTGCAATAAAACTTCCACAACTGTGTATGTATTTCTTGAGGCCCTGAGGGTCCTGATTAGTTGCAGCTAAGGATTACTCCAAAAACAAAACAAAAAACCAAAAAATCCAAACACAAACAATACTTTTTTTGAGTCAATAATTTTATTACTATTATTTTTCACACCGAGGAGACTTAGTTACATGAAGTGATATTCTATGAATTCATTATCAGTAGTAGAAGCATAGAGGTGTGGACAGTGAAACATGAAGAAATACCCTTTATCAGAGTGAAGTCCGTGTGACAGAAGTACACACTCCAAACAGCCTATGTATAAATAAATAGAGCTTTCAGTCTATGTACAGACGTATTCACAGAGAATAAACTGACACAGTATCACCGTATATCTTGTCATCCAGTGAAAATTGCTCATAATAAACACAACACACACAAAATGACAAAAAATCATTTAGAAGGGTTTCCACTGGATTCTTGTAGGGGACAGGGGTTAAAATGCTTCTTTAAAATGGAGGCAAACAAAGGAAGCATGAGACCACGTAGATCCCTGAAAAGATCCTTTATAAAAATGGCATTCTGATATTTTTTAACGTCACCTGTCCAAAAGACAGTTTACATGTTACCGAGCAAATGTCAATGTTGGAGTCAGTGTAGAAAACATTTTCTCTGTTTAAACCGCATGCAAAGAACAGAAGTATAATGTAATTTATTTTTCCTTTAGTGCTAGGAGCAACTTCATTAAACCAGGAAGGTAGCTTTTGCTATTCTTAGTTTTGATGGCTCTCTGAGTCTGTGGATTGCTTGAAGATGGAAGCTGTTGCTTGTGGAGTTTTTTCAGACTTGGGCAAAGAAATATCAAGACTCGGTGCAGGGCACAGATATGGACCACGCGTGCAGGGTTCAACAGGGCAAATGCCAATAGAACCTTCCTCTTCTAGATGGGGAGTCTCTGCCCTTTGGAGAGACTCTTCTGACCATAAAACAGACTCTGCAGAAGAGCATCACTGACTCTGGGTTCACACACCCTTTCTTTAGGGCAAATTGGCCATTTAAGAATAAAATTGATGGAGTGGTTCTATTTTATACCAGTGTTTACTCTATATAGATGATTTAGGAACCCAGTTGTGGTTATTTCTAGGCTATTAAGTGCCTCTTAGCCATTATTCCGCTTTCACTCAAATTATATAAAAAGTTGTGATGAAGTGAAACATTAAAGTTTTTAGTTGTGTGGACATCTGTATGTAAACAATCTAACATACCAGGTCAGAAATTATGTATTTTAGCAGAGAGGAAGAAAAGCCACCAATGCATTAATGAAGTCTGCTCTTCTACATGTCCTCCCAAGGAAAGTTAATAATTTAGGCATAAGAAATTATTGATAAATTGTTTATTTCTATTTGCCATTTTTATAAGGGAACTTCTTAGATCCATTCTATATTTATATAAAAACTCACACATCCTAAATCTCCCAGGTATATGTTTGCTAATTATCCATTTCACTTTCCACATCGGTGAACCTTGCTTTACATAACGAATGGATTCCCGAAAAACAGTTAATCTATAATTTTAAGAGGAAATATTTTCAATGTAGTGTCAGAACTTGCTATTTAAAGGAACTGTGTAATAAGTTATTTTGAAAATTAAGAATATTTTTGTGAAATGAATAATTTGATTTTCAAACAGTTTTTATTAAAGTACACATCTAAAATTTATAAGTAGATAAGGATTGCCTAGAACAATAATTGTAGGTAATAAAAAATAGAACAGATAAACTCCAATTTACAACAAACAATACAAAACAGGAATGACTCATGGACTGCTTATTGATTGACTATATTCAGAAGCCCTGAATATATGTATTATTGGTATTTTATGGCTTTAATCAGGACAATTGTCTCTTATGAAGTACTATAAAGTGCAATATTAAAAAATTAAAAAACCCAAAAGACATCCATTGTCCTTCAGTTTTATCCTGATGAGAAGAATTGGAGATTTGTTTCATTAAATGGCAAGAAGTTATCTACCCTTAATTTATGCATGTAATTTCATCCTTAAAAATGATTTTATTCAGGGATTCAGACTTTCTCACTCCTTTTTTTTTGTTTTTGGTGACATGATTTTAAAAAGTAACATTTTCTTTTGGTTAGCTGAGTGTTTTAGAGAACTATTAGTCCCTAAGGCCTTAGTTACTTACGGATCCATGATGAAGGAGTATGCAACCCGTTATGTAAGAATGCAGGAGCAAATTCTCATCCTTTTGGTGGACCCTGACCCATTTTCCTAGGCCAGGACACCAATTGGCAACTGTACAAGTCCTATCCAACCTATCATACAAAGAAGTAAACACCCTGCAGTACTGGTTGATCAATGGAGGTCCAACCATTTCCCCCATTTCCTATTTAAAATGAAAATACTAATTCCTCTTGGTAAACCAGTGCAGGTATGCATAGGCCGAGCATTGCAGAATGATCCGAGTGCTTTGTGAATTGGGGTTGTGACTTTGAAAACGGTCTGTGAGCTTGACCTCACCAGGGCCTCCTGACAATGCCGTGCACCACGCTCATCAACGCCTGTCGGTGTTCCTTGTATTCCCGGGCCTACTGGTGCTCTTAAGGTATTTCTACTACTCTACTCTCTTGTGGTTGTGAATCCTGTCCACATTTTAGTAGTAATTAGGAGGAATTCCCTCCAAGAAGTAGTTAATTACATAAAACACAAATCGTTAGAGGCAGAGGTCTAGCATTTTTGAATATTCACATTAATGAGGGGTTGGGAGAAAACTCATTAAACTTGCCAGGTAAACTGGAGAGGGTGGTCGTGAGTACCTTGCCAGGGAATAAGCGCTGGGTCCAACCTGAATGTGAAAACTGGAAGTGGGATTAGCAATAAACGGAACGAGGCTCAGTAAGGTCAAGTGGAGAGCGGCTCGTAGTCGGCAAGACACCTATGCAAATGCATCAGGGCAAACTGAGGAGTGACCTGGCTTCCTCCAAATGTCTTGGAGGAAAGATACGATGTGAACTAGCAATCAAGTGAGACTTTTTAAGAGGTAAAAACAACAGAGGGGTGCATAAAAGGGGAGTGAAACATTAGATTTGAGGTTGTAAGAGATATTAATATTATACTTGTGTCATGATTAGTCATAAGGTCCCATCATTTAAGAACAATATAATGCATCTTAAAAGCCTTAGTAGAGAGGAACTATAAAAATTATTAAGAGTGTTCACAAAAAAACCCAGAAATAAAAGTATAAAGGTACTTTTGATGAAAATAGGTAAAAGGTCACATAGTAGTGACTTCCCACTACGTCAGGGGTAAGGAGTGAAGAGTGCCCAGATGTAGTTGTTTTCTACCAAAAAGAAAACAAACTTGGTTAAACCATCAGCTGTAGAGTCTTGGGTTAGTTTGGAGGGAGGCTTTTTTGATGCTGATGGTTGTTAAACATTGAACTGGGTTATACCAGGAACATCTATGCTGGGATCTCTTTCTTAAAAGAGGGTTGTCCTTTGGATTAGGGTGACAGACTGGACGAACTCTCTTAATGGAATTAAATCTTTGGTGGAAGCCTATGCAAACTCCATGGCATTCTTTCAGACTTAGGTATTTATCTGTTTTGAAACAAATTTTATTAGGTTTTCCAGTCTGTCAATCATTTAGTAAAAGTGCTT
The DNA here is from genome assembly GCF_041146395.1 of Eulemur rufifrons. Lineage (NCBI taxonomy): Eukaryota > Metazoa > Chordata > Mammalia > Primates > Lemuridae > Eulemur > Eulemur rufifrons. The sequence continues at coordinate 240,240,542 of NC_090989.1, forward strand.
TGGCTTAGATAACATGGTGCTCCATACAGACCCTCACTACATGTACACTAATTTGAACATAGTTATCTACCCCATCATAATTGCAGAGTTATTTTTGTCTCTCAAAAACTGGCTGACTTGTGAATTCAATTGTCCTTTGTGCTCTCACTCTTTTTATTTATTTAATTTAATTTAGTTTAATTTATATGTTTTTTGAGACAGAGTCTGACTCTGTTGCCCTGGGTAGACAGAGTGCAGTGGCATCATTGTAGCTCACTGCAGCCTCAAAATTCTGGGTTCAAGGGACCCTCCTGCCTCAGCCTCCCCAGTAGCTGGGACTACAGGCGTACTCCCCATGATGCCTAGCTAATTTTTCTATTTTTAGTAGAGACAGGGTCTCACTCTTGCTCAGGCTGATCTTGAACTCCTGGCCTCAAGCAATCCTCCTACCTTGGTCTCCTAGAGTGCTAGGATTATAGATGTGAGCCACCACACCCAGCCATCTGTGGCTCTTTTTATTTTTTTAAATTTTAGAATATTATGGGGGTACAAACGTTTTGGTTACATGTATTGCTTTTGTACAGTTTGAGTCAAAGTTATAAGTGTGCCCTTCACCCAGTAGTGTGCATTGTACCCATTAGGTGTGAATTTACCCATCCCCTCCTCCCCCCTCCTACATGCTTGATTTCCATTGAGTTTTACTAAAGAAAACTGTCCCTGGCCAGATGAAGGACCCTGCGGAGTTGGGGTGGTTCTGAGCAGGGCTGATTCTCCGAGTGAGAGGAAGGTGTGTCTGACGGCAGTGCGCATGTTGGTTAAGGGGGGTCTATGTGGAAAACATATTCCTTCCATAGCAACCATGAATGCACCTATGATTTTTACAGACGTCTACATGCTCCTGGTGATTACGTACCACAGCCTGTGCAGGCGCAAGGCTCCCAGTGAACTGAAAGACATACTGTGATGGTGTAAGAATAAGTAATGGAATTGAGCTGGCTATATTTCCTTTATTGCTTTTCTTGTTTGCTATATATTTCAAAATTATGAAGCTGTGAGGTCCAACAAGAAACACAAAGATACAGAGGCAGGGAGCTAAACTGAGATATAGACAGCAGAGCAGGGCATGGTTACCTTTCTTTCCTAAGGCCTTCTTGAGAAGGTTTTTTTTTTTTTTTTTTTTTAATCTTTGACTATGTATAGGCTCTTGTAATTGGTTAAAAAATAGCTTGATATTTGTAACCATTTAAAACTAGATAGGGATATATTTCTTAGTGACACTTAACTTTCTGGAAATCCTAGTAAAAGTGAATTAATTTCTCCTTTCTTCCTTTTCCTTATTCTTCTGTTTATTTCACTGAATCTCTCTTAATGACAAGGCCTTACTTACTAATTGGACAATATTGTCGAGGGGCTGAGGATGTATCTTTTAAAAAACATTAAGCGAGGTTTTTCAGGAAGACCTGGCTTACTAAAAATAAGCATTAGCTTCTATGCATGCTTTCAGGAGACAGTTGATTTATCCAGAAATCACCCTGAGAACAGCCTAAATTCATTTCTTCTGCAACAGACCTGCCACCTAGAGTATGACCACTTACTTCCTGGAGTAACAATCTATCCAGGTGCGAGGAAGCATGGCATCCGCATGGTCTTCTGTGTGTGGGGGCGTGGGAGTGCGTTTGGTAGACGCGGGGAGGAAAGCACACTGACGTTTTCTGAAACGTTTGTATGCGGCAGGCCGTCAGACCCAGGTCAGATCGTCCATTGCAGTCATTTCTGCAGAGCATCTAACACAAGTTCCATCTTGTTATTAACTCTCTGTCTGGCCAGCAGCTCTACCAGTCGTCATTTCCTTGGTCAACTTTCCGTTAAGGTGGTCTGGGAGTGGGGGGGCTTCCGTTTATAGTTCATCTCCCTTCTCACTGTTACAGAGGCATTGAAAAGCTAGGAGTTTGCCAACTCTCTCCCTGCCCAGGAATGGGTGTACGTTAACATTATCAAATGTCTAATCAGCGAAGCAGCTGTATTTTGCCGAAAGGGCTCCAAACCACCTGATTCATGTCTTCTCTATGAAATAAATTATAATGGCCCCTGTCAGGTGACACCTGTTAGAAGCCTTACAAAGCATGTTTCCCTGAATATGAAACAGTCCCTGCCTCTTTTTATAATCTTCTGGGCAAGGCTTTAGGATATTCTACCGCATCTGCCAAATGGATAAACAACACTATCCCTGCGTCCCTGCACATGCACTCTGCTTTCCTGAGCTGCCACTGCCTGGCTCAGCGGAGGTCCTGGGAAGCTGCATAAACACCATCTAATCTCCAGCTTCACATCCTCAGGAGCTGGTCAGGTTCAGGTTCAGCTGGAGATGGCGTGGGCATTCTCAGATGCAATTTAGAAGTTTCTATTTGGGAATTTTCAGTTTGAGCCAAGTTGCTCTGCTGTCTTGGGGCTCCCTAGAGGGACAGGAGAGGTGACAGCAAGCAAGACCTGCTTGGTCTGCTGTGGGTAAATAGAACCATTTGAGTGTAATTCGTTTATTTTATATTGAGCAGTAAAATGTTGGCTCTTGAATTTTTGATATTATTTTATACCCTGCTCCAAGAAAGCAAAGAGAGTACCTACAGTCTAAATTAAAATATATTTTCTGTTGTGTATTCTTTGCCTCTACATCAGCATTAGGGATATGGCTGGCCATTTCCTTAAGGCTATAAATCTATATTCTTAGGGAGGGAAAATAGGGGTGTATATATGTATGTCTGTATGTATATGTGCACAGAACAAAACCACCTTATGAGATCAGGAAGAACTGTTCCCTTTGGTGTGTGCATGACTTTCCTTTTCCTTGACTTTGTCAAACTTGATGCACCCTGCTTTTGAGTCCTGAATGTGGTCGGGTCAGAGGGTGATGATGTAAGTCATACTGTATGTGTACATATAGATCTGGTATAAAGATATATATATATTTATATATGTATATACACAGGCATGCAGGAAATGGGTTAGAGATGGCCTACTCTGGAACCCATGATGTGGAAAGTTCTTTCTTATAATTATGTGAATGAATTGAATGCTTTCAAGACCCGTTGTTGCATTCTACACACTTCTCTCTGAATTTACGGTAGCCCAACACATAACCACGTACTCACAGGCACATGAATGAAAGGAAAGCAGGGGCAAGCGGTGGAAGATGCTTGTATCCCATTCAGTGAGGGAACAAGGTTGATGCACATCATTGAGGTGGGAACTGGGCTTGAGAATGTTGTCTTCTCAAATGCAACTTTTCATTAAGGACCACAACACTCCCTAGGAAGTGGAGCTCCCAGGCAAGTACAGTGCTCCAGGGCTGCTTGGGTCAGTCTTCATTGTGAGCCGGGAATGAACGGGAAGGTGTGAGGAGGCAGGGGAGGATCAGAAAGTGTTGGAATGAGAAGCGGATAGCACCACACCTCCCTCAACCTTGATCCTTTTACATGGTCTACCTGCAGTTGAGTCAAAGCCACCTGTTTAAACTTCCTTTCAAACGACAAACCAGTCAATATAGAATTCACACAATAACCAACATTGCTCCCCTTCCAGCTATACACAGAGTAAACAACCAGAGTTTTTAAACTAAGAGTTCACTTCCTCATTCTCTTTCACTGTAAGGAACCAGCACAAATTCTTGCCTCAGTACAGAGTCTTGCCCTTGATGAACAGGATGCAGGTTTCTTTCACACATCTGAAAACCCAGCTTTGTAAGTTGGGGAGACTTGGCCCCTAGCCTTCTAGGTGGCAGCCATCTTGCTTTCTTGTTTTCCTGGGGGGCCTCCACTTTGAAGTGCTTTTTGCTTGTGGGCGAAGAGCAACGATGGGCATTGCCCGTTATTGCCATGCTCTGTGGAGGGAGCTGAGGTTCTGTGGAGGGAATACTGAGCTGGAGCTGTCAGGTTACCTTTCCTCTTACTCAGCTGTGAGTCTGGCATCCCGCTCCCTGTGTTGAGAGGTATGTGCTCACAACGAAATCACAACAGGCACCAGTGCCAGAATAGACTGGAGGGAAGAACACATATGGTGAAGTCCCCCATATGTGATGTGTGCCAGCTTAGACGTAGGATGGGTGCAGAATAATGGGCCGTCCTCTATTCACTTTTTCAATTGACCTTAAGGAAAGCATGACTTGGGGAAATGGAAAAAGTGCTCTACGTACTTTTTCATCAATTCAGTTTGCCTGTTTCCCCCAACTGCTGGTTTTATTTTCCACTGACATAGACCAGAGATCATACAAGATGCCAAACAGAACTTGGGGGCACTGAATGAATGAAATGAAAATATCCCATGTCATGCTGAGCAAAATCAGGAAAAATTTAAAATATTAAAGTGACTGGCTTGAAACCAGTGTAAAGAAGCTGTCAAGTATAGTCTTTAGTGTACTCCAAAAACTAGCCAGAGTCCCACATGGGGTCCTGATGAAAGAATAGACACAGGTGTTGCATGGGCTCTAACCAGACCCTGGTCCTGGCACGACCTGACATAGGACTCAGAAACCTTCCTGGGGTGTGCTGAGTGTGCAAATGCCTTTCCGAACATCTCCAAGCTGTCTCAATCCAAGCAGGATTGGTCAGAGTTAATTTAGTTCTATTGGGAATAATGATTTCTTCAGACCCTAAAGCCCTTTAGGACCACTGGAAAACACTTTAAAGAACTGTGCTCTTACATTCCCATGAGGTGGCAAATCCCACTGAGCGCCTCTACTGGATGGTATTTCTTATCACACATCTAGGCTTTCTTGGCAGGCATTTTGACTACGTGTATGTCCTTAGGATCAAAATATGCCTAAATGACAATCACAGCTGAAATCACCTGCCCTTCTTTTGATGAGAATGGGACATGCGTTGAAAAAAATAGGTTCAGTTTATACAGTCTTGCTGTCCTAGAAAAGCACTAATTTGGTTTGTAGTCATATTTTCTATGTGCATGCTGGGACAATATAAGATAAAACAAAACCAAATCAAAAAACCCAACCCTGATTACCTCCCCCCACCCCCGAAACGATTTCCACCCAGTCTGGATTTTACCTCTGTTTGTTCTAAGTAACCTGTGAGTTTCCACCAGTGCACCCCAATGGAGGTGGACACATAGCCTTCCCTCTTTGGCTTGTGGGAATGTTTTGGAGGGCTCAACTCAGAACCCCTAAAGACCCTTCCCATCAAGCCCTCTGCCCTGCAAACTATTTCCCTAAACTGTCCACCTCAACAGGCAGGATCTCAGTAAGTCCAAGGTAGGTTGAAAGTCACAGCAATTCTACCTTTGTCTATGGATTCTATTATTAATAGTTCACCTCTTGCGCTTAAGAGGTAAAGCCCAGACTGAAGGTTGATGCCCCACTTCAAATAGGTACTATAAATATACTAGAGCTATCCCTGAAAAGATGCATTTGTACTTATATATATTATATTAATATATATCTGGTTATATATATATAATTTCTCTCTTTGTGTTTATATACAGGTATGTATTAATCTATAGTAAGGAAGGAGAGGTATAGTACAGGAACAAGCAGGGTTTGTGTGTTCATGTGCGTGTATTTATAGCATGTATATTTGAATGTATACAGAGAGCCTCCGTCCTTGTTTGCGTCATTACAGCGAATGTACCTGCGACCAGCGAGGAGTACCTGTGAGCGGTGAATGGACAGCAGCCCCGCATTGACGGCTCTCTCTGTCTCTTAGGCGAAGTGATTTCCGCAGGCAAGGATGGAAGCAGCCTGAGGCGAACGGGCCCAGTGTCAATCCATCCCTCCTCCAGTCGGCCCAGGAGGGACACGTGGCACCCGGGGCTGTGTGTCAGCTGCCTCTGCTCAAGCGCTCAAGGAGCCCGGAGGCCAGAGCGGGGAGGGACCATCCCTGCTGTTGGTTCAAGATATGGCTTTTCCTGCTAGATGGAGACAGGGCACATGAGAATTCTGTCTTCTAGGAGGACGCTGACCACCAGGAACACGAAGTAGAGCCCAAACATGATGAAGCCCAGCACTTTGTTCATCCGCCATTTGCAGAGGGCGATGGAGAGGATGACGAAGAGCAGCATGATGAAGAGGAGCACGATGGCGCAGAAGAGGCCGTTGCTGCTGACAGCCACTGGCTGGAACCTGCGGATGATGGTGTACAGGAGCCAGGGCAGCGGGAGCCTGCGCGGGGAGAAGCAGGGCGGAGCCGTCAGACGCGTGCAGGAAGGCATCGGGCCCAGCCTTAGCTGCTCGGGAGCTTCGCTCTGAGCAGGTTCACTGCGGCCCGGGCGCAGTCGGCCCAGGAAATCACGTATGGAAGGCAAGTGAACCTTAAAAACCTTTGTCTATGTCCTCACCAAATTAGGGAAAACCCAGAATTTGCTCTACAGTTGGACGTTATCAATGACATGACTGCTCCAGGTGGTTTTTGAATTTGGAATTATTTTTTTGCTCCTTTCTGGTTGAGATTAAAATGTTGATTTCAGCCCTAAAGAAATGTGAACTGCAGGATTTGCACAGGGTGATGGGAGAAGACAAATGAAGAAAAGGTACTGAAATGAGTGGTGAAAAGGAACAAATTATTTTTTTTTAAACGGTGAAGAGAATAGGAATGACTTAACCATTTAAAAGCAAGTGAAATTAAATGAGGTTAATGGGGACCATGGTACTATTTAACAGTCTAAAGTTTATTCTGGAAAATATGTTGACAGTCTTTTGATTTAAAAAAATGGTCTTTTTGAAAGATTTGAGGAAAACTGTTATCTTCCATTTTTGATTTTTTAAAAAAAATTTTGAACTTTTATACCCATTCTCTCCCTTTTCATTTGACTTTTAAGATAGGATGACATCTTTTGTTTCCTATCCAGAGTGGTGATTCTGAAAGACATCAGGAAAGCTAGTTGCCAGGTATACGAAAGGAGTCGACTAGAATTCTGTGGGAGAGGAACGTGGCTGAAAACACACGGCTGGAGGGGCGTGGGCTTCTCCCAGGAGCTGGCGAAATGGAGTCGGTTCTACCCATTGATCCTAATGATGGGGCGGAGCCTAGAGAGACGGGGACCCAGCTGGTTGAGCCTTCTGCATGGCAACGGCCCAGGGAGGTCAGTCTTGGCCTGGTCTCACAGTGTGGAAGAGGAGGTGCTCTTTTGAAATATTAATTTCTCCAGAGGAAAAGCAAATAGTTTGTGAGCGAAATAATGAGGGTGAAAGGGGCAGTGAGGTTATTCATTTGCCTCCTCTGCTGGAGAGAGTGCATGGAAGACAGAGGCCATGCATTACACATCTTTGAAATCCCAGGGCCTTTATCTGGGCGCATATGTTAACCTGGGCCAACCTGAAATGACTGAGGTGACTGCCTTGTGGTGGTCAGTACGGGTACTTTGCCAACCAGAGCCTGTCCGGGAGGTGCTTGCTTTAGTGGGCATGGTGGGGAGGGAGGTGTTCTACCGGGACAGCCCCGGAACAGGTGTAATTCCAGTTCTCAGCAGGAGGGGGCAGCCCTGGCATCCTGAGATCAGCAATGAAAAGTCAGAAGAGGAAAGGGGAGGGCCTGAGAGTGAGGGTGACACAAAAAATGAAAACCTTTGATGGGGACTTGTCCTGGGGAAGTCTTTTTTCATCTCTTATAAAGAAAGAGACCCCAACCCATTTTATTCTTAGTGAACTAGACACACACACACACACACACACACACACACACACTTCTGGTGAAGTTGAGGTTGACAGCACTATAAATATTTTGCAAAAACCCTTTGTGGAAAAACACGACATTTTTCATACCTTTTGATCTATCAATTCTATTGTCAGGGATCAAACATAAGAAATCATTTAAAATGCAGATGTAACTTCAGAAAAATTATTTTGGTGTTATTTTGGATAGTAAAAAAATGGGGGATCTTTAATAATCTCTAGTAACAGGGAACTAATTAAATAGTAAATAAGTCAATGTAATGTTATATAACTATTTGAAATCACAAGCTTATAACGATAAAGGAAAATACTCATATTCTAAACTTAGATGAAATATATATAAAAATAGTAGTGCAATTTCAATTATGTAAAACATACATGAAGTAAAAAAAGGTAGTGAATTATAATTGATATTTATTTGTGCATTTATATATTTTCTAAATCTGTGAGTATATATTAATCATATAAGCAAAAAGAAAATGCTGGCCAAGAATATGAAGAAACTTTTACACTCAATATATTGCTAATGATGTCACTTAATATATTGCAAACAACATTGTAAATTGGCATAAACTCTTGGGAAAGAACCTTTTGGAAAAGAAATATACAAAATACATCAATAGCCATTAAAATGCTCAATATATTCAATGCATTAATACTACTTGAAGGACTTTATCTTAAAATAAAAACAGGAAGTTTTTCTGCATAAAGGTGTTCATCAAAGCACTCATGATAGCAGAAAATTGAAAAAATAAAAAGATCCTATTACATGATAATACTTAAACTGAAAAGCAACAAGAAGGAATGTTTGAAGTTATAAAATGTTAGTTATAAGAGCTAGGAAAAATCTTAGAAAAATGGTCAATATGATTTATTAATAGATACCTCTTTGTGGCAGGCATACATGGCTTTAAAATAAAATGGAAAAATAAAACCCTTCCAAGAGGACAAAATTGAATATTTCACTAGGAAAACTTTGTGAAATATTTGGAAGAGAACATACAAAAATGAATTGTTGTTTCTGGGTAGTAGGATTAGCGGTGATTTTTTTTTTTTAAACTTTCATTTATTATGTGTGTGTATAATTTAAGAACAATGAACAAAAAGCATTTGGTAATTGCCTATGATATATATTCTTCAGAAACGTGACAAATATGTCTAACTGAACACATGTAATCTTTCTCAACTTGTAGGATTTTTTCTTTTTATATTATAGAATGTGTTTTTTTCCTTTTTACAAGAGATTAACCAAGAAAACTACTATAAATGTGTGGACAGCAAAACTGAGAAACACTGTTTATAAGAGGGACAACTTCCTTTAAAACATATAGCTTTTAAGGCATCTATCCGTCCATCCATCCATCCATCCATTTATTCCACAAACATTTGTCAAGCCACTACCAATGAATGGCAATGGACGAGGCTTTGGTGAGTTCCTGCTCTTGGGGAGTTCACAGTCTAGTGGACAGACATGACCGTGACAAGAGTAAGATATACAGAGAGTGTACCGGAGAAGAGTCCCCAAGTCAGGACCAGGGGAATCAGAGAAGTCAGGATTTGGGTTGACACTGGAAGGATAAACCAGATAGTCTGCAGTTGACAGCACTAACTCTTTGTTCAAGTTCCACCTACCTCCTTCAGCTTTCTTATCTGAAAAATAGGGATAATACACACCTCACAGGATCATTGTGTGGCTTAAACAGATAAAAATGTATGTACAGTGTACACGGTAGACACTGGTTTGAAAAATAATAAATATTAATGTATATTTGGTAATGAAAAGGTGTAAGAGAGAACAATATTCAAGATGTTTGGTGAGAAAGTTGATGCATTTTAGTGGGCTTCCAAACAGAAGTGTCAAGAGCCCAGTTGTCCTGGGGACATGAGGATAACATCCCGTGTCTTATTTTCTCAGGGGGCTGCCCTTCAGGGTTACTTGTCAGACTACTTATACTTTTCACAAGTTAAAAGAAACAGTATGGATAACAGTGCCCCTTCCCAACTGGATTCACTTTAGTGATTATTCATATTGAAAACTCTAGTTTGCTTAACTGTAAGAACAGATCTCATTTTCTGACTAGAATATCTTCATCGGCACAGATAAACACATGAACATGCCAAGACTGCCAGCATTTTCCAAGGAAGGAGACAGGATATTTGTGCTGGGCCTATGTTTGTTCCAATCTGCCTTAAAATCCAAATCTCACCTTAGCTTGGTGGGGACTTTAATTAAAACATGGAAAAAATATCATGACACTATCAGCGTTATCTAGTTCCGCCTGGATGTTGTTATATAAGTGAAATTCTCTTAAAGTATTTTCCTAAAACATCCATTGTTGTATGAAAGTATGTATTTCTGTCTGTCCAGGGATGACTTATTCTACATTAAGTTCTCTGAAAATGAGAAGGAGAATTGGGGAAATCTAATGGTACTGTCAGTCTTTACTTTCTATTAGTATTGGTCGGTTTTGGGCTTAAGATCCTGGTCATGTCTTTTCAGCTTCTAAGAAGACAAAAACAGTGATGGAGCTGGCATGCATCTTTATACAACTATCTCTACTCACCCTACAGTGATGTCAAAAATGTTGCTTCCAACAGAGCTGGACACGGCCATGTCCCCTAGCCCCTTCCGGGCCACTATGACGCTGGTGATAAGATCAGGGATGGAGGTCCCAGCAGCCAAGATGGTCAGACCCATAATCTCCTCACTAATGCCAATTGTCTCTCCAACCTAAACGTCAGAACAGGGATAAACATATGAGTGTCTGAAGTCACAAAATCATCGAAACCACACAAATATCAATGCAATCTCCTTTTAATGAATTTCTATTCTGTGCTCTGTGAAGTGCTGAAGTCATAAAGATGAATAAGCCACAATCATAGCCAGTAGAGGAGCTAATACTTTTATGTATTCAGACCCAAGAGATCAGGAAAGTTCACATGAGAAATAAACAATCTCAAGTTACAAAGAGCTACAGAGGGCTAGAGCGCAGCCTCTGTACGGTGCTTTCTAAGACTGAGCTGGGGAAGCTGCAGGATCAGAGTTAGAAAAGCTAACTGGCCACCTTATCCAGGGGCCAGCCCGGGGCAGTGGCACCAAGTCCTGCAGCAGATATGCCCTTCAGTTTACCAGCAAAAGTTAAGGACTGACACCCAGCGTCCCCATTTTTCCTTAGCATCTCCTAGTGTCTGTAACACACTTTTAAATATTTGTACACTCTACCATTTCACAAAAAAACTTGATTTTGGGGTTTGGTAATATGAGACTGTAAATCAGCAAAGCAACTGCAGAGAAGCAAAAGCCAGGGAATCTGAGGACCTGGGACCAAGTTCTGGCTCTGGAATTTATTAAGTTCTTGACTTACTGGTGACTGGACCGATTGTACGATGTCTTTGACCCTCACTTTCTCATCTACAGAGTGAGGATAATAATACCTACTTTACCAGGTACTTCTGAGGACTAAATGGTAATTTGTGGAAAGGCCCTTTATAAATAGTACATCATTATTGAAAAGCAAGGTGGCGGCAGCTATTATTTAATACATTTTCTTTTGGTCTTTGCCTTTTAAGACTGATGAGTTCTATTTTGAAGTATTGGTCTAGCCTCATATGGAAGCTCCTCCATTCTTTTGAGCAATTTGTTTGTCTTCTTGGGACTTTTTAAAACTTTATGTACTTTGCTGGAGTTGGTGAGCTGCAGTTCTGAAAACCTTCAAGATAGTGCTTTCCATCTGGTTTCCAACAGGCTACTTGATGATATCCAGTGTTTTTTAAAAAAAAATTTAAATGGCTGAAATAGCATATAAGGACAAGGCTTTTTAGAGAGTAGAATGCACTCACTTCTAAATCGTTTTTTAAAAATTTTTATAAGTAGGCCAGGTGCGGTGGCTCACGCCTGTAATCCTAGCACTCTGGGAGGCCAAGGCGGGAGGATCACTCAAGGTCAGGAGTTCAAGACCAGCCTGAGCAAGAGCGAGACCCTGTCGCTACCAAAAATAGAAAGAAAATATCTGGACAGCTAAAAATATATATAGAAAAAAATTAGCCGGGCATGGTGGCACGTGCCTGTAGTCCCAGCTACTCGGGAGGCTGAGGCACAAGGATTGCTTAAGCCCAGGAGTTTGAGGTTGCTGTGAGCTAGGCTGACGCCATGGCACTCTAGCCTGGGCAACAGAGTGAGACTCTGTCTCAAAAAAAAAAAAAAATTTTTTTTTATAAGTAGTAGGTTGGTTCTTTTCATTTTTAAATGGTATTTCTTGAAGAACAAAAGTTTTAATTTTGATGAAATCTAATTTATCCATTTTTTTTCTTTTATGGATCATCCTTTTCTATTATATCAAAGAAGAACTCTTTGCCTGACCTATGGTCATGTGTATTTTCTATGTTTTCTTTTAAAAGTTTGGTAGCTTTAGCTCTTACATTTAGAATTATGATCCACTTTGAGTTAGTTTTTGAGTATAGTATGAGGTAAGGATCTAAGTTTATTTATTTTGGCATATGGAAATCCAATTATTCCAGCACCATTTGTTGAAAAGTCTATCCACATATGTTCTCTTGGTATATATTTCCTCATTTCAAATTGCTATATTTTATTTATGTTAACAAGTATAATAATTTTAGGACTATATTAAACAAAGGATACAAGTGGGAAGTTTGGAATTTATGTAGTATATAATAAAGAATAAAAGCATGAGTTTTGGAGCTGCACCGTCCTGGGTTAGAATCTCAGTCTACCACTTATTACCTGCGTGATCTTGGGTGATCTTAAAGATTTAAAGCTTAAAGTTTAAAGCTTTAAACTTTATCTGTAAACCTCCCTCATAGGATTTGAACCTATGTGTAGGGTTACTGTCAAGATTTTAAAGACAAAGAGATGTAAATTGCACGGTAGTTGTAGTACACACTCAATTACCAATGGTTACCACTATCATCTTCGAAAATGTGAAACCCTGATTTTCAATAACAAGTACTGAGAGTATATTCTTGTGACAGGTGTTATGACTGGTATTGAGTTAAAAGGGATGAAAATGAAATACATCATCATTTTTATAGACTGAAGCTCAAGTAAGAGGCCAATTTGTCTCCAGGTCCTTTCCTAAACGCCAGTTTTGAAAGGCTGGGGACAGCATGAGGTGAGTGGCTGCCTGAAATAAAGCAAGTGCCCCTGATCCAGGCACAATCCTGACACTTCGCAGGCCGGAGCTGGCCTGGCTTCAGGCTGCAGAGAGCAAGAAGCAGTTAGTCTTTCCTTCCTCCAGGTGGCTGTTTGAGGGCTATGATTTGATTCTGTGCTATGGTGAAAGGCCTGGAGACTTGGGAAAATTAAGTGGAGTAAATTCCTTTAGTCCTGGGATGTGTAACTTGTCTGTGTCGCACTCAATATTGTCATGACAGTTTTAGAAAGCAAACACATTGATTAACCACTTGGCAACCAAGATCAAAGAAAAACCAGGCAGATGAATGTCACTATCAATGTCTTACCTGGTGCGCCCACCAGACCATCAAGTAAGAGAATACTGCAATCCAGGTGATGGAGCCAAAGAATGTGATGGGAAAAAACTTCCTTGATGACTGAAAGACAACCAGGAAGAGGGGAGAGTGTCAGTGTTATCAGTGGAGGTGGATCCAGTAGTTCAAAGCTAAAGCCATCAATGCAGCTATTTCTCCTGCATCTTGGTAAGATTAGCAATCAAAAGGACCTACCCACCCCGATCAAGCTGGGCAGTAAGATTCTGTCTTGGAAATGTGAAATTGGTGGGAGCTGAATGATCACAATTCTGGTTCCTGAAACGGAGGTCTCTCGAAGAGAATGTCTGGTAGTTCTTGCTGCTAAATGGTCAGGTTCCCTCTGCTCCTGTTCTTTCTAAGGCCTGATTTCTCAGGCTTTCCTTCAAATCTATTAACTACCCCATATTCTCCTTCTGTATCCTTCTCCCTTTTATTTCCTTTGCTTCAGGTCTGTCAGAATCAGTTTTTATTGCTTGCAAACCATGTATTCTAGTAATCCATGTGCCAGAAAACCTTTGGGATTCATTACATTGAACAAGAAATGTGAAGGATCAATAGGTTTAAAATAGATTGGCTTATCTTACAGTCCCATGAATTATCAGGAAAGCCACACAGAAGCCACCCCCACAGCTTCCACAGGTTCCTAATGACAGCCAGTCTCCAGGACATTTGAACCACACAGGCTGACTGGAGTAGACAGAGGCAGAAATGCCCAATTGGGCTGGTCTCCACCAGGGTGGAAGATCAGACATTGCTCTTGGGAATGTTTTCTCTCCTGTTCTCCACCCCAAACTGTATCTTGTCCAGTTCTGCTTCTAGCGCTAGACATTATGCAATTGCAGGCTTACAAGGTGAGCACTTTCAAAGTTTCCTAGGAACATCGGCCAAAAGTCAGACACTCAGAATTCAGTGTTCCTTATCCGATTCCACTAAAGGGAAATCCAGGCTTGCAGTGTAGTGTTCTGTTGATGCCCTGTGTTGAAAAATTGGGGTCCTTTAAAACCTGCTCGGACAGCAGAATGCTGTCAGAGAGCCTCTCACCTATTATTGCCGAACACTTTTTATTTCAAAGCTTTCCACGTTGAGAAACAATCTCACTTTTTGCTTTGATAATGCCATCCAATTTTGTCCAGAGAAATGAATCTTAGAGTTGACTTGGATGAAAGCAATCTCAATCGTCTGAAGGGCTGATCTTGGGCAGTCATGTAGAACACTTTCTGCCTTGGCTTTTGAGAGCTTCATTAAAAGGAAAAGATAACTTGTACATAGTAATCTTTTGAATATCTATAATGATGAACATAGTCTCTATCGCTCCAAACCAGACTTATGTTCTCTTTAGTAATTTCAAGTTTTCAATACATGTTTTCATTATCATTCACATGGTTCTGTTAAACGTCACAGTAACCATTTTGCTGTTTAAATGACTGCCTTTTTTTTTTTTTTTTTTTTTGCCATTCATTAGCTTGGATGTCTGGAAGACCAAGCAAGCTTGGTTAAATTGGGGGAGGGCATCAGGTCACAGTGAGTAGCCAAAACCTTACTCTCAAACGCTTCCCTGACCCTTTCCTTTTCTTTTCTCCTTCCTTCCTTCCTTCCTTCCGACAGGGTGTCACTCTGTCACCCCGGCAACCTCAAACTCCTGGGCTCAAGTGATCCTTCTTCAGTCTCCTAGTAGCTGGAACTACAAGTGTGCACAACCATGCCTGGCTAATTTTTTCTATTTTTTGTAGAGATGGGGTCTCACTCTTGCTCAGGCTGGTCTCCAACTCCTGGCCTCAAGCAATCCTCCCTCCTTGGCCTCTCAGAGTGCTAGGATTATAGGCGTGACACCATGACTGGCCCTCTTCCTTTTCTTAGAAGGAAAATATTTTGGACAAGGACTCAGACCCCTCCCAGGGACTTGAGCACTTTAATGTTAATGGAAAGCAATGATCAGTTTTTCAAAGTGGAGATTATGATCTTCACTTTTGAGAACAAATTTCTTTAGAGCTGGAGTTCAGTTGGATTCTGGAGACCAGATTCCTTGAGCCAGTGCTAAGAGATCAAGTTATCCCAGGCAAGGCACTTAGCTGATTAGAAATCTCATCCTTTTCTTGTGGTCACAAGTCACTGTTTCAGGATCCTAGGTGTGATGAGGGCTTCATCTCCCACGGCTGTGCTCTGTTTACAGGGAAGAGAAGGCTCCTTTTGCCATGTGGGGCCGCACATGTGATCTGAGCAGCAACCAGTGCTTGATTCTGAGCACCGTGTGAGGGGAATGGAGGCTTTCTCCATACTTTAAGGTGTGGCGCATGTGCTGGATGTCCTGGGAGAGTCCTCTTTCCATACATTGCTCGCTTTCCAGGTTAGCTCATTTACTAAATATGTAATTATTTTATTTTTGTTCCTTTGCATGTCTGTTCATTGAGATAACTTCACAAGTCAGAATCAAATCATTTGAACATATATATATATTTTTTAATCATCACTGAGCTATAGAATATTCTCAGCTAAAAGGTAGAAAGCAAAGACTCAGGCTAAGGATTGAGATTAAAAGAAGTAAATTGGCCCTGGGTGCTCTGTCTTGCGGGCCGGCCACCGCAGGGTCATCTAAATTAAAAAAAAAAGAAAAGATAAGAAAAAAAAAATAGGATTGAAAGGAGCCAAATTTAAGTCAACATATTCTTGAAAACCTCTCTAAGTCAATATTAGATGATCATGATTCTTAATCGAGAAGCCAATTAGTAATGAATGGGCATTGAAACATACCTAATGTTGCATTAGAGGTGCATTGCAAAAAAAAGGCTAAAGATAAATTTTCTTTGTGAATTTTCAGAGTCTTCATCATAATCTAGGGGTAGGTGAAGGCTGGGCATCTACCCTGCACCCAGATATTGAACCTGAGATAGAATTCAAACCTAGGTCTGCCCGACTGCACAGCATGTGCTCCTAACATCTAGGTTATACTGACACTTTTCTGAAGAAAAATAGGGCCAACAGAGCTCAAAATATACCCCGCCATAGACATAATGATCATCATCCAAATACTAGGCTCTGCTTGGAATGTTAGAAAATAAAAAAAGCATCCAGGAAGTGGAGACTAGCGTTCGGCTGTATGGCCATCTGCTTCTCCCAGCCTCCCAGACTGTTCCTGCTTCGGAAGTAGCAGCCCTTCCTGCAGCGGCAGTTTGGCGAAGTGTTTCCCAACTGTCAACCCCTCTAACGATTTCCATTTTCACAACCCAAGTAATTCCTTCTTCTCTCATTTTTTTCTGGACCATTCCCCGTATTTGGACTCCATAGTGTCATTCCAGACATCACGGCCCAGTAACACCTTTATAGGTTTTTAGTTACCCGTGTCACGGGAAGGAAGAAAATGGCCCTTGAAGCCAAGGTCTAACATGCCAATTTATGGTTAGCAATGGAGGTTCGTCCTGACATCTGCCGGGCTAGGCCTCATACTAATTAGCAAATAAGCAAATCGTGTCCATGTGCTGGCCATTTTGTTCCCAATCTAATGGTTTACTTATATAATTCACAGCTAATGTTCTCATTAGATGCTTTTAGTACATCAGAGTGATATTGACTTGGCTTGAAAAAAGTTACTGGACGTTAACAGGTTGCACAAATTGGCCATATTCTTACTGAATTAAAGCCAACAAATACTCACTGAGCATCTGCTCTGTGCAGGGTTGTGGGGTGTACATATTTAACAAAGTTCCCCCGAACCTTCGTATTAAAGATTGAAAGTGTGGTCTCCGGATTAACATGACTGATATTGAAATCTTTGTCTATGAATTACAGGCTATGTGCCCTTAGACAAAATAATTTAATCTATCTAAGCCTCGGTTTCTTCATCTGTAAAATGGAAGAAATAACAATATCTAATTGTTCTCAGGATTTCATGCACATAAAATGTTTAGTAAAGTGCCTGGCACATAACAAGTGCTTAGATAATAATTGTAGTTGTTACTAGACAATACAGTTGTCCCTTGGTATCCATGGGGAATTGTTTCCAGGACATCCTCCTTGGATACCAAAATCTGTGGATGCACAAGTCCCTTATATAAAATGACATAATATTTGCATTTAGCCTATGCACATCCTCCTGTATACTTTAATCTTTTGATTATTTATAATACCTAATAAAATGTAAATGCTGTGTAAATCATTGTATTGTTTTTATTTGTATGTTTAATTATAATATTGTTATTTTTTATCATTTTTTTCCTCCTGAATATATTTGATCTGTGATTGGTTGCATGCAGAACCTGCAGACACAGAGGGCCGACTGCATTGTTCTCAATGTTCTCATTTTAGCTTTAAGAGATGAGGAAACTGATACTCAGGAAGATGAAAGTGACCATGGAGACCTGGCCTCTAGTCTTGTCTTTGCCTCTTTCTAGCTGGGTGTGCTTGGACAAGTCACTAAGCCTCTCTGGGTCTCAACCACTCCATCCTTGCTAGAATTGTGCTTGGCACATAGCAGACTCTCAATAAATACTCCATGAACGAACAAATGATAGAAATCGCAAACACCTAGCTGGGCTCTAAGTTCCTTCCTAGTTTTAAAGGGGCATGTTTTTGTATCTCATTAGATGCATTTCTGGTTTGTAAGAACACCCATCCTAGGTCATGAGAGAAGACTTTTTGGGTCTTTATTTTGTTTACTGTTTTCAATTTTCATCAAAGACATATTCCTCATTAGGGTTTATGTTTTAGTTCTTTTACTTTTGAAACAAAGCCATTAATTTAGGAAAACTATAAACATGAAGCCCGTATTAATTATCTGAGCTGAAAATATGCATGATTCAACAAACACTGTCATATCATTTGCATATAAATGAACGGGAAATAAAAACAAGTGGGAGTACTATTTACTCTGAAACGAGGAAGTATACATTAAAAAATCATGTTTTCCTTGTAATATTTGTCAAGGTTTGGTATATTCATCTCCGTGGGTAATTCAAAATGTACTGAAGAGGTAGAGCTGCCAGGCCCTAAGGAGGAGTAAATATCTATTAGTTGATAATTTTCTTCTCTCTCTTTTTTCTCCCTGATATTTTCTCAAGAGGCTGTTATGACAGTACATGAGGTCTGTGGCAGATTGCAAAAATGGCCACAAGACTTCCGTGCTCCTCCCAGCAAGAGGAGAGGTCTAGGCTGGGGGCGGTGGCTCACACCTGTAATCCTAGCACTCTGGGAAGCCGAGGCGGGAGGATTGCTTGAGGTCAGGAGTTCAAGACAAGCCTCAGCAGGAGTGAGACCCCATCTCTACTAAAAATAGAAAAAATTAGCCGGGTGTGGTGGCGCATGCCCGTAGTCCCAGCTACTCAGGAGGCTGAGGCAGGAGGATTGCTTGAGCCCAGGAGTTTGAGGTTGCCGTGAGCTAGGCTGACAACACGACACTCTAGCCCAGGTGACAGAGTGAGACTCTGTCTCAAAAAAAAAAAAAAAAAAAGAGGTGAGGTCTATTTCCCCACCTTTTGAATCTGGGCTGGCCTTATGACTTGCTTTGACCAATAGAATGTGGTGGAAGTGTGCAAATTCCAAATTAGATCTCAAGAGGTCTTTGTAGCTTTCATTCTTGCTGCTCTTGGCACTTTGCCGTTATGTAAGTCCAGGCTAGCCTGCTTAAGGATAGGAGACCAGGTGGAGCAGAGACAAGCTGTTCCAGCTGAGACACCCCTACGCCAACCAGCCCCCAGCCATGTAAGCAAGTCCCACTGAGACCAGCGGATGAAATGTCCAGCTGAGCTCAGCCCAAATTGCCAATTCACAGAATTATGGGCTAAAAAATGCTTCTTGCTTTAAGCCACTAAGTTGGAGAGGTGTGTCATATAGCAAGAGACAACTGATACAAGATCAAATCTAATGAAAATCTTCTCACTAAGCATGATCATTTATTGGCTTTTGTATCAGCTGTTGTGGTTTCTTTCATTTGGCATATTGTATAGGCAGAGGATGGCCATAGAATTTATCTTTGTATTTACTTTATATTTTTATAAAATAAAATAAATTTATTTTATATATTTATATTTATCCCAGTATGCTTTGGGAGTATTCTGGGCAAACTGGGATGTCTGGTCACCGTAGAAGTGCAATACCTTGTTGATGATCATCTCTTTATGTACGCTGTCCTTAATCACAGAATGGCATGGCTGGCGTGAAGTCTAGAGATCTTCCAATCTTTTATTCCCAGAGAAGGAAAAATGGGGTCCAGAGCTGAGATGTGCCTTTCCCAAGGTTGCACAGCTCATGAGTTGTGGGGGGAAACCCACTGCAGTCAATGTGGTAGAATGAAAATGTTCTGGAATCATGAGACATGGGTTCAAGTCCAGCTTCTCTCACAAATACAGCTGTGCAATCTTGCTCTGTAGTTATATGTGGGCATGCCCTGTTTCCTCTACTAAACTTAGAGCTCCTTAAAGGTAGAAATTGTGAATTTTATGTCTCTACATCTTTTTAAGGGCCCAAACCCAGTGCTTGGCGTATCATAGGTGCTCAATAAATATTTGCTGAGAATGTTTAAAAACAACCAAATGTTCTGCATGAGAGTCTCACTTCTGCTTGGAACAGCACGTAGTATACTCAGAAAAAGACGGGAAAAACTCCAGTCCATCCCAGGGCTGGCCCTTGAGGGCATGGTGAGGGAAAGCCCCACTGCTTACCCTGGCCCACGCCACAGGGGCTGGCTCTCACAGGTGCCCTGCACAGGGAGTGACAAGTCAACGGCATCGCAGAGGAGAGCATTGTGTCCAGCTCCATCTTCTTGCTCTGTGCCCCTCGGGATTACAGAATCAGCCAGGGCGGTTGTCATGATCCAGGTAACTTAACTACTGCCTTGGTTGATTCCTGTTTGTTTTGCAGGAATTGCTAGTTGGGAGCCTTTGATGTTCTCCCGCAGCTCCTTTGACCTTTGAGCTCAGACTCCCAAGAGGATGGACACTTTGCCAGCCCTGGCTCTAAGAGACCCTCCCAACCCCGAGAGCCCAGGGCCTTGAGTTACTGGCATCTTCCTCCCATTCCTGCACATCTTCCTGACTGTCTCAGTGGTTGTGTGCTGACATCCTCCTATCAGCCAATCAGTCCCCTCTACTCTGGGCCACAACACACTAGGACTTTTGTGGGGATGTAGAAAACCATATCTGTCTCCCTGATTCGCCTCGCTTGGGCCAAACAAAAGCACTGGGCTAACAGCACAGCAACCGCAAGAGAGAGAGAGAGAGAAAGTGAGCGCGCGCAAGCGAATGCATGTGAGTCAGCACATCTCAGGAATGTCAACGTGATACGAGCAAAAAAAAGAAAAAGAAAAAAAATCAAATACATCTAGCTATTTGGTTGTAGGTTTTCAGGAAGCCAGGCCTTTGCATAGAGCAGATGTTCTGCAATTGTATCTTGAATAAAGAAACCTAAATATTGTTTTAAGTGAACCACACCTGTTATATGCATCCTTTACCAGGAAACCTCTGAAGTTGGGAGTCCTTTCCTGCTGTCTCCTTGCCCAGACATGGCTCTCCACCAGGCTGGAGTATTTACAGGCCAGGCTAATGGGACGGGATTTTTCTTCTGTCTTTTTCATATGAGGAAAGTGGGACCATCATGGGACTCTTGAAGGCTTATAAAATTATACTGGATGTTACCATAGTATTCTTCTATTCCAAATGCTTTTAGAAATAATTTTTTTCAGATTTCTACCTTCTGGCACCGTAAAATATGAGAAGCCCAAGGGCATGTGCTTACACAGACCTGGGTCTGAATCTCAGCTTTGTCTTCAAGGATGTGACCAGGTATAAATCAGTTAACTTCTTTGTGCCTAAATTTCTTTCTACTTATGCCAATAATATACATATTCCTACCCTAGATGTTTCCTGAGATTCCACAATATAGCTTATTGTGGGCCAATAACTCAAGGCCCTGGGCTCTCAGGGTTGGGCGCGCCTCTTAGAGCAAGGGCTGGCAAAGGGTCCAGAATGAAATGGTGGTTGTTTCACACCACTAAGTTTTGCAGTTGTTTGTTATGCAGATTTGATAACCTGAACAGTCACTGTGATTGTGTGTCGGTCCAGAGAAATTTTAGGCGTATATAGGAAGACACAATAATGCGTGTCACCTTCCCTTTTCCCTTTAGCATAAATTGAAGCAGACCACGCACACCTGTGCTCCATGCTTTTTAGAGGGAACCTATTCAAAAATGCCTTACTCACGGGTTTGCGGACATCCGGTAAGGTGATCCAGAGAGGAAAGACTATGGGAAGAACAATCAGAAACGTGACTCGCTTGCGGGTGTTGGAAGGCCAGGCCAGGCTGAGAGGCTGGTCCTCCTCATCGTCAGCTGTCTCTGTGGTCTGTTGTAATAAAAAAAGAGAGAGAAAAAATAAGCAAACCAAAAAGAGGGTGATGTACACAGGCCCAAACAGCAAGAGCACAGGGCAAGGGAGGGAAGCTCCAGATCTCATTAGGAGTTTCCCCCCGCAAGTTGTCCAAGCCGCTTCCTACACGTATTTTTTAGATTTGTAAGGGAACCCCATCTGCCACAGTCTGAGTGCCAGGAACAAACAGTAAGTTGCCCAGCCATGAGAATTGAAGAACTTTCTTTTCTCTCCTTGAACACTCTTTGGCTTCTCGTGTTCATCAGTTGACTGTGTAACTCGAGTGGGCTCTAGCTACGATTCAACCCACTCTAGCTACGATTTGTGAACCTTTTACCAGAAACTGGATCTGCAGAGCAAAAGACCTGATGACCACCATGTCCCCTCTTCCCTCCTCCTGGAGGACAAAGCCACAGGACTCGAATCCTTGGGAAGGAAAACACTGATACACTGATAAAAATTAAAATTTCTTATTGTTCCTTTTTTGTTTTTTTTGGTAGAGCACTGATTTTCAGCAGGCAAATGAAGGTAACCACAGAAACAATTCAGTAATGATACTTCTCGTGGCCCTGGAATAGTTAAGCTCATAGATTTTTTTGTGGTCGTGAGTTTTTAATCTGTTTAACCACCTTGTTGAAGCAACAATTCGAGACGATTTTACTTGCAGCCAAAGACTTATATGCAAACATATGCCTCAATCCTCAGAGAAACGGAAAGCAGCCGTCAAGCAAGACACTGAACCCGCACAGGGCCACAGAGCCAGGTGGAAACTTCAGAGTTCCTGACCTGGCAGGGAGCGGCCAGTGTTTTCTTCGCCAGCCACTGGAGTCAGCAGCTTGTGAAGTCCCAGAGCCCGAAGAGACGTGAGGCGGATGTGGGCCCGGCAGGATGACCATTAGCTTGTCAGATGGGCCCTCGGAGCTTCCAAAACAGCACTGTAGACACCATCAATCACTTCCTTCCCCGCTTGTTTAAAAATGAAAAGTGCAGCAGCGGACCACGCATCAGATCTAAAAATATCAACAGGAACTTTTCCACCGATGCTTCCTTTTGAGACATATAAATAACTTCAGAAGGCTCCTGCCCCTGTGGCTCTTGCTTCCAGCATCCGTCCTTTTCCAGCAGGAGCACTGATCCCTCCAGTGCCTATGGCCCTAAGGAGGTGGCAGGTGGGGGGCTCAGGCCAGTTGGCCTTGGGGGTAAAGGGCTCAACGGAGGTCACAGCTGGGTGTGGGACCCAATTCACAGCAGGGCTTTGTTATGTTTATTTATTGAGCACCAATTCCTAGGTACTGCCAAAAGGTGGTCTACACAGTCATCTACACTTCAACTCTTTCCAGGAGTCAAAATTACAAAAAAAAAAAAAAAAAAATAGGAATGTTAAGCCATATTGAGGAAGGTGAGTAATAACAGGTTCTTCCTCTTTGGGTATATGTCCTTGGCAGTAGGTAAAAGACTTTATCATGAGCAATTATGAGGGAATTAAGGGGATTAGGTGATAAATCAGAATTAGGAAGTTGGCATAGTTTAGTGTGGTTGCCTAGATCGTCATTAAATACACATCTCATACGCTCTGTCCCTTTGCTGTGCATTTCATGTGCTCTTCTGTCCTCAGCTTTCTTTGCTCCAGCCTGAGGCTTCTGTCAAGGGTGGAAGTTGGGGTGTGCTGGCTCTGGTCCCTCTTCCAAGCCACCTCCATATCCTCTGAGTAGACATAGCAGATGCAGAGAATATTGTTCCCTTTTGGGCTTGCCAGCCTCCTAAGGTGTCAGCTGGCTACATGAATAATCTCTGTGTCATGGGGCCAATGAGGATTAAGGAGATAGGTACATTTTCCTGTTTGTTCCCCCCAGATATGATCCTTTTTGTTTAACCCAAATGAATGACTGTCCCCTCCCCACCTGGTAGATACCCAAGAGAGGGCCTGGAGGGGTTGAGGTTGCATCATTGCATCATTCCTAAGTGCCCCATCTCATGGAGACACGCAGCTTTATCTCAGCAGACGCTTAACTTCTCTGAAGACCATGAAGCTGATCTGATGAGTTGATCAAGGCTCCTCCTCCTTCTCGGCTCCCTCCCCCAGCTCTGTCCCTACCACCGTCCATAATCTAGCAACTTCTCTCTAAACTCTAAGCTAACCTTTTTCTGAGAAAAAACAAAAGCAACTCTTTATGACTCATATCATTTTAATGACACCAACAGATGGTGACATTTCATCAATAACCCTTCTGCTTATAACCTACGGATTAGTTCCTTTCTCCATCTGCCAAAGTCACCAGGCAGGCAGTGCCACTAGCAAATAGCAGAAAATAATTGTCTGTTTAGATGCATAAGCTCTAAACACACTACCGTCCAATGCAAACAATTAGCTATATTGTGCGGCTTCCAAAAGCTGCATTTGCGATGGCTGTTGCTAAGGCAGAAATGGACTAGGAGAAGAGATTGTGTCTCAGGCCGGTGCAAACAGTGGCTCTCCTCGGGGACTTCACAGCCTCTGGGGGTCAAGCCCTGCTGTAGGGAAGTGCAGGAGCCGGGAATCCTGGGGTGGGTTCCAGGGGTGCCCCATGAGCAAGGCTGTCAGCTTACTTGAGGCGAGATTCTCTTTGTCTCCTTGCCAAGTAAAATCTCACTCCGGCTTGCAAGCTGATTAGAGAAGTGGAAGGGAAAAAAGCCATTCCCAGTGTGAGGCCTGTTTTGCCTTTGCCCAAACTGGAGATGCCCGGGGGAGAGGCCACTGAGAGTAGGGCAGTGAGTTTTCAGGAGTTGTGGCATGCCGGCTTTGACCTTGCCACAACCCACGCTTACCTCCTAAAACTTTTGCGGAGTGTCCATAGAAAACAAAACAAAGTGAAATGATCCAGAAAGAATTCAAATGACTTTACATGGAAATAGTTTGATATTTGCTGGGGTCTCTGTAGAAGCCCCAGAATTGTGCAAAACTGGAACCAGCCCTTACTGCCTTAGGGCCTTGTAATCTTTGATAGGGAAAATCTGAGAGGAAAACACATGACTGGAAGTTCCCACGTGGTGGGCGGCGTGCTGGTCGTCAGACCTTAAAGGAGTCATTGCAGTGTGCTGAGAAGAGTGGGTGGCAGAGAATCAGAAATGCTCAGTCCCAGGTCCTGCCCAGGCTGCGATGCCTTGGGCAGTCACCACCATCACCTACGAAACTTCACCGGGTGCCTTTAGCTGCAAAGCAGTGCATTAAATTCCACGGCTCTTGCCTTCAAGGAGTCTCAGATTTAAAAGGGGAGACAGAATAGATGATTCCAAAGAATTTATTATTTATCCAGTTACAGGGATGCTGGCGGGATATGTGGCAAGAGACTTCTAATTGCTCTCTGATAATTATTCTGCCGTTTATGGACTGAATTGTGTACTCCGCACCCCTCCACCACCTCCACAGTTCATATGCTGAAGCCCTAAGCCCCAAGTACCTCAGAATGTGAATTTATTTGGGGATAGGGCTTTTAAAGAGGTAATTAAACCAAAATGAGGCCACTAGGATAGGTCCTACTATTATACAATCTGACTGGTGTTATTATACAAAGAGATTGGGACACACGGAGAGAAAGCAGGGATGCATGTGCACAGAGGAGAGGCCACATGAGGACGAAGATGCAGCAAGAAGGTGGCCATCTGCAAGCCAAGGAGAGAGGCCTCGGGGAAACCAACCCCGCAAAACCAACCCTGCTGACACCTTGAGCTTGGCCTTCTGGCCTCCAGAACTATGAGAAAATCAATTTCAATAAAAAATAATACAAATAAAAAATAATACAAATAAAAAATACAGTGTAACAATTATGTACATAGCATTGACATTGTATTCGGTATCCTAAGTAATCTAGAGAGGATGTGCATAGGTTATATGCAACTACTACGCCATTTCGTATCAGGGACTTGAGCATCCATCCGTGGGTTTTGCTATCCGAGAGGGGTCTTCAAGCCAATCACTGGTAAACACAGAGGGACAACTGTTCTGCCCTTCTGCTTTAATACACAGAAAGCCCACTTTACCTAGGCCTGGAATAAAGACTCTGTTTTACAGACTTGCCCTTGGCAAGGTGTGGCTATGTGATTCCATTCTGGCCAGTGGGATACGTCAGAAGTATCTTTCACAACTTCCTGGATGTGTCTTTAAAGGGTATGGATGTGTCCTTCTTTCCCCCCTTCCCCTTTCTGTGGGGTGGAATGGGACGTTTTGGCCAGAGTATGAATGACCACCTTGGACCATGAGGTGGAGGAACAATGTACAAGGATCTGAGTTCCAATGAGCCATTCTAAACCTGGACTACCTATACTGACTTGAGAGAGACAGACAATTCCATCCTATTCAAGCCACTGTTATTTTGGGTTTTTGGTTACTCACAATGGAACCTTAACCTAACTGACCCAGTGTTCTTTTCATGAGGACTCAAGGGGGAAAGAGCTCTCATATCTCAGTACGAGGAAAAGTCATGTTTCTTTGGAGAAACTTTAAAAAAGTTTTTAGAAATACTGTGACTCAGGCAATTGATACTATTCTTTCCTTGCTTTGTCCGCTGGGGATTTCAGAGCCAAATTTGTAACCTCCATCCAGAAATCACAGAGCTGGAATCTGTGTTCACCTCACCCCAGTCTTACTATTGTCCTTTCTTTCTCATCCTTTGCTGTATTTTCTCAACGCTATTCATTTTACCCTTTTTCATCAGACATATTTTTGCAAGCAGCCTTGAATCTCTGTGACACAAAGTGGTGCCTAAGTAAAAAACCAAAATTCCTCAATGGTCTGATAGAAATTTTTGTATAACTTTATCAGATTGAAAAGAGAAGGAGAGAGAGAGAATGAATATAAATGTTATTCTAAGTGACAACTGGTGATAAATGGACAACCACCATCTAGGACTTATTTAGCAATAGTGGAGGTTGATATCTGGAGGTCTGGCCATCAGAGCACCTTTGGAGGATAGAAGAAAACAGTTCCAGGGCTCTGTTAGCATCTACTGGGAGGTTTCTAGAGCAACCAACTTGTTTTTATTTTTATTTATCTAATAACTAGGAGGTGTAGCGGCAGCTTTTCCATTTGTGGTCTCGTATCATGAGCATCTATTTTGCTCCTTTGCATGTGCATCTCATCCTCTTTCTACTTGTCTCTGGTGTGGATGTCTGCCCCGGAATAAACGTCACGTCTCCAGTGGAGGAGCCTGAGCTGGATTCACCAAGTCCAGAGGTTGTTTCTGAAGCCAGAAAAATATTTCTTGGGAACAACCCAATACCTCATTTTTGTCTGTGAAGGGCACTGTGCAAGATCCCAGTGTGAAAGTGAGCCCACATTAACACAGCCTCTTCTGTCAGAGAATTAAAATGGAAACCTGGGAGGCATCTGAAAATAGGCCATCTTCAAGTTCAGTTTTATTGATTGGTAATAACATCTCATCTCCAGCTCAGAAGGAGCAATCTCAGAGGGTCACTCGGGTCTGCCTAGATCTCAGCTCAGGTGGGGCTGGATTCCACCTGGAAGTGAAGTTCTTACATCTCTGTCCCACTCGCTTCAGAACTTAGGTGCCACCTCTTCTCACTAGGGAGCCCCTTCAGTGTGGCATGATGCTGGATAAAAAACGCTAGCACAAGGATCTGTGTAAAAATATAATTCATTTACTCAAAAACACTGGTGCACCACGCTGCCTTCTAGGCTCCAGCAGACCATAAACACCATGTTATTGTGAGGAAGGGTTTCTTTGTCCCCAGGGCTACCTTCCTGTCCAAGAACTTGTTATCCAATTCATCACATGGACAGTAATAGATCACAAAAGACAAGCTGCAATCACAGACCTCTGCAATCATTTAGAACAGGAGCTTTAGGCCCCAAGAGAAGGAGCCCCAGAAATTCAGAGCTGGCAGGGTCCTCATTGAGACCAGCCCTCTCACTTTATGGGTGAGGATCTTGAAATGAAGTGACCCGCTCATGCAGGTCACAGTGCCAGGCCAGGCCTGAGTAACCCCTAACTCCCAGCTCGAGGATCTTCTCCCATTTCATAGCCTCCTTTCCTCAGTCCTAAAAAAACAGGTATGAATATGCTTTATGCCCAATGATACCACACTTCCCAGCTTTGTTTTGTAATATAGTCAACCTATAAAATAAAAAAAGGCTAGCTATAGCAAACACTAAGCATTTAATTGACATAGCTCAGAGTCATATAACGTCCGTGACAGCATTGAAGGGGAAATGAAGGGCAGGTTTGGGGGTGTGTGGATAGGAGGCGGCATTGTGATGCCCCCCTTCCTCCTCTGTCTCCTTGAGTGATATCTCTAAGGTGCCAGGTATAAATTTAAAAATGAAATGTAGGCGCTGATAAGGTATCAATGAACACCAGGACCTCAAACACAGCTTGGGAAGAAAGATTTGTTCTTTAGCATCTCTGCCCAAGAAAAAAGTGCAGAGATTTAGCTCAGGTTTGATGTAGGAAGAGGTGGCCACCAAGTGCACTATGACCAAAATGACGGCTTGAGATTTTATGTGCCCTTTATTGCTAGTGTCACCCCTGATTCCTAACTGTGGATAATCCTGCATTGGCAACTTCTAAAATGGATATCTAGGGGACGTTGGAGAAGATGGATCAAGCCCTTTACAATAATGAACTTTCCTAGGGCTGGCTTTAGCAAGAACTGAAAAAGGAGATGGTTTATTTTCAGACTCAGCATTCAGTGTTCAAAGGCCCCATGGGAAGAATATGCACAGCAAAACAGCCTCATCTTTAAACAAGGAACTATCTGCTTCTCCTCCTACCTCCCTCCTCATTTATTATTGAAGCATTAAAAATACTCTCTTTGACAAAGGTGGCATGTTTTATTTTTCCAATTAGGTTTCCTTGGGAACTGGTAAAAAGGCGTGTGTGCCTATACGATGGGTGTGTGGGTGGCTCCTAGGGAGAGAAGAAATCTTGAAAGTGCCTTCCCTAATGAAGGGATGGTTGGAAAAGGGACCAGAGACAAAGACCTGCTTTTCATGTGGTTTTCTATTAAATAGAAAGTCAAACACAGGTGGTCTTAAATATGAATTCTGTTCCAGAATGTTCTTTTACAAATTATTTTTATTAAACTAACTGAGATAATCCATGAAAAGCACTTAGGACAGTGTTTGGCACATAGTAAAACACTCAAAAATCCTCAAAATGTTGGTCATTATTATTTAAAAAACATTTAGGAAAATAATTTCTTCAAAGATATTTAAAAGAAAAAAGTTTGACTAGGATGAATTATAATGACATCTCCAGCAATGAAATTCTATAATTCAATTATTTAATATGAAAGTAGAAACTGCAATAATTTTGTTCCTCTATTTGTCCACTCACCCAGTATTTATTGAACATTTATTGACAGTAGTGATATCAACAATCTAATTTCTTTTTCTCTGAAGTAATATGAATAAATAGAAGGCCTTTGTAAACAAGATGAAAGGGAAAATTTCACAGCCCTCAGGAGAAAATACTATTTTATTCTAGTAGGTAGGCTTTAAGTAGACTTTCTATCAGAAACAAAGCTTCCAAGCAGATGGCAAGACTCATAATATTGTGACACCTTGATTCTGTGTTTTGTGCAGAGCTAAAAACAATAGTAGAGTTAGAACACTCAAAGGTAAAATTACCAAAAATGCACAGTCACACTTTCAAACAGTGAAAGGCTCTGAAATCAACAACTCTAAGCCAAGTCAAAGGTACCTCCCAGGAGACGTTGCCTAGAGTGTTCTCCATTTTGTAAGCTTAAATCACACCACGCTTTAGTACAAAGGACATGCCTATAAACTCCCACCCATAAATACTGGCTGGCTCAGGGACAGTGAATTGTTCTCATCTTCCTGTTTTATTAAATGGATTGGCCAATTAGTGGGGTCTACATACTAATGGCCTTCATTATGTCAACTGACTACAGAAAGACAACATTATGCTTGAAATTGGAATACGGAAAGACTGACCCATAAAAATATTCACTACTGGGTTGTGGATAATTTTGATCTCACAGACTGAAAGACACGAATTCAAAATCTAGAGTGACACATTGCAAATGAACTTTTGGGACCCTGAAACTATATTTCAAGACTTGTCAAACAAGGCATGCTATGAGTCACTTCCAAACCAAACTCAGAGTTCTGGGATGGTTTTCCTGAGGCTTCTGAGGCTCAGGATAAAATGCCATTTGCCTTTTGTATTTGAAAAGGGAATGAAAACAGAGATCCTGGAAGAAGAAAAACTGTTAGATCAAATGATGAAAAACTAGAGAGCAGTATTTGGCAAAGTTCAGTTATTCTAAGATTTGAGTCCTTACTGTTATAAACTGAAAGTTTGTGTTCTCCCCCAAATTCTATGTTGAAACTATTCCACCCAGTGTGGGTATATTTGGAGATGGGCCCTCTAACGAAGTAACTAAGGTTAAATGAAGTTAAATGAGGTCATTAAGGTTGGGCTCTGATCCAATAGGATTAGAGTCCTCATAAGAAGAGATACCAGAGACCTTGTACTCTCTTTGTCTCTGTCTCTGTCTCTGTCTCTCTCTCTCTCTCTGTTTCCCCTCCCCCTAGGTGTGCCATGCACCAAGGACAGGCCATGTGAAGACATAGAGAGAAGGCAGCCCTCTGCAAGTCAGGAAGAAAGCTTTACCAGAGGCTGAATCTGTTGAAACCTTGATCTTGGACTTCTAACCTCCAGATCTATGAGAAAACAAATTTCTGTTGTTTAACCCACCCGGTCTATAGCATTTTATTATGGCAGTCCAGGTAGACTAATACACTGACTATGTGGATATTTACCTTATTTAAAGGTCTTATTTTTGAATAGATTTTTTTGGCTTTGAAATAAATCATTAGTGTAATTTATTTTTAAATTATCCCATTTTCTCGCATTCTTTATTGAGTCTTAGAAAAATCTCTTTATTTTTGTTCTTTTAGTTTCTCAATGTCTTTGCATTTGTATTTTTACCAACAACTCTTATTCTGTACACTCTGTTCTTATCCTTTATGTTTCTATCACTGATCTCTTATCCACCAGATGAGTCAAAAAGAGGTACGTTGAAAAGTGTCTCTTTTTGGAAGACAGCACCACGGAGACATTTGTCTTGCCTTCTGTGTGGACATCCAGAATCAACAGAGCTAACACTTAAGTACAAAACAGATTTTTTTTAAAAAGTGATAAATCTTTGCCTGCCTGGTGGTAGGAAATAATTCACTCCCTTCCAATACCATTATACGGTTTGTTTTACATATAGATGGAAAAAAAATCAAGAATTTAGCATACTAATCACAAGAGGTTTCTCTCAGCAATGGCAACCTGAAAACAACTTAATTTTCTTCTTGTACAAGACTCTGAACTGAAACTGAGGTTTCAAAATATTTTGCTGTGAGTGATGAGGCTGTCTGGACCTAAGTTTTCCAAGAAGCCATTTTGTAATAATGTAAAATGGCATTCGGAGAGGCTGGTGAACTGCAATTACTTTCCCTCACTTTGCATTTTGCCCACATGATTCTGAGGTGCAACCTACGGGCAAGATGGATTTCTTTCTGTATTGCTATGGTAAATTGGCTTTTGTAGTTTTCATGGGCTTTGCAAATCTTGCTGATACAACTCATAAAAGATTTGTCAACATAAAAGCTAACTGGAGAATTACAAAATATAATTCAAAAATAATTTCCAGCATCTTCTTATCATTTGGATTAGAATTACTCAAAGGAACTTTAATATTAATATTAGTATTTTTTCCCCAGGTGATAATGGAGTTTTTTTCTTTTTTATTAATAGTCAGTCTCCTTAATTTGTACACATATATATTTTTAGGACTCTAATTGCCCTTTTATTTTCCTGGATTTTCTTTCTTCTTTTTTCTTAATGTATCTTATGTGGATGATTAATAGACATTCTTTAAACTCTTTCAGAAAGTACAATGACAAATGGTACTTTTAATAGCAAGATTCTCAGTGAATATAAAATTCTTTGTCAATGTTCAAATCTAGGCAGAAACTCTAGAGTCTGATCTGTATCTGTTTCATCTTTTATTTTATTTTATTTTAAAATAAAAATTTAAAAGACAGGGTCTTGCTCTGTTGTCTAGAGCAGAGTACAGTGCTGTCATCATAGCTCACTGCAACCTCTAACTCCTGGGCTCAAGCGATCCTCCCACCTCAGCCTCCTGAGTAGGTAGGACTACTGGCACGTGCCACCACACCCTGCTAATTTTTTAAAAAAATATTTTGTAGAGACAGGGTCTTGCTATGTTGCCATGGCTGGTCTTGAACTCCTGGCCTGAAGTGATCCTCCTGCCTCAGCCTCCCAAGGGGCTGGGATCACAGGTGTGAGCCACTGCATCTAGCCCAGAATCCTCTTATTTATTATTCACTGATGTTCCAAGAGATCGAATCATCTCCTAAATAGGGGGAACTGCAGTCTTCAGCTGTTTTCACACTTTCAGAATGATGGACCTGGCTGTTACCCCTTAGCAATTTAGAAAAGCTACTTTCTTTCTTAATAATAGGAGGGTATGAAGTTCCCAAACCCTGAGCTAAACCTCATCACTGCCAAGGACATAAATGTTTGCTGACTAAGAGTAATATTTAGGAAGAAAGATATGGTACAGATTCCAGGTACCATCTGTTTGGATAATCCTGGAAATCTCCATCAGAGCTAACATTCTTTGACCAACGTTTATTACAAAGTCTTCCAAAGGAGCTCTAAAATCATAACTGTAACTTTATTTTTTTTTTTTATAACTGTAACTTTAAACAACAACAACAACCACCACAACAATCTGTAACAAACTGCTGACTTTGATAATAATGAGGCTTTTAAAAAATCACTTGGAGATCTGAATTTAATAGTAGGAAAATATTTTTAAGCATTTAATTCTTTTATAAAAGTGAAATTAAAAACCACTGTCACTTCCATCATCTTTCTCCTACTCATTCTTTACTTAGTCACATAAATCTCAAACACTTTTATCAGCACCATGAGGCTTTACAAAAACTCCTCTGGGTTTAGGTAAAGAAAAATGCTAAGGAGAAATAAGTCAGGGCTGACTTCCCAAAAGGAGGAAGATAGAGCTTAATATGGCAGGGTGATATTTGAATTGTAAAGTGTGTGGGGGGGGGGAAGAGCCTGCATTTTGCACATTGTCTATCTGTTTCCATCTATCTATCTATCTATCTACCTATCTATCTATCAATCACATTCTCAGGAATGTGATTTTCTTATATAAATCTATTTGCCCACTGGTGCATCTGAGCAACTCTTAACCAAAGCAAGGACAATTCTGATTTTCCTAAGGACAGAGAGAAATCTTAGAGGTGACATGAAATCAAAGCTGCAACACAGAAAAAGCCATCTCATGATACATGAAAATGAACGTATAACACAAATTTGAAAAGTCAGATTTTTAGATTTCAGAATCTAAGAAATTTGCAAGGCACTTCCCCTTGTCTGCTTATTGTGAGTGTATATTTGAGGGCTTTGACGTGTTACAGCAGTGAGGTTCATGATGAAGCACGCAGCCGGCTTCACGGTGTATGTGGGCCAAGTACAATCACCTGTCTGTTGTCTAGATTGGCAAAATGGAAACATAAAAAAATCCTGGGTTCTGGGTGGGAGAGCATATTTCTTCAAATTGTCTTTCAAACCCGGTTACATTCTCCATGTGGAAAATTTGGGAAGGTTGGTAAATTCTCTGGTGCAGCCTAGATCAGTTGTCTCTGAGTTGGAATCGACAACATTGCACCAGTAGTTGCTGGGAGGAGACAATTAGCACTAAGCTGTTTAAAAAGTCAAATTATTTCTTGGCTCCACAGAATATACAAAGGAAGCGAAATGCCTCCTGCCAAAGGGCTTTCTTCCTCTGTGAGAGAGAACATGTACAAAATGCTCTTCATGGCCAGGGTAGAGTCTGTACTGAAGGAACCCTCTCAGAGCAGAGGCGTCAATGTGGAATGAGTTCACTTGTTAGCAGGGTTTTTAAAACAGCAGGTTAATTACACAAGACTGGCCAAACTCTCAGGAGAAGACCCGTGACGAGTGCGGGTGCACGGGGGCCGTGGTTTCCATGAACAGACCTGGGGTGCACACCTCATTCTTCATGTGCCTTGATAGGCATGCAACTCAGAAGAAATAAAATGAACAAAATAAAAGATACTGAATCATTTCTGTGACACCTTCAGGTGGCCTGAGCATTGCAGTTTCATATCTTTCTTCTGACTCGGGAGGCCTACCCCTGATTTACCCGTCACCCGGTCTCTCCAGCTCGGAAGCCTCAGCTTCACCTACCAACTTCCTTTTTTTTGTTTGCTTTCTAGGACCCATTTGTTACCGAATCTTCCCAATTCTGCTTCAGAAATAGCTCCCAAATCCAGCCATTGCCGTTCACACCACAACCAGTACTGGGTCTGAGGCCTTATCATCTGGGCTGCTCAATAGCCATGTATAAACTTATTTACTAAGTACTGCTAATAACAGCAAACACCTTTGCAGTGCTCACTGTGTGCCAAGAACTGTTCCAAGAGCATTCGGTTCTCACAACAGCTACACGAGACAGGCAATGTCATTATCCCTGTTTCACAGGCAGAAACATGGAGGAAGCACAGAGGCGAAGCACGTTGCTGAAGACCACACAGCCGGTACACGGCACAGCTGGGATTTGAACCCAGGTGGTCTGTCTCCAGAATCTCTGCTCTAATGACTGATGCCTACTGCTTCTATTTTATTTTATTACATTATTATCTTTATTGTTGTTGCATTTTTTTGGATAGGTGTTACCTGTTTCAAAATTCAAAAGCTACAGAAAGGTCCACATTGGAGACTCTCCCTCCCACGCCGGTTTCACATTGCCCAGGCCCCTGTTCTGGAGATAATCGACATGACCAGTTTCTTTGGCAGCATCCCCAGCAAATGCTTATGTTATTTCCCTCCTTTTCCCCCAGTATATAAATATAGTATACAGGATACAATTTGGCATGTTGCCTTTTTCACCAAACAACATGTACTGAAGGTCGTTCCACATCAGCACGTGAGGAGCTTCCTTATTTCTTTTTTCTCCTTTCTTTCTTTTTTTTAAAGACAGATGGTCGGAACTAGGGATGGGCAAACTTTTCCTGTAAAGGGCCAGATAGTAAATATTTTAGGCTTTGAGGTCCATATGGTCTCTGTCACATATGCTGCTATTGCTTCCTTTTTTTTTTTTTTAAAAAAAAAAAAAAACCTTTAAAAGTGTAAAAACCACTCTCTCGTCTCATGGGTTGTACAGAAACAGGCTGCGGGCCAGATTTGGCCCATGGACCAAGTACGCCAATCCCCAAACTAACAGGGATGCTATATTCAGTCTTTTTCTATTCTGAGCCCTCTTGACCACCATAAAAGAGCTATCTTCCTACAAAACAAGTCTGAGGCTGCCACTGCTCCCTGTAACTCTTTCACGGTTCCCCTGTCCCGAGAAGGGGAAGTCCAGACTGCTTGGCAGTGCACACAATGTCCTTTACACTCCATGTACTTCCCATCACCTCCGTGTCTACTGCACTGGTCCATGCACCATCATTTCTTTCATTCAACTCTTGCCATGACCTCTTTGCTCCACTATAAACCCTTCTCTTCCCCAGTCCAACCTCTACACTGCAGGCCCAGGGATCTTTGGCAAGTGCAAAGCATATACGGGAAACTCCAATGGCTTGTTCCTGCCCTAGAAGGAAGTCCACTTCCCTATCATGGTCTGCAAGGCTTGACGACTCTGCTTGGCCCTCGCCTCCAAATTCATTTCTCCCCCGCTCCCTCCTCCCATTCCCCCGTCTCCAGTCACACTGATTTTTCTGTTCCTAAAACAAGCCAAGTTCATTTCTGCCTTTGTGGGTGCTGTTCCCTTGCCTGGCTCCTTCTTGTAGTTCAGTCTTGGTTCAAACGCCAGTTCCTAGGTGAGGCTTTCCCTCGTCTCCCAGCCTGCAGGGGTCTCTCCACTCTCCTTCCCTCCCATCACGGCCATCTATAATCACGTTGGTTTGTACTTACAGTCTCTGCTGTGCTATAACATATGGGTCTCTCTAGTGCCCAGTGATTTTCTGTCACATATTAGATGAACAATCAAAATTTTTTTGATTAGATAAACAAATAAAGAATTTCAAGCCAATTTACCTTTTCTGGTGGATCTCTTGTTACTCCTAACCTTATAGTTTAGTCTCCAGTCCTATTGTCTTTCTCACCAATCACTAAACATGAATTTCCCTCTTAAGGTTTTATACTTTTGCACATGTTGTCATTTGGTTATTTTTTTTTTTCCTCTGAGGGACAAACTCCTACTGACCCATCAGCACCCAGCTCAAATGTTGCCTCTTCTATGGAGTTTTTACATCTCTCCTAATTAGGATCAATTTCCTCCTCTGGCTGCTCCCTGAGTACTTTGTATAGACCTCCATGATCACATTGGGCCATAATTATCTAACCACTACAAATGTTTATTGACTGATTTATTTATACCCTGAATACTCCCCAAATATGCATATATGTGTGTGTGTGTGTGTGTGTGTGTGTGTAAAACCTTTCATTTTACCTACAACGAGTTCCTTCAGGGAAGGAACACCTTGAATGGCATTTACATGGCAGGTATGAACACAATATACATTAACACATAATGTACATAATCTAGCATCTAGCTCTGTGCTAAGTGCTTTATGTACATTAGCTCATTTAACCCTCCTAATAACAACCGCAAGGAGGCAGCTACTATTATTGCCTGTACTTTACAGATGAGGAAACTACAGCTCAGTGAGGTCAGGCATCTTGTCCCTGGTGGATCTGGAATTCACCACCAGGCTATCCTGCAGCTAGCTGTGGTGAGGTGGCGCTTTGAAGGCCTGTTTGCTCTTGAGCTCTGAGCGTAACAGGGTGGTGCACAAATCTGTCCTTTTTCTCTTTATTGGGACCTGGGGGCACAGCTCTGCTGAGAGGGGGGTCAGCTGGGACTCTCACGTTCTCCTGCAGCAAGGTCCTCCCTCATGGGGGCACAGATGTCCCTCTGACAGCCAGATGGAGAGGCATGGTGAGGAGGCTGCCCTCTGCACACCTGTGACTGTGCCATCCCCAAGGGCAGCCAGATGTCCCTGGGGCCTGCCTCCTGCTGCCACATGCTGCTTATCCATGTGGACATAGGCCGCTCTGCCAGCTCACCCTTGAGCTGATGTGGAGGGACCACAGGGCTCTGGGCAGGAGGGTGAGGAGCCTAGAAGGCGCAGGAGACGGGGGCAGAAGGAGCAGCAGTCTCCTTGTCCTTTCCTTTAAATAAAGAAACTTTCTTAGAAAAACGAATAAGGGAAACAGGCAATAATTGGCATGTTTTTCCCCCTAAGAAGGACAGCAGCCCTTTTATTGAAGAGTATTTCTTGGTATAAAGGAGAGAGTGCTGGGTCTTGGCTGCAGTCTGGTTTCTAGTTGTGAGCACTGGGTAACTTTTCAGCCCATTGGGAAAGTTCTGTCTAAAGAGTGCGTTTCACACTTTAGGGCAGGGCTATGAAAGTGTGCTCCTCAGACCACAGCATTAATAATATCACTGGGGTGTTCATTAGAACGTCAGACTCTGGGCCCCACTGAAGACCTGGCAAATCAGAATCTGAATTTTAACATGACCCTCGCCTCCACCGCCCCCTGGAGAATTTGTAAGCTCATTAGAGTGTGAGAAGCACTGACCTCATTAAAATGCAAGTTGTAAAATAACTGATTAAAATGCAAGCTTGGGGCTCCATGCCTTAGAAATTCTGATTCACTCGATCAGGATGAGATCCAGAAATCTAATAAGCAACAGCAGAAGTTCTGCCTACTTTTTGAGCAACTGTGGTCTAGAGGCAGTGGTGGAAATAGCACAGGCGCTTAATTAAGAGAGCCCTGAGATCCAGTCTCAGGTTTACTCCCTACAAGCTGGGAAATCCCCATTAACTGCTTCATCTCACTGAGCTCCAGCTTCCTCATATGTCAAATGGAGATACTGATGCCTATACCTTCAGCTGCGAGGTTTAAAGGTGATAAACATATGTAAAGTGCCCAGTACCAAATCTGTGGCACATAGTAGGTGTTATGATTACTAGGTCGAACAGCTCAGCTGGGTTGGGTCAGAGAGTGTTCATTTCACCTACAGGGACAGGGAAGGCCAAAGAGTCTCACTGAGGTGGCTGCGGTTGCTTTATTATTTAACCCCAACCTTAGAGACACAGAGAAAGGACTAGACTGCAGCAGCTGTCAAACTTTATCATATGTTAAAAAAATCACCAGGGAAGCTAATTAAAAATGCTACTTCCTGGGTGCTGCTTCCCTCAGGTCCGGATATGGCCCAGGGATCTGCATGTTTGTCCCCAGGAGATTCTGATGCACAAGTCTTCCACTGTCCCCCTGAGAAACGGTGGCTTAGAGGATACATGTATCCATTCCATACATGTAGAGCTTGGCGCACGTGGGGCCTTGGGCTGGCACCGGGAAATACACACAGGGGTGAATGAGACCTGGTGTCAAGCCAGCTGGGAGCTGGGGCTTCCCAGGAGAATACAGGGTCTGTGCTGCTGCGCTAGGACGTCGATGAGAACAGCAGCCCAGAAGAGCAAGGGCAGAAAGGCATACCTGGACTTCTGCAGCCTCAATGCTGTGCGAGAGGTTTCCATTTTGGACGGGTTCCGAAGCATCGCTGGGTGGTGTCATTTCGACTTCTGTGCTGGTGCTGTTTGGGAGCTCGATTTTTTCTGTGACATAATTTTAACACACACACAGAGAAAGCAAATGGAATCAATGAGGGTAAAGAGTCATATGGAAAAGAACAGCCTATAATGTTGGGCCAAAGGAGAGGGCAGTGATGTCTGAGGGGTGACAGGGTCCCCGGCCTCCCACTCTGGCATGATGTCTTACCTGGAGTGTCCTGTCAGCTCCCGCAGTGTGCCTTGCTCTAGTCTAGGCAACTTTACCAATTAGCCACTTAAGAACACGAACTCAGACATTTAAAAATCCCCACCCATACCCAATCTACACAACATTGTCCCCGGGACCACACCCCTCAGCTACCTTCTTACAGTAGGATCTGTTCTTTCCTACTGCTCTCTGCAAACGGTACTGGCGAGGGCTTCAAGGTCCTAGACTTGACTGCCACCATCCGGCAGTCCTCTTACACAAGTGCCCTCCTTCCTCTGGGTTTTGAGAACTTTGTCTATGAAATGAGGGAGTTCAGCTTGTTGACCTCCAAGGCCCTTTGCTTTTAGCACTAATCGTCTCAGGCTCTGTGAATGGAAACTCTTCCAGTGCCCAGGTGGCCATGGGGAGGGCAGGCGTGGGAACCTGGCTTTTCTCAAAATGCCTGGAGAACGCTACTTAGCATATTCTACACCTGAGTGTCCTATTGCAGGAAAGGCAAAGGGAAGCTGGACAAGTAATAGAGGTCAAAGTCTGTGCCATTCCTGAATAAGAGAGAACATTTGACTAGAGGGAAGCCAAAGGTCAGCAAGTCCAGATTCAAGTTTTCCTCTGAGAGTTGAGAAGTGACTCTGGGGCAGTGACTAAGCACTGAGACTGTACCACTGGGAATCGGACAGGCCTGGGTTCATACTCTGGCTCTACAACTTGTGCTGTGTGACCCTTGGCAAGTGACTCAACCTCTCTGAGATTCAGTTTCCTCATCTGTAAAATTGGGGTGATGATAACAATACTACTACTGCTACTATTGCTACTACCATACTAACAACAACGGTACGCTCAAAGGGTACTTTGGTAAAGATTAAATGAGAAAATGCATATAAGCCCTTAGCACAGTGCCTGGTGTAGAGCAAACAAGCAAAAAACATAAACTCTTTGGATCCTTATTATGGTGCCTGCCTTCTACTAGAAGATTTTTGTTCCAAAACTGAGAGGAGCACCTGCAGGTGGTCAGCGCTCGGGCACCCCTGAGGTCTGCTGGGACTAGGGGGAGGGAAATAAAAAGGGTCCTACTGAAAACACACACTCTGGCCGTGCTGGGTCAATTCCTGGATTTTGGGGCAAAGGCAGCTGCGGTGCACGGCCAGGGCTGCTGGGAATATCAGAATGTTCATCAGCGTCAGAGACGAGCAGTATCAGGCTGCTCATAAAGTAGGAAAATATGTTTTTTTTTCCCTCTAGCAACTTCAGAAGCACAGACATTTCTATCCCTGGTGCTTAGGAAAATAATTTGAGAGTTATATAAAATTGTTGGGTTTGAAGCAGCCAAATTTTGGAAATCATAGGGAAATGTTTATGTTTATTTATATATATA
This sequence comes from Eulemur rufifrons, assembly GCF_041146395.1. Lineage (NCBI taxonomy): Eukaryota > Metazoa > Chordata > Mammalia > Primates > Lemuridae > Eulemur > Eulemur rufifrons. Next base: position 240,280,301 of record NC_090989.1, read on the forward strand.
TTTAGTTGTGGAATACAGGGGCATAAATAGATTTAAATATGAAAAGCTATAGAAACTCAAATTTATTTTATCTTTCCAAGTTTTTTGCAGTGACAGTGATATGTATGGGATATTCTGCTGCATGTGGCTATGCTAGTTTATCCTAGTCTGCTTGATATAGTTATTTAAACTAAAAAATGGTAGGTACCTTGGGGAATATTAAAATTGTTTTTGGAGGAGTCTATTGGCTGAAATGGTACAACCTTAGGATCAGTCTGCAATGGCTAAACTTGACCCTAGAAACAGAGGATACTGGGTACCAAAAGAGAGTTAAGATGTTTCAAGAACAGACATGAACAGATGAGAAGTAACTACCTTCCAGGCATAATGTCTAACCCGAGTGGGCCCATCTTAGCTTACGGAGGGCTTCACACAGCAAGCGGAGGTCTCATCACCAAAGAAGTATGAAAATAAATCTTGAACTTATTCTAAAAAGCATAGATTTTAGACAGAGATTATTTTCTAGTTGCAAAGTCTTTCAGAGACCCAACATTAGAAGGGTACTTGGAGTTAGTGTCCTACCTCCTCCTAAAAGATTAAATCCAAATCTAAGGTCAGCCAATCATTAGAAAGAAGATTGGGACTGAACCCAGAAATCTAAGTCTTTTACTCCAAGCTATCTTATTGTACAAAAGAGCAATCAACAAGTGCAGCAGAAAAAATAGCTTGTGTCATTGAACCTAAATATCACAAGCAGAACTTAACCTGCGCAATAGAATTTCCTGGTGTGGCTTTACATTTTTGTAATACAAGAGCAGAATATGCTCATTCTAAAAACTTTGTCCAAGTTCACAAAAGCATAAAGGAGTAGAGAAAAAAATATGAATCCTGATTATGAATTATATATTTCAATAGTTCAAGAAGTAACTATTGTTAACATTTTAGCTGACTTCCAGTTTTTCTTTTCATACCCAATTGAATCTTGATTGTTTCTTGGCCAAGAATTTTCCCTGAGCTAGAAGTCAAGATAACAGGAGAGGCAGAAATTCTTCTATGGAGTGTCATGTATTTTGAGTGCAAAACTGTTGAATTTTGTCTGCAGATAATTTTAGTTACTTGGGTAATAGCTTCGTTTATAGCATAGATCCAGATCAGGTTAAATTTAGTTTGAATTTAGAATTAGAGAATTATATTATAGCTACAGACAGGAGAGAAGGAACATCATGTTCCAAGTTAAAATAAGATGCCTGAATGTCACAATCTGGTCACATAGGAGCTCTGAAAAAGTCAGCCAAAAGAGACCTGGGCTGATATCGCTGAATTCTTAGGAAAGGAAAGGCGGCATTATCTCCAAGGGACTCTGTAAGCAATGTCATCGGTATAAAATCTGGTTACCAGCCAAGAATTACAGAAGGGGGACTCTCACCTTTGGTTAAACATTAAATGGCGTGTGTGTGTGTTTCTGTGTGTCCTGTTTATGTGGAATTCCTGAAATAAAGTGACTTTCTACTCTTGAATGGAGATGCCTGTTTAGGTGCTGGTTTACTTTAGGCTCCTCAGAGAATCATTTTACTCGTCTTAGACTCCCCCCTAGAGTTACTGGTGACATACTGTGTCCATTCATGCCGTGTGCCCACTCTAGGAACAGGGACTCATTTTCTGTCCTCCAGGGAAGGGATGAGCTGCAGGAGTCTGTGTCTGTACCGAGTCAGGGGTAGCCACGGTAGGTCCTGCCTTTCTGCTCCCCTCTGATCCCTGGCCCCCCGGAAAGGCATGGGACAGAAGTGTCCCTGCACTCACCCACGTGATTGGCAGCCCCATTCTGCCTCTCGTTCTCATCCACCTGGCATTTCTTCTTGGCGATCTTGTGGAGAATGGACGCCTTTTCTCTGAACCTCCCTGAAGCAAGAGAAAGTGGCAGGAAGGAGACAGAGTGAGGAGGAAGACAAAGAGAGAGCCTTGTGGCAAAGGGCGAAGCGCTGGCAAAGCAGGCATGTGGCTTCCTCGTGATGCTGCCATATTGCAGTGACTACTCCATTCTGTCCAACCCAGATGCCCTGTGACCTGCAGTGATGGGGACTTTCTTACCTTTGGGGATTCTTCAGCCCGATTCTCTGTCTGAGGACCTCAAGCTGCTGGACCATAGATGAAAGGTTTGACTTGGACCTCTTCCCTCCTCTCCCCTCCCAGTGGCTCACAAAATAAATGAAAGCGCCAAGCATCACTAAAGCTTCCCCAACTGCAGAGATACAGAACAGGTTTAAAGAGCTGCTCTGCAGGCACAGCCATTTCTCTGAAACTAAACGCTCATCCAAGGTTGGATTTTGATAATGGGCTGGGAAGGAAAGCCAAGCCCAGGGGTCCTTTAATTTGATTTCGGTTTTTAAACATTTACAGGTTGGGTATCCCTAATCTGAGAATCCAAAATCTCAAACAACTTCTGGTCGCAAGCATTTTGGATAAGGGATACTCAACCTGTATCATAATTAACACTGCAGTTTCTAAACAAGTCAGGAACATGCATCACAGCTTTTCAGATCAGCTGAGTCAGCTGCAATTAAAGCATCAAGGAGACAACTGATTCCATTTGAGGATTTGGGGCACAGAAGGATCAACTGAGCACAGCAAGGAACGTCAGTGATGAGACGCTTCAGGAAGGTGCTGGGAAAAATACATTCTCAATGCAATCGTTTTAACAGCTGTACCACAAGTGTAAGGCTTCATTTCTTCTTCATTATTGACATAATTAATGGGCAAATGCATGCAACAAGCACAGAAAAAAGCAGGCAAAAGTGTAGAGATTAGGGAAACACAGCACATTTCTCTTTCATTTTTAATCCTTGATTTTCTTCCTTGGGAGCATTCAAAGTACAAAAGATTCTGATTTTAAACTGACTGATTATTGCCTAGATTCAGATATGATGAGTCCCTCAAAACACCACAACCCCTACCATTTCCCCACTAGTGATTTTGTGTTGGCTGCTTTCCCTTGCAGCATATTAACAGGGAACTCATTCTGTGCTGGATAGAACCAAATCAAACCAAAACGTTTCTCCTGGGGAGTCTCTCCTCCTGGGATGGGATATGACAGGTTGGCACCCACTGCCCAGCCCCACCACGGAAAGGAATCATGGCGTGTGGTCACAGTGGTGGCTTGTGCAACAGGCTGGGAGTGACAGAACCTGTAAACTAGAGTCGGGCCAGTTGACTCCAACGGGGAAGGTGACAGGATAGAGCCCTTTCTGCTCACAGCTCCATTAGTCATTAGCCTAGACACTTGCGACCACAAAGGCAACCCCAAGGACGCTAGTACCTTAGTCTAGGCAATGAGTGTCCACCACACGACACAGTCTCAAAGGGAGCAGGAAGGGAAAGCTTACACAGAGCAAAGGAGGTCAGTATGTGGCTTGGGCTTCCTAAGGAATGAGAAAGGAGGAGGAGGTGATGGGCACGATTCCATACTTGGGCGATGGTGGTGGTCAGTGTTAGGGTCACCATCCTGGAAGGCAGTTTCAATTTGCTTATTTCTACTTCATCTTCAAGGGAAACTCTGGGAAGAAAAAAGGGGAAGGAAGAAAGCCTGGGGACTCGGCAAAGGAGGTGGTAAATGAGAGCAAGAAAGTAAAGAAAAGGAAGAGAGAAAAAGAAGGGACACAAGGAAGGAGGAAGCAGGCAGGGGGCTGTGATTGTCTGGAGCTTGCCCAGGCTGTGCGGAGGCAACACACTTTCCTGGCTGTCAGATCTAGGCTTCCTTGAGAACTAGGTAAACAGATAATAAAAGTGATCTTCAGCGCTCTGAGACTTAAGTCTAAAGAAGAGTTACTTCTTGTGGAAGACAACTCCAAAAAGTCCTCAAATCATGTGCTTTTTGGCCCAGAGGAGGAAAAAAGAGGTTCTGAAACTTTACTGGGGATGATGCGTCTACTCATCAAACCCTTTCACTGTGGGCTCAGGGTGAGTCTGTGAACTTAGAACATCCTGCAGCTCTGTGAAATAGAGACGATCAATCTTCGCTATTTTAAAATTATATATAAATATAATAATAAAGCAGGAAAGCATTCAGAAGAGGAAACAAATAAGCCTGTAGAAATAAAACCTGGAATAGTAATCTAATTCAAATACTGTCCTAAAGTCATGAATCATGGCAGAGAAAATATTTGATAGAAACCAGCTAATCACATATTGTCTGTGGTTATAAGAATCTTTTCAGAGCTTAGATGTGTGCCAGAGAGAAATGTTAATAAAACGGACCCCAAAGTGTGTAAGAGGACAGCCAGCCATTCCCTCTGCTAGGAAGCATCTTTCAGAAAAGTGTTGGCCACTGTCACTCATGGGCCGGTTTTCTCAAAATCTCCAAGAGAAGAGAACAAGGTAGGAAATGACTCTGGAATTGGGATTTTTGTAGGTTCTCAAGTATTTTGCAGGCTAACGTGGGTCTTCTAGACTGCATGTTACTAGTTTTCCTACTGCAGCAGCACCTCAGATTTTCCATACTGTTGAAAAGTAGGAGGGATTGGCACTGTTTGTTTTCTCTTGGGGTCTGGCCATAGGGGCACAAGGCAAAGCAGCTGAGGCTAGTTGGGGAACCATCTTTATGGACTTCCTCAACTTTTTTATCCAGCTTCTTCCCCGGCCATTCTTTGTTCCAGGTGACCCGGCAAGCATTCTGCATTCTAAACGCTAACAATGGCCGTTCCATAGCCTAGTGGGATTTTCCCTTAAAGATTAGTTTCTAGAAAGGCAGCAGTTGAGGGCCCATCTTCAGAATTCAGCACAAATGTGGGCTCTTTCGGGGAGGTGGGGCAAAACCTGACAAAGCAAGGCATGCTCATTCCAGCCCATCCGACACCCCTGGGGTCACCACAGGGCACCTTTTGAGAAATGCTATGAGAATGAGGCTAACAGGATAAGAGTGGGCACGAGGGACCTGGGGCAGAAGCCAGCACAGAACCTGTGACTTTCAAAGTGACCCTCTGTGCCTGGGAGTAGGCAGACATGGCACCTTCAGGACCTGCTCACCCCTAGGCCACAGCTAGAAAGAATACCAAGCAGAGGGCGTGTGTTGGGAACAGCACAGTGTTGTGGCTGAGTGGATGGGATTGAGAGGTGGGTAGATCTGAGTTTAAGCCTTAGCTCTTTCACTGGCTCTGCTAGGCGATTTTTGGTAAGTTGCCAAATGTTTCTGAGTTTCAGTTTCCCCTCCTGCTAAATAGGGACTGCAGTGGCATTGGCCCATGAGTTAAATGCAAGGCTTGCACGAGAAAATATGTGTAAAGGGCTTATCACAGTGCACGGCACTGGAAGAACTTGTAAATAAGAGGAAAAGGAGAAACAAACAAAATCTCAGGGGCAAGGGTGACATGGCCCTGAGTTGCTGTAGGAGGATGATTGCCATTTCCTCTTTTCTCAATCCACACTGGCAGGATTGGAAAATCAGCCACATCTGGACCCAGGAGTTTAAGCATCAGGACCTGGTTGGATTGGTGCTCAGGAGTCGGTGCATCCTCCAAAACCGATTAGAAAAACGATCATTTTACATCTTTCTGCAATTGAGAAGATCAAGGTGATGGAGCTGGCCTCCTGTGTTTTAAACATTAATACCTTTACAATCTTAAAATGGGAAGATGATGGTTCGCTTTCTCGCATCACCTGTAAGGACAGAATGCAGGCCAAGGAACTACCGCTGCTGCACAATCCATCTGGGTTGCCTCAAAACCTCATGATGCACTAAGTTCTTAACCCCTCTGCATCTCAGGCTCAAAATTTGTAAGCTGGGGATCAGAAGAACACCCAGCTCAGGTAGTCTTTAGAAGGTCCAATGGGTTAATACACATCACGTGTTTAGATGGTCTCTGACATACAGCAAGCGTTAGGAATTGTTATTCAGAAAGGGTTGCTATTATTATGGAAGTGAATGACAGAAAATTCTTCCCATAAATTACTGAAAATAGGGTAGATATTTAAAGTGGAATTGATGCTTAGCTGCCTCAGGTGCAGACCTTGGTGGTAAAGGGATTGCTCAGCTATTTTAGGCACAGATTCTATATTGTCATAAAGGTGGTATAGAGAGACGGATCTAAGAAACAATTGTGTAACTTTGTGCCTGGTGACAAAGAATCATGATATTTTTGAGTACTTTTCAAGGTAAGTGAAGGAGTTATTTTTAACATGTTTTAAGGCGACCTTAAAAAATATACTCTCTTGTGGTTTAAACCCTGGAAGTGTTGTATTTTTATATAGCTATAGATATTTGTATGGTTAAAAAATCTCAGAAATAGCAAACTCTTCTCAAATCGTGAGGCACCTACGTCAAAACCTAGTACACAATTTCAATATAGCTCAGCTTGGTCTGAAATGTGCAAAAGAGTGCCAGCTGAGTGTCCTCAGAGGAGTGCGTGTTGAGGGGGTGGTAGGGAAGTGTGGAAGGCACAGGTCCAAGCATAAGGGCCTCTGTGAATTTCGAAAAACAACCAGCCATCAAAATCCTTGACCAAATCATTGTGACATAAAACAGAAGCTCCATGCTGCATCAAAAAATAACCTTTGGCGGGTCTGTTCACTCAAAAGACATGGATTTTGCGTCTGTTCTGCTGTTCCTTAATTAAAACAAACCCTTGGAAATTCTTTCACATCTTTCCCACCACGCCTGTAATAGGCAGGCTGACAAATGGAGCCCTTCAGGTTGGAGATCAGATTAGCTCCTGACTGCTACAGAACGTTCTGAGCATCTGGAACACAGAAAAGCCAGGACAAAAGAGATATATGGATGCAAAGAGAGAGGCCACACATACCTGAGTGAACAGATCATGGTTTGGGGGAAGAAAAGAAAAAGATAAAATGGCAGGAAAAACTTGAATATAGTCTTTTAAAATCTATTTTTGTGTTTTCAGTTCTGCCTTTCCTGTGTCTTTCTCTGATGTTTATGGCTTGGCAGGTAGCTTAAAAGCAAGAGGGCACCTGAACTTCCCTCCTGTTTATCCAGGCAGAGAGGCCACCCCCGGTCTGAGAAGGCTTGAGACAGAGCGACTGTGGCTGGGGGGCTCCTCTCTCTCTCACACACCCCACATGCCATCCATCAGCAGATCTGGCGTCTCTATTTTCAAAACATTTCAGAATCTGATCACTTTTCTCTGCCCCCAAATCCCTGCCCCAACTCAACATTTTCATCTCCAGGGATGTTTCCCCCCAGCATCAAGTCACATGGGAAGAATTCCGCTGGTGTGAGTCTCCTGCTTCTACCCTTACCTCTCTGTCCCCTAGGCTGGGCTCATCCCAGCATCCTTAGAGATCAGTAAGTCAGATCATGCCACTCTCTGCTCGCAAAATCCTGCAGCGGCTCCCAGGTCGAAGTGACAGCCAAGTCCTTACAATGTCCTGTAAGATTCTATCCAAGGAGGCTCACCCTGACCCCTACCCCTCTCCTCGCTCACTCTGCTCCGGCCACGCTGTCCTCTTTGCCCTTATTTGCAAACACTGTGTATGACCTCACCTCTGGGCCATGACATTGGCTGGTCCCTCTCCCTGGAATGTTCTTCCTCCAGAGATCCACGGGGCTCACTCTCTCACCTCTTTCAACCACTTGTTCACCTGTCGCCTTTTCACTGGGGCTTCTCTGAGCGGCCTATTTACACCTGCAGCTTCTCTCTGCAGCATCTCCTATCCCAGGCTTACTGTCTCTAAACTGTTCTCACTGGCTGCTATGATGTATCGTCATTGCTGCTCACTACTTGTTGCTTTCCATGGGCAGTAGACAAGCCCCACGAGGGCAGGGATTTTCAAGACCTGCCAGCATTTAACCCAGCTACCTCCTTGGTTTTGCCCACTGCTGTATCTCCAGCACTCAGTAGTGCTTAACAAATCCTTCCATTCATGGTTTCTAGGCAAGTAGCTGAGGTTACAACCCTCTAATATGCTTCCTGTTGGCCAATGACTCAAAGTAAATTCCTTTAGGACCTCCCAAGCCCTTGGCTCCCATCCATGGACCCTAGGAACATTCTTGAGGTAAATAGTAGAACATGGGGTACACTAGGTGTTCATACTCCAGAGGTGGAAGGCACAGGGCCACATCCATTGTCCCCCTTCTCACATTTCCGGGCCCAACAAGGTACGTGTGGAAAGATGCCTTTTCGATGGAAGAGGAGTTGGGTGAGCACTGCAGAGAGCAGGGCGGGGAGAGCGGGGCCCTGGCTCCTCCTTCCTTATGAAGCTGCTCCTCATTCATCAAGTCCTAACTCAAGATCCAACCAGATGGTTTCTCTGCACGCACCCTGCAGAGACAGAGGCAAAGCCCGGAAGCACATGGCGGGAAACTCGCCAGACCCTCTGCTTAGTTAATGCTGTGGTCAAGTTCCTAAAGTCTAATAGCGTTTATATTATATAGTTAATGTTTATCTATTTTGCCTCTTTTTTTTTTTAAGTTTAATCTAATCAAGTCCAGACAAAATTAGTATTTTTACAACCCAAAACCCTTGCAGCAGGTATCAGACTACAGAATACGATGTTTCAGGAAAAGGGCCAACTTCCTGACCTTGGCTGAGGCTGACGCTGCCTGAGAGCTTAAGTTCTTTATCATTTTAGGTCGCCTGCTTTATTGTTTTAGGAACTTAATTTTCTGAACATTTCTATCTTATATACTCAGATACAAATAGCTCACATAAAGAAATTCTCAAAGGGGTTTGTCTGATTCTCAGATTTGGAGTTCTGAGCCAGGTAGGGCCTGCCAGACAGAAGCTTTAAATATCTTCGTTTTGTTCCCATGCCCTGAACCCTGTGGATATCTAAGAGATAAATGAATAAAGAATCACTTTACTAAAAAGGCAGGCCTCGTGTCCCAAGACCTGCCAGCATTTAACCCAACTACTTCCTGATGGGGATAAAAGTTCTCTTCAGAGTCAGTTTGGTGAAGCCATATCTTGGGTATACCTTTCTGCAAATGGGTTGTGACAATAATCTATTAATTTGGGGAGAATTTTGATTTGTTCACAGCACCTGGAAAATAGTAGGTGCTCAATAAATAAGCAGTGAAAGATTATGACCTACATATAAAAAACCAGAATCTAACAAAATAGTTCTTTCTTTTGAAAAGCCTATATATTACTCAGTTATTTACCTTGATTTAAAGTGGAAGATTTTAGATTTCGCTAACATTTATGCTGTAGCAGCTACTATTTTGTGTATATATATCATCTTCTGTCACCTAGATTTCATGTGTCTATGAATTGTCACTTAATTGAGTTCCTAGTTTCTATTTTTTTTTAATCTTCAACATTACATTGTAATCAGGTACCTGCAAATTTCATTTGAAATGTGGGTTTGCAACAGAAGAACCAGCGCATGCTGAGAGTCCTTAACTAAAGTCTTGGAGGCCCATGACTAAAATGAGATGATTCGCTCATTTCAGATTTAATCAAAAGAGAAACTTAACATGACTAATTGAACATGCCAGCCTCCTGGTAGAACAGACTCCCACTTTTTTTTTTTTTTTTTTTTTAAAGAGAAAGCTTCATGAGTGTGGAAGAATTATATTATTAATTTATAATAACAATGTTCAAGTTTGACTGATGAAGGCAACTTAGCATTTTCATCTCAAGGGATGTCAGAAACAGACAAAAAGAAGCATCCACAATTTGCCTTCTGCTGCCATTTAACACCTTCTACATATGCAATGTGGCAAAATCTGCCTTTACTTGCCAAGTCCAATCTTTCTGCTTTTACTGCTGACAGTTTAGATCATGAAAATAAGATGCAATGAAGTTTGAAAAGTGGGATGTATTCTAAGTAGAAGAATTCCTTGGTCCTGGTTTTCAGGAAGACTGTGGCTTTACCCACACAGCTGGTTTGGTCTTTGTGACAGAGCTGATGCCAGTTACTAGTTGGTTAGTCTGGTTATGCACGCTGACTAGGCTGCTGTCTTCCTAAGATCCAGCCCCAGGGAGATGCTTGTAAGAATACATCTCTGAAGCAGTAATGTGTTAATAACTGGTGAATTTAATACATTTATTTTTTTGGATAAGGCCCAACCTTTCAGAGAGCATCTGTTCAAGTGCCCAGGAAAACCCTCTGGTTATGGAAGGTTGGACTGAATGAGTTAAACCACAAACTTGGAATGAATGAAACATAACACGATATTGGAAATGGTGTCTGTGCACAACTGGGGCTCCCTGCTTTGGAAATTGAAAGGTAGAAAGTTAACTCGCAGTGTGCCTCTCAGACTTTCTGTAGGAATATCAATGGTCTCGAGGTAAGAAGGGCACATGCTGTGGAAGAAATTGGATATTCTGTGTAGAAGAATAGCCTTGTCATTTAATTTAGAGAGGACAAATACTTCCATTATAACTGCACCCTGGCTTTAGCTCAACTTTGGTAAAAATTCAGGTTTCTAGGCTGGGCCCGGTGGCTCACGCCTGTAATCCTAGCACTCTGGGAGGCCGAGGCAGGAGGATCGTTTGAGCTCAGGAGTTCGAGACCAGCCTGAGCAAGAGCGAGACCCCGTCTCTACTAAAAATAGAAAGAAATTATATGGACAACTAAAAATATATATAGAAAAAATTAGCTGGGCATGGTGGCGCATGCCTGTAGTCCCAGCTACTTGGGAGGCTGAGGCAGGAGGATTTCTTGAGCCCAGGAGTTTGAGGTTGCTGTGAGCTAGGCTGATGCCAGGGCACTCTAGCCAGGGCAACTGAGTGAGACTCTGTCTCAAAAAAAAGGAATGTAAAATAAAATAAAAATTGAGGTTTCTAAAACAAGTAAATTAGAAGGTAGTTACATCACAAAGGCTTATCTGCTTTGTAATGAAGTCAATTTGAATCTTTCTTCAAAGGACATTTAAGTTTGTTGTTTGAGGCTCTCTCATTCACTGTCAGTGGAAGCGTAAATTGGTGCAATCACTTCTGAGGGTAACTTGGTAATATCCTCCAAAATCTGAAATGTGTATACTTTTGGATTTGGTATTTCTATTTTCAGGAATTTATTTTGTATGTGTATATCTTCTGCTACGTAGAGTTTACTATAAGGGCAAAGAGGGTGTTCATGTAACACTGTTATAATAACTAAATAAATAAAAAATGAAAACATAGTAAATGTTCATCAACAGGGGATTGGTTGAACCCACCATGGAACAGCTACGCAATGAAATCTGTGCAGCTGTTAAAAAGGATAAGGGAAGTCTAAGTGTGCTGATGGAAAGATCTCCAAGATAGAATTAATAACAAAAGCCAGGTTAGAACAGTGTATGGGGAAAAAAGAGAATATGTCAAAAAAACTAATAAAAGTGGTTAGCTCTAGGGAATGAATGGAATCTGTGGCATAAGGGAAACTCGCTCTGATTGTTTTTTCTTTCCTCATGTAGTATTTGCTTTTTACCTCTGTATGCATGTAATATTTTTATAATAAAAATAGCTAAAATTAAATTACGATTTAAAATATCTACTGTGGTAAAAGTTTGGATTTGTATCTAAAAGGGAATATGATTTTTTTCATTCTTTTAAAGGTGTATTCCACAGGAACTATCTAATGTATTATGTGCTGCATTTGACCACATTAATGAAGAGTTTGGCTATGGACTGGATCAAATAATTACACATGCTTTTTATTTTCTATGCCATGGTCTAGGAACCTACCTACCACAATCTTGGTGATGGTTTAACCAAATGCAAGGTCAAGTTTTCAGAGGGTTTAAACAGACTACAAACAAGTGTCTGCCATTACACTTAGTAAAAGGCACAGGACAGAGTCTTGGGCATGGGACTGGAAGTAGCATCAAACTATCCATTATCTGAACACTCTCCTGATGGAGGCTTCCCTGGCTTCTCCAGAGAAGGGGACCCACTCCCTTCTGAGGCAAGCCATTCCGTCTCTGGACATGTGCATAGAAAGGTCTTCCTATGCTGAGCTGAACTCTCTCCCTGAACTGAGGAAGGCCAATCTGCTTCCCCAACCATGACGCCACCCCTAGCTAACTTAAGAGGATCCCCAAAGCTCTCCTCTCCTGGTAAGACAGAATCTATTTTATCACTGCAAACTGCCCATGGGACCAATTCCAAGAAAGAAGCTCTAGTAAGAACTTGTAAAACATTGTTCGGTTGTTCCCTAACTGTATGTTCCATCCTTGTTCACTTCAGCAGAGCTTCCAGGTCATCCATCAAGCATCCCCACCCTTACCTCATATGGCTCTGAACAACCCTGACCCGACTTAATCTCCAACCCCCGCCATCAGTAAATCTCCTAGATCCTTAACCTTTCCTCTGAATACTCTTTGCCTTCTTGCTCCAACTCAGACTCAGTTGTTTCCTGAAGGCCCTTTTCCCCTGTAGCCCTTGAAAGTGGCAGCTGCTTGTCCCTCCAAATGCCCCACACTCCATTCCCCTCTCCTCACTACTTCTAGACCATTTTGCCTCACTCCTGGGAGGCACAAGCCAATAATTCCACCACCTCTGCCCCAACTGACTTCCTTGTGTCCCTCCCTTCGTTCCTGAAGTTTGTAGAAACCAGCTCCACCATTGCTCCTGTCGCCAACTGTGCCATCTGGGGTGACTTTACGCAGGTGAGCTCCGCAACAACTGGCTCCTTCTTGCCTTTACCTGCTCCCAGCTCCCTTCCTCCAGCACCTCATCCACCCACCTCTGCGGTCAGTCCCCAGACCTCACCACTAGCAGTAACTGCATCACTTCCAAAATCTTGATTTGAACCGTCTTACTTTCTGTCCTTCACTCTTTTTTCTCTTTCCATTACAACAATTCTTTGATCCCGTTGGTCAATTCAAGGATGCTTTCATCTTTTCACTGCCTCCCTTTGTAACATGTTCTTCACTTGGCTTCTGGGCCACTCTTCTCTCCTGGCTGTCTTCCCACCCAGCTCCTCTCCTGGGCCTCCCCTTCTTTCAAGGCTTTAAAATGTGGAATCTCCAGAGCTCAATCAACTGCCAGGTATCGTCATCCAGCTCTCTAGCTTTAAGTAATACCTATATTCTATGACTCCCAAATTTATATCTGCTGCCCCTCCTGACCTTTGTTCCAAGTTCCAGACTCCCACACTTACCACTTTCTCAACATCTCCCTTTGGATGTCTCATGGGAGGCTCAAATTTAACACAAGCTCTCCATCTTCCTCACATAGCTTGCTCTGTTCTCAGTTTTCCTCATCAACATACAGTTACATCAAAGTGCAATTTTCCTGTTGTGGAGAGACTGCAACTTGCCTATCCAATATCTACTTTGTTTTCATTTCCTAATGACATAATACCTAAATTACTGGGGACAGCAATTCACACAGCTTAACCAACTACATTTTTCTAAACTAGCTGTAGTCATGTGACCAAATTTTGAGCTAATTTTACTGAGAGAGTCTTCAAAGGAGGATCCTTAAAAAGAAGGTAAAACATCTAGGGAAAATGACTTTGACACTTCTTCCTTTCTGGAATACAGATGTGATGGCTGGAGCTCCAGCAGCAGCCATCTTGGACCATGAGGTGTCTTTGAGGTTGAAAAATCATATCCTAGGGTGGTAAAACAGAAAGTTGGAAGGTGTGTGGGTCTTGAATTATTGTGGAGCTGCCATATCTTCCATGTATTGTCTGCATCTAGATTTCTTATACTTGAAAGAAAAATAAACTTTCATCTTAAGACACTGATGATATGGATTTTCTGCTACATACAGTGGACCCTATCCTGACTGATATATCTGTGTATATAACATAGTCTCATCTAGTCAAGTAAGGATTAAAATGTCCTATGAAGGCCACAGATAACACCAAGGACATATTTTAAAAGTCTGATGCTCTACTGACTGGGCTATCTGGGCTCTAAAGGACTTATTTTAAAATTACATTTTTAGTGAATACATCTTAGTGGATAAATCACCGCTGAGTGGAATTCCAAAATTCAATTTCTCTTTGAAAAAGAACTGTACTATTTCACTGCAACTAAGAATATCAAATGACTGGCTAGACTATGTGACCTTAAGATGCTTTTGTTTCTTTGAAATAATGCGGGTTTTCAAAACTGAGCCGCATACCTAATTAGGATCCCATGATTCCTGTAAGACATTATTAGTTTTTCAGCTTGCTAAAGAGGCTGTTGGTTGCCATGAAACAGTAGGGTTAATTTAATTAGGGAAAAATGTCATTGTAATTTTTGCCCTTGATATCACAACCTTTTCTACCTTTTTCCTTATACAAATGAACAAAGATTGACTTTTTCAATGATGGTGAAATTGTTTTGGCAATGGCTTCAGTTAAGTGGCAATGAGTTTAGGACAACACAATGTGGGTAGCTCTCCTTGTACATCACTTCTTTGCAAGATATTATCCAGGATGTCTGTCTACCTACCTACCTACCTACTGACATGTCTCTTTGAAATGTTTATCTCCAAAGAACAAAAATTACTAGTTCTATATACTGCCATTGGTGGAAAGACCTCTTCTCTTTTTAATTCATTTGTTCCTTCACACAAATTTGCTGTCTTTTGAATCAACTTTTGATATTTTCATTTAGAGTAGTTTTAGGAAGGAAGCCAAGTTCACTTTATTGAGAATTTTCCAGAGTGAGAATGGTATGAAATTTGGGTATCTGCAGATGAGAAATAAACTGTGGGTTATTAACTTTAAGTAAAAGTTGGAGACTGCTCTTCCAAGAACGTGCGGTATCACCGCATAAAGAGATAAGGGGATGGCCTTGCATGGGGTGGGGTGAGGTCACCGAAAGACCACTCCCAGTTATTCATTTGTGTCCCCAGAACTGTCTTGTTACAGAAACAAATATAGTCCCTGGAGGAGTGACGCTCACTGATCTATCAGGTCTAGCAAAATGTCTCATACAGAGCAGGTGCTCAGTTACTGTTAAGATTTATGGATTCTGCCTGCCCTCATTTCCCAAGGCAAAGCAAGATGCCTCTGCTGGGCTCCCCCAGCACCTAGGGTCTGCCCGTCTCACCACGTATCTCTCTGCCTGTGTCTCCCACGAGGTCACCAGTCCTTTAGGAGGACTGTCTTTAATCTCCATGGGCCCCGCCCTCCATCTAGCGCCTGGTACATACTGGATGTTGATGAATGTGTGGAATAATGAATGAATGAGTGAATACAATTTTGATTGGCTTGGGGTGGGAGAGGAGGTTGGGTGTGCTCTAGGGCAGGTTCTAGGGCCCCTGAGGGAGGGAGGGAGGGAGGGAAAGGGCTGTTTGGACAACATCATGATTTTGTACAGTATCTGAGAGTAAGTATATTTTGTTTTTATTGAAACAAACTTTTTATGGGAAAGTGTTCAAGTAGGGTAAATGTTTTCTTCAACAGCTCATTGTCGCCCACACCGTGATGTCCTTGTTCTTAGTCAGTGGTCTCTATCCAGCCTTTCCTCCCACTCCGTACACTGCATCCAATTCAAACTGCCCCGTTCCTCTATGCACCTTGCACAGGGTGGGACTCTGGGGGGACACAGACCTGAGTTCAGGGCCCACATCACAACTTAGCACCTCTGAGTCCCGGAGCAAATGGCTTTGCTTCTTTCAGTTTCCTCATCTAATAAAATACTTCTCTGAGCCTTGGTTTTCTCATCTTCAATAAAATCTACCTTGTGTGATCATTATGAGGGTTAGATCATACAGGATATATAAAGCCCACAGCACTGCATCCAGCAGGTAGGAGGCACCCAGTAAATGTCAGTGTGCACCCATCCTTTCATCCCTTTCTTAGCCTAGTAGGTTGGTCCTTGTCAACCTCCTTCCCTGATTTACCCCATAATTACTGATTCTTTAGGGCCCAGTTCAAAGATTACCTTCTCCTCCAATCCCCTATCCCCCAACTGAAAGCAATCTCTCCTCCCCTATAGTCTGCCATCCTCTCTGAACACCTGCGGTGCTTACCACTTTCTTCCTGGTGCCTCAGTGATTGCTGTGTGTTATGTCTCCCCCTGGTCTATAAGTTCCACAGGGACAAACTGCCCACCTTTTAATCTGATTTCCCCAAAGCACCTAGCAGAATAACTTGAATACAGTAGGTGCTTAAAAATAATGGACTGAATATGTGTAGGATAGTTGTCTATATTTAGAAATCATCACTCAATTCCTCTTTGGGTATGGGGTGGCATATATAATGCATCTTTCCATTTCATCCATGTAGGGGAAAAAACAAAACTCAGGCTTCATTGCAAGTAGCTGACCTCACACAACATCTAGAGGATTCTTTGGAAACATTTATAAATAATGACTTGTCACATGGGCAGTCACAATAAAGCCCTGCTCAGGGGCTAGCCACAACTCTAAATTTGTGAGAGTGCTTAAATGGAGTGGGGTATTTCCCAAAGGCTAGCTAGTCCACAGTTATTGCCCCAAACATCTTGGTCTTTATTGCACTTCCTTAAATTGTACAACATGGAAGTGACATAAATCACAGTTATTATTATCATTTTCCAGTGGGAGGGGAGAGGCCTTTGAGAATTTGAAGAGGTCATGCGTGACTGCCACTAGTGGGTCTGAGGATACTGAGCTGGCTTTGAGTCTTCTAGATGGAATCCCAGGATTAGGTTTAAGCCAGATCTAGCTTGTTGTGGCGGCAGCTGCTGCAGGATGTGATTTAAGGTGTCTGGATGGGGAGCCTCTGTTCCAAAACGTCCTTTTGCCTAGTACCTAAGAGGCATCTCTATGTGTTTAGAAGACTTTGTAATCTTTCCGAGGTTCCTATTCCAGATGAAAGATTAACCTTAACCAGTATTTCCACAAGGGTTTCACGAGAGGTTCCATATAAGAAAGTCTGGGAGATGCTGCTCTATCCCTCCTAACAACTTACTATGTGCTGCAGTGCATGGCAGCATATCGAAGCCTCCAAGAAGTGACATGGTAAAGAACCAATTTATCTTAATTCAGAAGCCCTCCCACTTATTCCCTATGAAATCAGCCTTGTTTCCTTGTTCTTTTTTTTTCCTTCTGGTTGTTGGAAAATTCCTAGTGACATCCTATGTAACTAGTATTTCATAGAACACCCTTTTAAAATGCTGCCTTAACTACTGTTAGCTGTTACTGTAATGGGGATAATTTTCGGCTAAGAATGGACACAAGGGGATATGTGTGAGGTGATGGGAAAGCCCAGAGAAGGATAAAGAAAGTCAAAGGTGACCCATGAGGGCCCCCAAACACAATCTGATAGTCTGGCCATGGTTCTCAATTCCAGACATTATTTTGACTTTGTTTCCCTGTTTCAAAAGCCTAGGCGTTATCAAGTGATATCATCAGATTGGAAGTAGAATTTTGCATCTTGTAATCTTGAATTGTCTGGTATAGGGAGGAAAGAAAGGGAGTGCTTGGGCAGCATTTGCTCACATAGCTGTGAAAAGAGGGAGGGGAAGAAGAGAGGAAGGGTGAAAAGGGCAATTGAGGTGGCAGGGAGACAGAGGTGCACCAGCAGTGGGAAGTCGAAGGTGAAGGCAAGGGACAGAATGCAGAAAAGAGATAAAGTGAAGGGTCGTGACAGGTCAGGCGGAAGCTAACAAACCCACCACCCAGGCCATGAATAAAATAACAGTGGGGACACGAGCTTTCCTTGAAGGTACAGATTGCTCTTTCACATATTCCTATGTGTAGCTTTCTACCCTTGGCCTCTCATTGCCAAGGGTCTGCATTCCCCCGAGTTGTCGGAAGGGCCCAGGCTGAGATCCTATAATACTAGTGGCCTGCTGCCTCCAGAAACACCACAGTGGTTAATTTAAAGCACAGGGCTGGCAATAGAGAAGGGCCCAGGTGTTAAAGTGGGGAGGGGCTGAGAAGGGGTTTCCTTTACCCAGGGCTGTTAGATGTTCCACTGCGTGCATGCAAAGCAACTAGGAGGTCTTTGGCAAGCTAAGGCAACTTAGAAATACTGGAAGCTGAAAGCAAGATATGCAACACATTTGGGAGTTTCTCTCTCACGTTGAAGGATAAATTAGCTGATTCCCCTACTAGGGTACTTCTTTCGATTTCTTGTCAGTATCAGTGTAAAAATCATGTAAAAACCTTAAATGTTTTTTTTATAACTTACAAATATTATATTTTATTCAAAAGGTGGAGATGTGTGTGGGGTGAAATAAAAGATAGGGCAATAGGATAGCTCCCTTTAAAAGAATTCCAAATTTTCAAATTGCTGTTCCATGGCAAACCTAAATCAGAAAAGAGATTCTGCCCGGGACAAGGCTGTGTTCTGGGATAGTACCTGGAATTCATTAATAAATACATTTTAAATAAATCTCTCCTCAGGGAAAATGGTTAAAATGACACGCTCAACCTCATAGAGTGGGAACCCCAATGTAGACAAATTCCATGGCTGGAATGGTGGTCCTGGCCTCTCAGAGTAATGCTCTTATTCAATGGGGACTTTGTGGCTGAGGACATGAGCCTACAGCCCTTTGCAGCAGAGTCAGGACTCTAGCTGGTTTGGGGATAGGAATTCAGATCTCTCATGCCTTTGCATCAGAAAGTCACCAGAACATACATCCCCCGCTGAAATTAAGGACATGTTAGAAGAGTGTTGGATAGATTTTTCTGTGGCTGTTGTGAGCATGTGGAGGGAATAATGCTGGCACAGTGGGTGTTTACTTGTGTTTATATTACTGACACCATTTCTCTGAGTGTGTTACAAAATTAAGATGGTTTGGATTGTTTGAATGGGATAACATGATTACCCATGGTATTGCACGTCTCCAATTCCAAATAAACACAATGGCAAAAACTAGACAAAAATGCAAAAAGAATAAAAAAAAAATCACACAATGTCACTGAAGTCATGCAAAGTGGAAAAAAATTTTAAAAAATGGGCAAGCAACAGACACTATAAATGAAAAAAGAAAAAAAGCCAATGCATACAATTCTGAAATCATTCTTACCTTCTTCAGTCATTGTGTCATAATATTTTAGTTTTCCATATGATCCAAGTTCTACAACATCACAGTAAAAGACACAAAGATAAGGAACGAGCTATAATGCAAGAACTTTGTTTTTACACATTTTTAATTAATCAGATTCAGAGTTATACTGTCAAATTCCGCAATCGTTAACTATATGGAGATGTGCAAACATGGCCCATGTGGCAGACAGCTCTCACAGCCCATTTTCAGAAATCACTTAAAATATATTATTCTCCTGGGGGTAGGATGTGCCCTGCATTACAGAATAGGACACAGTTATTTTAACATCCGACGAAACAGAATACTCGGCAAAGATAACTTCACCCCAGGCCTAGCCTAATCCTATAATTTTTAGAGAGTGACACTCCAAGAGAAAGGCACTGGACAAGGCTGATGTCCAGGCCCACAGAAGCTTGCAGAAGCTGTCATTCCTTGGATGGAACAGCAGTTCCAGAAGTTCATTTCACAGCTTTTCTCCAACAGAACCACTTCCTAGAAAATAAGGAAGGCTACCTGGGAAAACCCAAAATGAAGAAAACAGGTTCTAAACTTCACTTTCACTTTTCAACTTGTACTTTAGACAGAAGACACCGAATGCCACCGAGCAGCCCGCTGGGGAGAGCTGTTGAAGGTGCAGAGTGCTCTGGGAGGAAGGGGGAGGCGTGTGCCCAGAGAAGACCACCTGGCTCAGACAGGTGACAGATTAGCCACTACTCTGCGACCACAGCTTCACCTGCTGCTGTGTAAACAGCAGGAGGAGGAGGGAAGACCAGCAGCTCTTCCACTGTGTGCAGACCACCCCGCAGACTCCTCTGTAACGGAAACCACTGGCAGAACGTGAGCTGGTGCGAGTTTTCTTATTTTAGTTTTAAAATAGAAACTTTTATTTTTGTTCATATGAAAATTCCTGATTGTTTTAGGCAACATTGTGAACAGGTTAAAAATATCTTTCCTGGTCATAACAACACTCTCCCAGTAAACCTCAAGAAATTAATTAGACTCAAGAGATATTCCTGTGATTCTGCAGAATGTGTCCACGGCCCATTAACCTGGGCAGCTGCTGGGAATCGCACATGAATCAACTTGTAATTAATGGGTTTTGTATGCAAGATGAAGGATCTAGCTTAATACACAATAATAAACAGTCTCTTATTTTACATTTATATTAGACATTCCCTATATATTTTTCCAAATGCCTAAAGTTTTACCTACAGCTGCTTTAATACAAAATTATGTGTTGGGGAGAAATATCACCTCATCTTTATGTTTCTGCAAAAACCTTCCTATTCTGGATTTTGTTAGACACATTGCAAAAGATGCAGGTGCATTAATAAGAAATTGAATGTTGTGTAAATAACAAGAAAAATTTTTTCATGACTCTTGGAGACTGCCATCAGCGGAATCTATTTTTTCCTGGTATTTTAAGAATGATAGTCTATCATATATTTGATTTTGCACAAGCTTGGAATTCTTAAATGGTCTCAATGCCTTCATAAGCATCAAACACATGTTCATGGTGGCTTCCCACATAATATGCATGTTTGTGTGTGTGTGTAATCTTGCAGTAAGTTGATAAATCATTTCAGCTAACTAATTGATTTGTGACCTTTCGTCCTTCCCTGGGTAAGCAGCAGAGTAAGCAGCTGGCATTCTCCATCATTGGCTCAGGAAACAGAGTGTGGGTGGCTCTGTGTTTGCAATGTTGGATGCAGACCATACTGTACACAGTGAAGAGCCCCACTGCATTGGTATGGATCCGCCTTAATAGATGCACACCTCTGTACGCACGCACCTGTCTTCATGCATCAGTCCCAACTTTCAAACATCTGCTGGTGGCAGATGATATTATTCTTAACCTCATCTCTTGTGGAACCAGGTAAAAATAAATAAATACAATCATATTGTTTAATTATCACTTTATTTTTACACGGTCGGAATTGGAACTGTCACAGATTCTTGCCACTGTGGCAACGTCTAGATCCTTTCTTAGCTGCTTTCCTGGATGATGAGTGGGACAGAGGGACAAGAACTGTACAGAACATACCAAAAATGAGGCTGATGATGGTGGAAGAGAAGGTAAAGCTGAATAACAACAGGTGACGTGGCAACTCAAAGCACAGAAAGGAAGGCATGGAAGGAAACGGTATCTGCCAAAGGACCCATGTTTGCAGCTTAAGAAAAGACCGAAGAGGGTGGAGAAGGAAACCGGCCTGTTAGAACACAGTCTAACACTGACCGCAGTGGGCTGGAGAGATGGTGAGCTCAGCAGCAGCTCCAGGAGCCAGGAAGTCCTCCCCAAATCAGGGCCTCGGGAGGTGCAGGAAGAGGAATGACATGCTACTAGGACGGACACAACATGCACACGTAGGCCAGAGCTCATCATGCACCTGGCTGGGGTCCTACAGCCCCTGACGCCTCATGGAAAGCGGTGTCAGCCACTGTCTGTTGACAGCTTGCCTGGACCTAATCTGGCTGAGAGGACCTGGAAGGCACGGACAAAAACTCACCTGCATGGGAACAAGGCTTCCAATCAGCACCCTCCCTATAATTAATCATCAAAGCACCTTTAACATAACTGGATTAGGATTCAAGCTGGGGCTAATCCAAGATTAGATTTGGGGATGGGAGGGAGGAAGTAAGAGAGTTCAAGGGCCTATTGGGTAACACCAGCTAGCAGTGTTCACTGTATTAACTGAGCGAGAGGCAGCTAGGATTGGAAGAATGATGTGTCACCTGTGAATGTCATTCTAGGTACCACCTGGTGCCTCTCCTCTATAACATTTCTCTAAGAGGGCCACACAGCCTGAGAGAAAATTCCAGAACCCAGTGGTTGGTGTTTGATATGAGCCTGTAATCTGATCATGAATACTGCCCATCCAGGGAACCACATGTGCTTTCAGGCCATTTGGACAGCTGTGGCCACCGCTGTCCAAGCTCCTGGGTCTCCAGGGAGATTGTACCTTTCATTGTTCCTTTGCCCACTTCCTCCCAGTCATGCCATACATCTCACTACCTGGCTTTAAGGTACCTCTGCATTCTTCTCCATACTCCATGACTGATACAATCAAAGTGAGGGTCTTGTCTTCAGTCTCAAAGAATCTGTGAATAAGAACTAGCATTTTGAGCTCCTAATCTCCTTTCTTGAGAAGTACATGAACACAGATTTCTCTTTGCAACATTGCCTTTCTCAGTTTCACTTTTGAGGCCTTTGGCATTCTCAACCCTTTTCCCACGAATCCCCGAGGTGGGAGCCACAGGAAAATGACTTCACACATTTGAGACCTCAAAATTCTGTCATATAAAACAGAAAGTCAATAGAAGCATCTATGTAGTGTTCATTTTATTAGAATGAAAAACAGAAGTAGAGAAATCGATGAGAACAAACATTTAAGTGTTAGCTGATGGGAAAAATGATAAACGTATTAATTTTTTTCAATCAAAGAGCTAGCATTTTTTTTTTGTATTGGTTTGACTTGTTTGTGAAGATCTAAAAATTAAAGCTTTCTTAATACAAACAATCGTTTCTTGGTAAAGTTGTCTAATACCTGTCAAGGAAATGTGTACGAATACTGGATTGTATCACACCCATGAAAGGATTATTTTCAGTAGTGCACAGGAGTTAAGATTATGGGCTTTGCAGTCAGGGGTGTAAATCTGGACCCAAGATCTGCCACTTAATAGCTGTGTGACTTTGAACGAGTTGCTTCACCTCTCTGAGCTCCAGTTGTAAAGAGGGATGATAATTGTACCCATAAAGTGGTGGTGAAGGGTAACGAGATACTGACACACACTAAGCAATCAATAGTGGGAAGAGCCACAAAGAAGAATGAAGGACAACCCATGGGACACAAAGCAGGCATTTAGAGAACTCGGTATTTTCTGCAGGTTTGTTAAAACAAGTTCAACACTACTTATAGAGCTTTTAAATAGGCATTCATTGTGCAACAACAAAAGATATTCTATAATGTCAGGGTCAGTATTTAAACAAGACCTCTTCATCAATCCTACTTTTCTGTTGTCAGATCTATGTGGAATCAAAACATAGACCACAACCACGGGAGTTGGATGTAGAAAGTGGACACTTCATTTATCTGATTGCCAGCATTCCAGCTTGAAACCTAGATGCTTTTCCTTCTAGTATTTGCATATGAGCCTGTCTCTCCAACTAGGCTGTCTATCCGTTGGAGACAGAGACCCTATTTCTCTTTAGATCTCTCCCAATAGAACCTGAAACTGTGTTCTTCTCATATCATGTGCTCTCCTCACATTTCTTAAATAAAGAACACAAATGCACAGCTCCCAAATGATGGTGAGGTTCAGGATGCTTTGATTTGTTGAACTTCCCTGAACTTGCTGAAATCAGGAAATCTGCCACTGACGTCCGTGGCTTCTTGACTGTTGATACCGCATCACTATCTAGGTTAAGAGGGCTTCTGAGTGAGGCAGAGCAGACAGCTAATTCAAAACTTGGCTCTAACTGTTTATGAGCTGTGTGGCCCTTTCTGAGCCTCAGTCTCTTCTTCTGTAAAATGGGGACAAGAGCAATTAATACTTATTTTCAGGAGGGTTTCTGGAGGATCAGATGAGAAATGTCTATAAAGCACTTTGCATTAGGGTGGTACAAACATCTTTAGTCAATACCTCTCTTTGTCATATGCCAAAGGTCCATCCTGAACATCTAAGTCACCCCAGCACAAGGTAGTCAAATCCTATTCAAACTCTAATTATCTCTGTAGGTGGGCATCAATCTATACTTGACATGTGCAAGTCAACAAACCCCCCCTACACTTCTTACCTTCAATACAAGGAAAACTGTCAAAAGAAAAAGTTTCCATCTGGCAAAGGCTTCCTTGGCTAACTTCCAGAACCATGTTTTGCAATATTAACAATTTATCCTGAAGGTGAAGGCATAAAAAATTTTTTTTTAAATCTGTGAATTTATTTTTATTAGAGGGTAAAAGTGTTTTAAAGTTTTGTAAACGGGTAGTATGAGGCTTGAGTATTTGTAATTTCCTACCCTAATCTCTACAGACATGGCACTTATTTTTGTAGATTTATACAATTTTTAAGTTTCTTGCAGGATATCTGGGTTAACATAGCACGCTATCTTTTTCTCCTGTCTTTATGCATGAAAAAATTTCATCAAAAAAACCCCCAAGAATTTCGAGTTAAAAGATGTCTTCTAATACAGCCTGATATTAAGCTTTTTGTTTGATTTCACCTCAAAAAATGATACATAGACTACCAAAATTAATGGCTTTCCATTAAAAGGCTTTCTTTGGTCATTATTCTTTTATAGCAAATGTTTATGCCAGTGCAAGTATTGTTTTTAATTTTAAAAAAAACCTTAAGAAAAGGAGGTTAAATGAGGAAACAACGAATTCTCACTTCTTACTCAAGTCAGAATGAAAGGCATATTTTAACTTTCAAATTCTAAATCTCACTCAAAAAAGCTTTCAAAGTACTGACTCATTGCAGAAGTTCTGCCTAACATTCTGTGGGGGATAGATGTTCATGTGTTAAACCTCCCTAAGAGGCTCTGAAATGTGTATAGGTTTGCCTGGGCACAGTAGTACTCAACATGTGGTACACATATATGTCATAACATGAGGTGTTAACCAAGATAATTTTGCCCTGTGGAATTCTTTTCACATCTGAATCTTCCAGATCTATGTTAATGAGTACTTCTGTTTGTTTTATGAGGTTAAAACTTCTCACTAGGCTTTTGGAAGCAAGGCAGGAACTTCGCAAATAAAGGTAAATGGCTGAACTTGTAGGTAATTACTATGGTTTGAATGTGTCCCCCAAAATTTATGTGTTGGAAACTTAATTCCCAATGCAACAGTTCTGGGAGGTGTTTGGCTTTTTTGGGAGCCTCCCTGAATAGACTAATGCTGCTACGAAAAGGGCTGCAGGAGTGGGTTCTCTCTCTCCTGTGCTTCTGCCACGTGAGGACACAACATTCCTCTTCTCTGGAGGATGCAGCATTCAAAGCCCCATCTGGGAAGCAGAGAGTAGGCCCTCACCAGACGCTGAACCTCCCTATGCCTTGATCTTGGACTTCCCAGCCTCCAGAACGGTGAGAAATAAATTTCTGCTCTTTATAAATTACCTAGTCCCAGGTATTGCTATAGCAGCACAAAATGGAGTAAGAGAGTAATTTTCCATTAGCTTCTGAGTTTCAAGTAGGTTTTGTGAACACACACACACACACACACACACACATACACACACACACACACAGCTACCTCTTAGAGAGAGACCGTCTGATTTTCACATCATCTGAATCTGGTCCCTTCACAAAATCCTCGTTCTGCCTTTTCAAGTTTCCTGCACACCCAGACCCAGGTCTTGTTACTGCTGCCATGTCTGCCTCCTCACTCTTCTCATGTACTTTCTTATCGATGTCCTGGTGCTGTAACATTCTGAGGCACCAGCCCCCCAAAATTCCAATGCCACGTCCGTGGTCAAATCGGGAGTCAGAAAGAGCCCCAGCATGTGGCCCAGTGCCTGGAGCACAGCAGGCACCCTGACAAGGTGCCAATGAACCACAGGGGCCAGGAATGGAGAGGCAGGAAGTGGGTTGAGAAAAACAATAGGGAGTGGTGGGGGTTGTGGAAAACCAGATAATACATGCCTGAAAAGGGGCAGCAGCCACTCAGCTCCGGCTGTGGCCTCCATGGGGAAATGCAGGCAGGTACAATGTTAACATCATCCGATTATTATGGAAGCCAGATATCTGGATTTTTATATAAAATCACTTGATTTTTAAATGTGGTCAACTAATTCTAAATTTTAAAAAAACAAAAAACACTGGCACATATTTGGCTTGTCAATTTGTAACCCTTGGTTTAAACTCAGGCTGCTTAGTCCAATTTTCTTATGAATATTAGTTGAATGAATGAATAAATGAGACCAGCCAGGCTGTTGGAAGTGAAGAGGTCCTTGCCAGGCAGCTCTTCTGCAGAAGGTCAAGGACGCTGGCTCACTTCCTTGTCTCCCTCCAAGCTTGTATCTCTCACCTGGCGGAGGTAGCAGAGTCTGCTCATCTCTGGCTTGGAATCAGGCTGCATTTCAGCACCTCAGGCTCCTCTGGGAGCATCACGGTGGAGCCCAGGCCACTGAGTTGTGATGATCCCATGACTAACTCCCTCCTTTATGCGTATTCCTACCCAGAGAGCTCTGCTACCACACAAGCCAAGAGAGTGATTTTTTTGTTTTGTTTTGTTTTAAATTTTATTTTAGGGAGGAATGGAAATGGCTCATTAGGCGTAACTGTGCCCAATTATCTCGCAGGAACATATCTGGATTATGGAAAATACAGTGGAAGGTTCTGAAAGGTAGGTTAGGATCACAGAGGGAGATGCCAGTATAATTATGTGGGAATTATCATCCTCGAACAGTGAACAATAATGTGTGGTCATTACTGTGGATCATCCAGATGGTTCATAATGAAATGCCCAAGCGAGTCCCCCAGATTTTCCAACTTCTTATAAATTTGTCACCTAATTTGCAGCCTTGCTCCTCTGTGGTGTTGCTTAGCAATATCAGCGGTTACTGATTTCTGTCCTGTGAGGCACTGACTCAGGCCATATTTCACCTTATTTTACATGCTCTGGAAGATCAAGCAAGAAAAATGGGACCCGGATGTGCCGTTCTGCTGCTTTCCTTTGGAAGGGGGTTGGAAAGCGAGAGAGTACAGCAAAGAACAAGCAGGCTTCTGGAAAGGATTTTTAAAGAAAAACAAGGAGCAAACTAGATAAGAGAATCAAACCAGAACAGACTGGTTAAAAAGATTTCCTGCCTCTTATAGACATCCTTTTAATTGTATAATACTTTGTTAAAGTGTTTTTTCCTTTTTCCCAGGCAAGGAAACAGACATATAGTGTGAAAGCTGCACATATAGTCTGGACCCCTGTAGATCCTGACTTGACAGCTGGGTCTGCCACTTACTAGCCATGAGACCTTGGGCAAGTTACCTAACTTCTTTGAGACTTAGTTCTCACACTTATGGAAATGGAAACAATAATGGTTGTCTTATAGGATTGTGGTGAGAATTACAGTTACTTAACACATGAGTGACATGTAATATTCTCTAAATATATGGTAAGTATTACTATGACTTTAAAGCATCAGTTGGTTTTCCTTAAAATTCATCAGGAAGCTCCCATAGATAGCATTCTTCCGATCTTCACAGAACCAGAGTGTATCTGGTATCAGGAGACCTTATCACTAAAATGCAGAACAAGGAGATCTTGTAACATAGCATAAGTTTTGGAATCAATAGATGTGGGTTCTAATCCCCACTTCACCCTTTTTAGCTGTGCGACTTTGTAGCAAGATAGCCATTCAAAGCCTTAGTTTCAGCATCTGTACAAGGGGACTAACTCTAGCACATCTCCTATTATGTTATTGTAAGTGGCTTTGTGCTATGCTCAGAACATTAGAAGTGCTTTTATTATATATTAATATACACACCATCATTCTACGATTGGGCCAAAGCCCAGCAAGTGATGAGTTGTCCAGACTAAGTCACAATAAGTGATCACTCAGAATTAGAGCCTTGTTCCTAACATTCTTTTCACAAGTTTATATTGAAGAAGAAACAGGTAAAAGGAAAAGAATGACAAAAATAATGACCAATTACGTTATGCCAAAGAAAGTCTATGAATATAAAATTCTTTTCTATAGTCTGACATTAGGTACATTGAGACTGGTGGTATTATTTAAAGAATATACAACTCAGGGAGAGAGATAATTTAAAGATCTTAAAGTTTCTGCTGTTCAGTAAAGTGGCAATTGTCTAATGGTTAGGAGGGTGAGTTCTGGGATCCAACAATCCTGGAATTGAACTTGGCTTCATCAACTATTGCCCTTGTGTTCTTGGGGAAAATTATTTAACTATCCTAAACTTAAGTGCCCTTATCTGTAAAATGGTTATAATAAAAGTCCCTATCTTGCAGGATTCATGTGGCAAGCAAATGAGTTAATCTATGTAAAATGCTTAGCACATGTCTGGCTCATAGTAAGTATTCAATAAATATTAGTTATTCCTATTGTCACTATTATTGCTTTCATGTGCATCAACTCAGAGTTCTGGCTGAATATTCAACATTCTCTCTGGTCTCTTCTTTTTCAGCTGGAGTTTAAAGGGAGAAAATAATATTGTTGAAGACAGTGAAAAAATATAGTTTGAATAGCAAGAAACATAGAATATTTGAAACCATCCATGCAACAGTTGGAACTATTTCAGATGATCTGTTTGAGCTTGTCTAACCCCAAGTTTCTAAAACGTATTCTTAATAAATTTTTTTAGGGTTGTTAGGAAGGTTAGGAAGCTAACATTTTCACTAATGGCATCTTCTAACATCTTAGGTACACTTTTGCATCTCCATAAATTGAAAGATTGTGTTTACATAATCAAGCAAAAGGTACTTTCTGACCAAATCCTATCAAATCTGGGGTGGGAGTGACAAACACCTTTATTACCCAGTCTTAAAAGTGGTGAAACATTCTATTCTCTTCCTGTTTTTTTTTTTTTTTTTTTTTTTTTTTAAGGATTTATGAGGTGGTGTGTATAGATAGGCCCATTGTTTTCTTTCCTAGAAACATGAGCTTGGTTATATTACATGTGACTAAAATCCACGTGGTGGGGGCTGGGGGCAGGTAGGCAGTTAGGTGAAGCTGATGCCTCTATAAGCCATACTCATGGTCCAAACCAGTCACAAAGCCCAACTAATTCTACCCCTAAATAGCCTCAATTTTGTCTTTTCTACTCCATTCCCACCACCCTTGCCTTAGTCCAGGGCCTTGCCTAGGCTATTGCAATAGCCTTGTTTGAACACTTCTTTCCCTATCTTTCTTACCACCTGTCTATTCCCAGCACCATTTACCTATCTTTCACAATGTTATCAGGGTAATCTTTTCAAAATACAAAATGAAAATACAACACATCTAATCCTGCACATATTGTCTTTTTGTGTTGGAATTTTACTGCTTCTCCTAATTTACTTAATCCTTTAGAACCCAGTTGAGGTTTTCTCCTCCAGGCAGCATTCTGGAATGCCCCCATCCCTAACATAGGTCACTTTCCTCCTGTGCGTCTGTTCCAAGTAAACACTTCTGTTGTGTGCTCATCAAATGTACCTTAACCTACTTGCTTTCCACCCGTTAGGGCAAGAACTCATTGTACTCATTTTGTTAATTCCAGCACCCAATAGAGTTCCTGGCATTCTGTAGGTGTTCAATAAATGCTGCTGAGTGGAATGAAATCTCAGTTAGTCTTCCTCAGCCTTGTTGCCTTGGGTACTGATGCCTATGATTCTTTCCATCTAACGTCACAGGTTCAACTATTTTGTCTTCACTATCTCTACGGGGAGGAAGCCTGAGAAGGGAAAATACATGTGCTCTTGACTCTTGGAATCCCCTGCATTGCTTCATAAAGTAGGAGGGTTTACATCATGCAAAATAGTCATCACGAGAGTCCACAGCACACAGAAGACAAAATGGCGGCAATATCTTAAAAATGGAGATGGAAAATTCTGGTGCACAGAATGGATGCTGCATGCTGGCTAGAGAACAACTTGTGTAAACTTCTGGATCTCATCTTGAATCCTGGCTGGATTCAATGGTTTCAACTAGGCAGAAAGAATCTAAATTCTCTAGATTATATCCAGCTGTTGGGTCAGCACAGATGGGTTTCTGCTCTCTGGTGCATGAAGCATCAAACAATATCAGAAAAGCATACAAGGAAAGTATGCAAGGGAGGAAAGTAAAACCCATAAAATGAGAAAAAATAACAGCTAACTCCAGCCATTCAAGGGAAAAAAAAGTCAAGAGAAAAGAGAGAAGTATGAGAAGGTAAGAGAATTTGAGAGCAGTGTGAAATTAAGGGAAAAAAGACTGGAAGACAGAAAATTAATGCCACTGACTTGGAAGTAAATCAAAGTAAACATTATCATTATAATTATATATCTACACTGTAGTATTGTTCAGGATGTCATTTGACTGAATACTTGGATCCTTGGATCCAATAGAAAATAGAAATAATTACCCAAATTATGAAGAGCTTACAAGAATGAATTTAACGTAGAAAGAAGGTTCACACAGTCCTCTAAATTTCATCTAAGTGGGACTATGTAAATGGGTTTAACATCCAGCACATAAAGAAAGGGTAGAAGGTTAAGCTTTGTTTCACAAATAGTCAATTATGCACCTGAGATTAAACAGCAAATGTCTGCCAGTGAACCAGAGATCTGCTGACATTGGAGGAGGTAGGGCACACCATTATCTTCTTATTCACAAGCTTTCAAATGGTGGCCTAAGGATGTTTCAGCAGAATTAAAAAAATTAATTGCTTTTCCAGTTTTTATTATATTTGAAAGTGAAATTTTTTAGTCTGCTGAACATCTCTGGAGCCAAGATGAATTCTTTTTTTTCATTTGTTTAACAGCCATGGACCCCAGATGAAATCTGGCCTTTTTGGAAGGAAATTCGTTAAGTATCGTGTCACATGATTTCCTTCTCATTGTACAAAGGACAGGAGAACTTTGTAAATACTGAAACTATAATTATACAGTTTCAGCATAACTTTTGTTCTACTAGAAGTCAGTTGATAGAAAATTAGTTCTCGTGTTATCTTATAGATAGGTATACCAGGACCTCAAGATATGGCACGTGGTAAATAGGCTTCTTTTGAAAGAAAAATATAGAATAGATAATTCAATGACTTATTACCCAACCACTGAACTGCTGTCTAAAAATTTTATGGTTGCAAGAAAAAAAAGAAAAAGCAATTTATTTGGCGAATAGCTACATAGAACTAATGATGTGGCAGGCACTGTTCTATGTGCTTTGTGAATAGCACTCCACTGAATACATTTAACAGCCCTAGGTGACAGATATTATTATCCTTTCTATTTTACAAAAGAGGAAGCTGAGTTGCAGAGAAGTTAAATAACTTGCTCAAGGTCGCACAGCTAGGAAGTGGCAGAGTTGGGGTTCAAACCAAGGTGGCTGGCTCCACAGTGTGTCTGCTCAACATCTAACTATGTCATTCCTCCCAGGAATCTGATGGCAAGAGGCCACCATGAACACACCAAGCAGGGGAGAGAGAGCTTATATAAATGCGCCCACTGTGTGATGTCACCTTTGAGCTCCTAGTATCAGCTCTTCACGTTCTAAACCTTGCTAGCATTGATGGGGTCAAGAAAAGAATTTGTAACTTTTTCCGGAAAGGAAACTTTTCATGACCTATTGTATCACTTATGGAAGTGTAGTGCACGGACAAAAAGATGGATATCTGGAAACAGATTTTCCAGAAATGACAGAGCAGAATTTTCATTATAGTTTTCTAAAATGAGATTAATCCACCATGGAATTTAACGCCCGCCAATGATAGTTGTTCAGGCCTAAGGGCCTTAGAGCTAAAGCAACGCTATTATACATTCACTATTGGCTTTTGGGCTTAAGTGCTGCCACCTGGGAAGTCAAAGCGAGCAGTAGCCGCATAGGTTACTGCAACTGCGTGTCTCTTAAAGGTCAGGTTCAAGAATAACAGCATTTAATCTGGTTTTCAGGAAGTTAACCAGTCTAGGACAAGCACTGGCTAATGTTCCCCCAGGGACTTGTCTACAGTGGGGGCTTGTAAAGGAAACTGTTCCCAGTGGGGTTAACACTCATGTCAGCTTGCAATAGGATATGTTTGTGAATGAATGAGTGAACATATGAACACATACACACACACACAATAACAAACCAGTCTGATATAGACCTATAAGCTTAATATAAGCAACAAAGCTGCCTCTTTACAAACACATGTGTGCTTGCACAGGTGTATAATATCGTCTCATTTGAGTCCCAGGACAACCTGTAAAGGACAGTTTGGTGTGGGTGAGGAAATTCTTTTTAACGGCTGAGGTGAAGAGGCTAGATTTGGTGGATCTGATAATGCGAGGTCAGGAGAGACATGCGCCCCGCTGCCACTTGAGGATTTGGGTTTGCAATGTGATCAGCACGCAGAGCGGATTGCACAGCACAGTACAAGGCCCAGAAGGAAGAGCCAACTGGGAGGAGCTTTCGCTAGTATCAGAGGAAACCATAGCTTTACTGAACGCAAGTCATTCAACCTCATTCCATTAAGTAAGGCCCTGCTATTTATTAAACAATCAGAGGTGCCTTTAGCTTAAATGCCTTTCGTTTGGGAGAAAACACCTTTGAATGCTCTCATATCACAGATGATATTTGTTTATCAATACGCATTTTGAGTGGGCAGTCTTTGGTAAAATGAAATTGCTTTTTCACCTTCAGTGATTGCCCTCATCCTTTGGTCCCCCACGTAATCATGTCTGTGACAGCTGCTTTTTATCTCTGGGAACTTTGAGTCTTCACTTCTGAAGGAGCTCCCTTTAGAGCATGTGATAAGTTCCCGAGAAGAAAGAGAAAGCTATAACTTTATGGATGCTTCATTGTCTTTTTCCTTCTTCATGGTATGTTTAAGCTCAAATGCCACCAAAATCAATTTTTTGGCCGCATGCTTTTGTGGCCTTTACTTCAAAGCAAATCTTTTTGAGAAAGAGAGAGAGGGAGGGAGAAAGAGAGAAAACTGCACACTCAAAAGCATTTATTTCAGTAAGACCATTCACATTCCCTTAAGCCCCAAATGATATTTATTTATAATGTGTACAACACAAAGAGAGATTCAATTTCAACATGTTTGACGTTCAAATATGGAATAATGCTTTACTATTCCCTAAAGAGAGGCACTATTTAGCTTGTCCTGTGTTTGCTCTATGAAAGGCATTAACAGCCTGCCCTCCTCTGTCCAGGGATTTATACAACTGTCATCTTATCGAGCCACGGCCAGTAGATTGGCTTTTATTCTTTTCCAGAGTCCTGGGTGAGTGGAAAAGTTCAGGCTCTGAAGTCGGACTTAGGAGCTGGTGATTCTGAGCAAATCATGCCACCTCTCTGAACCTCAGTTCCTCAGAGGTAAAACATGCATATGAATTCCCATAGCCATTGTTGAGAGAATTACACAAGATCACTACCAGGTGCATGGCACAGAGTAGGTACTCAAAACGTTCCACTTTTTTGTTTTTGTTTCTTTGCCATTTCTTAGGTTCCTAGCTTCCTATGCTGCAATCACACACACACACTCTCTCTCTCTCTCTCACATTCCTAGCGCCCCTCAACAGGAGAAACTGCTAGAATGTTAGTTCAGTGGGCAAAGATCCATGTGTTTGCTCATCTCAAAGGAGCCCCCATTTCGGTTGGGCCAACAATGAGTAGTTTTGGGTCTCCCTGAGCCAGCCAGTTCCTTTGCTTGCTCGTGCCCTGCTCTCAAAACTCACTTTCTCCAGGGACACTTCCCTAACGGCCTGTCCTCAGGGTTCACACAATGCTACCGATTTCCTCAGGATCCGGCAAGCTGAGCTCACCTGCATTGAGGGCTTATTTGGGCCAGCCGCCATGCTCGCCCTGGAGGTGCGCCAGGGCGCTTGTCATGATGTGATGCTGCATGCATACATGTGTGCTTTCACTGCCTCGGGAATGGGGGCCCTGTTCCTTCCGACAGGTGATGCTAATGCTGCCCCCCTCCTGCCTCACACACTGTGTTTCCCCAAGAGCAATTAATGGATTCGTCCAGGGTAGTGGTGCTCACACCCTGTTCCAGCGAACCCCTCAAAGACAGCCACAGAGGACACCCAAGTTGTCTCTGATCCAGCCTCTCTGCCTTCCTCCCAGAGCATCTAAAAGCAGATGCTTTGTGATAGCTCTTGACCTCTGGTGGGCACTTGTTTTTGGTTCTTTTTTTGTCAAAAGTATCTTTGCTCTTCTTGCTTATTTTACATACATTTACAAATCAAGTTATCAAGTCCCATGAAATATCTTTTTGGGATTTCAATTAGGATTGAGTTGCATTTAGAGTTTAATTTGGGGAGAACTGACATCTTTATATCAGCATTTATTTAGATCTTTTATGTTCTTCAGAAATGATGATTATTCTTGCCCTAAAGTTCTTAGATAGTTCTTTTGAGTTAATCTTTGCTATTTTATGGTTCTGTCACAGTAGGGTCTTTATTTCTTTTGTGTTTATTATTGCTAGTCTACAGCCAGGCTATTGAATTAGGCACACTGATAAAGAATCTAATATGAGCAAACTCTTAGTCATTCTAACAGTTAAAAAAATTATTTACTCTTCCCTGTGGGAATTTTTTGAACAAAGGGCTTTGCTATTAAAAAGGATATTTGGAAACCCATGATTTAGAGTACAGGGAAGATGGTGAAAAATTAGATATTTGCTACTCATTTGTGAGCTTTTACATTCAAGATGGTCTGGAATTCAGGCCACGGAGGCCATCTGCTTATCCCCCATCGCCTGAGCCAGACTGATGAAGAATGGGAGAGATGGCATCAGGATGTCACAGCAGCCATCAGAGAGGAGGGAGGAAGGAAACCTGTCCTTCAGAAAGGCAGGGGAAATGCTCCCAGGAGACTCCCACCCAATATGAATGAAGAGTAATAAATATTATTGTAAATAAAATATGATAATAAATAATAATAAAAGTTATTATAAATAAACAATAATAAATGTGTTGGCTGGAAAGTAACAGCAGCAGAGACCAGCTCTGAGGCCGTAAAGTGAGCTTAGCATGGGGAAATTTTCAGATAAGGCAGGCAACATACTATGAGTACAGGGTCACTTTCAGACATCTCATTGCAGGATTTTGAAGGTTTTGCTGTGAACAACAGCCTCAAGGGAATTATATACCAGGCACGGGACCTGCTGGATTAAACTGGCCCAAGTTCTGTAGTTAAATAATCCTTTAGTTCAATTACAGGCCCACTAGATAAGTAGTATTCCTACTTTTGTGTTTCTCAAGGCATCTAATGCACTTATTTGTTAAATATTGGTATTAGTAATTAAATTGTTGTTACAACGAAGAAATGTAGATCACATTTTGCATCTCCACAAGGAAAGATAAATTACTAGAAGAAGAATATCCAAGAGTCCATAGAAATTGAATGAGAAGCTTCTCTTTTTGCAGTTTTCTTCTCAAACTCATCTTAACACCAAATTACGTGGTGGATGCTATTTCACAGGTGTTTGAATTTGTAAAACAAATGAATGGTTAAAACAATAAACTTCTCTGAATCTCATTGTAATGGTCATTCTTTGAACATATATAATTAGGCCAAGGGAATACAGATGAAAGAACCAATCCTATGTCAAAGAGAAGAAAAGGAAAGGAAATGAAGCCATAGCAAAACATTTGGAAGGAAAAGAGGAAGAAGGGGACAAGAGAACTCATCAAGAAGGTGAGAGGCAGAAAGCAAACATTTCCCATTGCAGCAGTGACTCTGGAACTAGAGGGAGATTTATTCAATCATCCAGCAAATATTGACCGAGAACCTACTTCATGTCAGTGCCGTGCTAGAGGCTGGGGATACAATGGTGGCCAAACCAGATGTGATTGCTATTCACCACTGCAAGACAGTCATGAATTGAATAGGACTCTGTTGGGCACAACAAAAGAGCCCTTTGACAGAGCATGGATTGAGAAAATCTACATGGCTAGAGATACACAGTTCTCCAGCAAAAAAATCACAAAAGCAAGTATTCATTCGATGTATTCAACAAATAATGTGTTGGGGCCCACTTGTGCCAGGCACTGGGGTTAGGGTGAAGCTTGCTCTGAGTCCTACCCTGTTGGAGATGTAAGGGTGGAGACAAGCAGCACACAACAAACACACACATTGATGGTGATGAGTGTTAGGGAGAATATTGAGCAGGGCACGGGAGATTGAGAACTCTGACTAACTATCACTACTTTGATTCTGATATTTTAAAAATGTTGATTGAGTCAGGCCTCTCTCATCAGGTGACATGTGAAGGTTGGCTTGAAAGGAGGGAGGACAGGAGCAATGGGGATATCTGGGGGAAGAGGGAACGTGTGCAAGTGCCCTGAGGCAGGCATGTGCCTAGAATTTGTGAGAAGGAGCTGCTAGGCAGCCAGAGAAGTGGAATCGAGGAAAAGACACGTGAGAGGAAAGAGAGAAGGCAGAGTGAGATGAGGAGAGAAAAAGGAGAGAAAGGCAGAGGAGGGGAGGAGGAGGGGAGGAGGAGTGGAGGAGGAAAGGAAAAGAGGAGAGAGGCGGAGAGGCAAGCGCAGGGAGCGTAGGGCCACCGTGAGGGCTTTTACTGATGATGGCGAGATGGTTTTGAGCAGCAGTGGGGCACGATTTCACTTACATTTGGGGGGAACCTGCATTCTCAGTTGACGGGTTTGGGGCATGGCTTTTCTGAGGAATGATTCAGGGCCACTGTAAACGAGTTGGACTCCTAGGCCAGCAGAGGGCCCTTCAAAGGGAGGGAGATGGGGAGTGTGCGAAGACAGGGTGAAGGTTACTAGGGATGGGAATAAGGAGGAGAACGCATTTGACCTTAGCTGGGGTCTACCATGCAGTTACATGGTATGGTCCTGGGAAAACAGTTTCCCCAAATCTGTCTCATTTGAGAAGTGTGACACTGACGGGGAACTGCCCATGAGAGGTGGGAACAGAGAGCGTTAAGCAGCAGGGCTGGCTAGGACAACCTGCATTAAAAACCTGGTTCTACTATCCTTGAACTGTGACCTGGGGCAGGTAAGAAAACCACCTGGAGTGTCAGTTTCCTCCTCTTTAAAATGAGGATAACGGATTCTCTCTCATTGGCTTCCTGAGAGAACCGAGTGAGATAGTATTTGCAAAGCATAATACTTGGTACCTAGTAAGTGCTCAAATGTGACAGCTAAAAGAAACTATTATTATCAAGTGTAAGTACTATCTAGAGCAAGCAAGATTCTATCTTGAGGACCTTTTCTGTCCTTTCTTAGTAATAACATTTAGCACTTAACTGGCAATTATTCTCTGCCAGGCCCCGTTTTAAGTGCTTTTCATATATTAGCTCATATTAGCGCAGGTCTCACTATGTTGCACGGGCTGGCCTCAAACTCCTTGGCTCAAGTGATCCTTCTGCCTCAGCCTTCTGAGTAGCTGGGACTGTAGGCATGCACCACTGCTCCTGCCATATATTAGCTCATAAACTCTTAAAACAACCCTATGAGGTAGGTATTATTAGGATTCTCTTTTTACAAATAAGAAGGCTGAGGCACAGAGAGGGTAAACAAATCATCCAAGGTTACACAGCTAGTGAAGGACAGAGTTGGAAGTGGAACCCAGGGGGTCTAGTTTCAGATTCAATCTAAACTCTTATTATTATTAAGAGTGCCATGTTAGACTTCCTCTCTGATGATTCAGTGCTCACAATTCTTTATCAAAGATAGAAAACAAGCCAAGTGTGGTGGTACATGCCTGTAGTCCCAGCTGCCCAGGAGGCTGAGGTGGGAGGAGTGCTTAAGACCAAGAGTTTGAGTCTATCCTGGGCAATATAGCAAGACCCCATCTCTAAAAACCACCAATCACCCAACCAACCAACCAACCAACCAACCATCCAAACAAAAACAAGGATAAGAAACAGTTCTCATCATGTTTGGGATCTTATGTGTTTGGTTCCTTAGAACTCAGCAAGGGGACAGGCTCCTAGGAGAATGACTTTGGAACCAGCTCAACCTGGGTATGGATATAACGTCCATGTGGACAGGTCACCAAACTGCCCTCTACATGCATCCATGAAGTAGGGATGATGATATTCATATGAGAGAATACACAAGTGTTCAATAAATGGAAGCTACTATTGCTAATAGTGATAATGACACATTATGTTCAGGAAAAACATTACCATACAGTAGATCCTCTCTTTTTAAATAATTTTATTGCCTCTTTAAAAAATATTTGTAAATTTTTATTGTAGAATATTAGGGAGTACAAGTGTTCTTGTCACATGGATGAATTGTATAATGCTAAAATCAGGGTGTTTAGTGTGCCTGTTACCAGAATAGCGTACATTGTACCCAATAGGTAAGTTTTTATCCCTCATGCCCTCCCCGTCCTCTCCCCTTCTTAGTTTCCAATGTCCTTTACATCACTTTATGACCATGTGTACCCATCATTTAGCTTCCACTTATTAGTGAGAACATGTGGTGTTTGTTTTTGCATTCCTGAGATACTTCACTTAGAATAATAGTTTCTAGTTCCATCCACGTTGCTGTAAATGACAATATTTCATTCCTTTTTTATGGCTGAGTAGTATTCCATGGTGTACTCCACAGACACCACATTTTCTATATCCACTCATGAATTGATGGGCACTTAAGTGGATTCCATGTCATTATGATTGTGAATTATGCTGCAATAAGCATTTGGGTCCAGGAATCTGTTTGATATAATGACTTCTTTTCCTTTGGGTTGATATTCGGTAGTGGGATTGCTGGATCAAATGGTAGGTCTACTTTTAGTTCTTTGAGGAATCTCCATACTGTTTTCCATAGAGGTTTTACTAATTTACAATACCACAAACAGCGTATAAGTGTTCCTTTTTCACCTTATCCATGCCATCATCTATTGTTTTTTAACTTCTTAATAATGGCCATTCTGATAGGGCTAAGGTAGTATCTCACTGTGGTTTTAATTTGCATTTCCCTGATGATTAGTGATGTTGAGCATTTTTCCATATGTCTGTTGGCAATTTGTATATCTTCTTTTGAAAAAACTCTGTTCATGTCTATTGTCCACTTTTTAATGGAACTGAATAGAGAACCCAGAAATAAAACCATATAGCTATGATCAACTGATTTTTGGCTAAGCAAACAAAAACCTACACTGGGGAAAGGGAGCCCTATTCAATAAATGGTGCTGAGAAAATTGGATAGCACTCTCCTCTCCTCTGAAGGCAGCCTGCCTTGAATGTGCAAGCTCTGGGATCACACAGTTCCACCAGGACCCGCCGGCCTTCTGTGGCCACCACAATCTGGACAGGAGCTAGGAAATGTTTGTGTGGGGACCAGTGACAAGGAAACTGAAGGGTTGAAGCTCCTGGGAGGACAAAGGCATACAATGGGTGGAAAATCAGTATGGCTCCCACTGCCTTAGCTCAGGTCTGTGGTTAGGGGGAGTGACCCTGAGGGGGCTGGCAGCCCAGTGCTTTCTTCTCAGGAAGTTTCCAGTTCACTGGCAGGCGCAGCTTTTGGGCTTGTGAGGGTAGAGAAGCTGCCCAACAGTTCGTGAGCCTGCAGTCTGCCAGAGGTGTGGGGGGAGGAAAAACACACACCTCCACCTACCCTTTCCATGGGCCTCCAGATTCTTTGGGGGTTGATCTCTGCTGACATCTTGCTCTGTTCCACAATTTCTCCCCATGGGGTCTCCCGTAGGTTCTGGCACTTCTTCCTCAGAATCACACCTGGGCAATGTTTTCTTCATCTAAAATTTTTTCTTCTTTCTGAGACAATCTGGTGATGATGTCTGTAGTCAGCCATCTCTGCCTCTCCACTCCTGCATTTGTCTCAGTTTTATTGTCTCTTTGGTCATGGTAGTAATTTTCACCCTGAATTTTTTTTTGAGACATAGTCTCGCTCTGTTGCCCGGGCTAGAGTGCTGTGGCGTCAGCCTAGCTCACAGCAACCTCAAACTCCTAGGCTTAAGCGATCCTACTGCCTCAGCCTCCCAAGTAGCTGAGACTACAGGTATGTGTCACCACACCCGGCTAATTTTTTCTCTGTATATTTTTAGTTGGCCAGTTAATTTCTTTCTATTTTTAGTAGAGACGGGATCTCGTTCTTGCTCAGGCTGGTCTTGAACTCCTGACCTCAAGTGATCCACCCACCTTAGCCTCCCAGAGTGCTAGGATTACAGGCGTGAGCCACCGCGCCTGGCCTACCCTGAATTTTTAATAGTCATTTGACTATGGTGACTGTGATTGAGCACCAGAAGAGATTGTGGTCTCTGCAGTCTTTGGGAGACAGATATATACCTGCCTGACATGAATGGCCTGGTCCTGCCTAGAGAGTCCTGCCTGGGCTACAGGAGCAAACATTGTGCAATTCTCACTCCCTTGAACTGAAACCAGCAAAGCACAGGACCAACAGGCCTCCAAGGGTGGAGAGAGGGAAGACATCACCATTTTTTTCTATGCTCCTCTTTCCCCCAAAGGTCAACCCTGTGCATCTTTATCCCCAGCATTCTATTTCCTCCTCCTTGTCTCAAACCAGAGGAAAGGAGAGCTTTTTAAAAACTCTGGCAAAGGAGGCACTTCAAGTCTTCCTAAGTAGTAGCAATAATAACAATAATAATAATATCCCTAGTCCAGGGATAGGTCAGAGCTCCCAGGATTGAGGCTGGTGTCTACACCAGGAAAACAAGGAGTGCTGGGTTGGACATGAAGTTACACGAGGTGGCAGAATAGCACAAGAACTACAGACACAGACTCTGAGTTAGGCAGATATAGGTTCAAATTCTGTCTCTGCCATTTACTTCTTGTGTTATTGGTGAGGGAAGACAAAGCCTCTTCACACATCAGTGTCCTCTGAATGATGGAGCAGGGCTGCTGGAAGGATTAAATGAGATGGTTTATCTAGAGCACTCAGCGTAGTGCCTGGCCTGTGGTAAGCACTCTGCAAGTGTTGGTTGGTGGTATTATCATTAGACAAATTGATAGCTGAAGCTACTTCTCACTCAAAAAGTGCAACATCCAGCATCCTTGTTTTAGGTTCATAAAGATGTACCCCTGAGTAAATATAATGGCTTGTTTAGAGAAAATGTTAAAATCAATATGAGACACTGAATTTATTAGAAAGATCAATTCAGACTGCCATGCTGTGATCTCAAAGACTGATAATTCTACTTCCCCAAGACTTTCCTATAAATGAGACAAAATCTTTATTCCAACCATTTGTCTGTGCCTTAGGTAGATTGCTTCTTCCCATGAACAATGTCCTGTTCAGACGTTTTTGTCCTTGGAAAGGCACTGCTCAGCTTTGTTTGGACTGAACCTTCCCCTAGGCAGGCTGGCTTTGTCCCTTCCACACAGTGTGGTCTGCCCAGAGCACACTAAGGAACAATGGACAGATGAACCAATCAGTGCTGTGTGTCCCTGAGACAGACTGGGTTAGATTAACGGTGGTTTCAAATTCTTTCGTATTCTTCCCATTGAGAGGGGGAGTCTTATTCACCTCCCTTTGAGTCTGGGCTGGCCTTAGTGACCGCTTGGCTGAACGCAGTAGAAGGCACATCTTCCCAGGCTAGGTCACACAAAGCTTTGCAGCTTCCACTTGAGCCTCCTGGAAGGTTTGCTCTTGGACCCCTTAGCCACCATGTAAGAAGTCCATCCACGTGGAAAGGTCCTGAGGAAACACGGAGAGTCAGAGGGGCCCAACCGAGCCCGGCCTTCCAGCTGTGCCTTCGTAAGTGCCAGACGCGGGAGTGAGGCCCTTTTGAACCTTCTAAGCTACCCACAGCAGCTGAACACCATCAAGTGACCGCCAGTGATGCCACATGGAACAGAAGACTCAACCAGGTGATCCCTGCCCAAATTCACGATCCACAAAGTCATCAGCGATAATAATAGGGTGGTGGTTTTAAGTCACTAAGTTTTGGGGTGCTTTGTCGCACGTCAATAGAAAACTGAAACACAAACACGGCTGGAGCTTGTGACTCAGGCTTGGAGGCTGAACCAACCACCAATGAAGGCTTCTAGGCAAGGGCTCAATCACTGGACTTTGGAAGACAAAGACACCTGAGTGGCACAGATGAGACAAAAGGAAATGTGTTTCCATAGGCCGTCTGTCCTAGACGATGTTTTCAAATGCATCCGAATATTTCTCTTTGTGCACAGTGACCGTATGCCAGTGATGCCAATGCATTGCTCAGCCAGGTGAAGACCGGTAACATCCACGAACTGTCCTTCAGTGTGACAGGGGAGCTACTGCAGGGTTCAGGCTGTCAACTTGGTGATGTAACCTGCCTGCTCCACATTGTTAAAAGGTGGCAGTTTGGCATGAGGATGTGTGAATTCAAGTGATTAGATGCAAACTAAAAGAGAAACGACTATTTCTGAGAGCTGTGGGTTAATTTTTTTGGGCTGTTCTCGGAATGGAAAATGATTGTGAATTTTGGGGGAAAAATACCAGAGCAATCTGTTTTCTTGGCCGCGTGCTATGGAGCAATTTTAAAGCATTGAAGTGCTTTTCATATTTTCTAATCACTCAAGACCAGAGCTGATTATGGCTCTCAGCCTCTCTCAGATTCACACCACTGGAGCCCTCCACATCTTCCAGGGAGAGGTTTCACCTTGAAAGCAGGTGCCCGGATTCAGAAGGCACATCTTGCTACAGCAGGAACAAACAGTTTAATTGTAGCACAGCTCCGCAAGGGCCAGGTGTTTTGGAAAATCACTGATGGCCCAACTCCGAGACGACCCAGATTTACTTTCTCTTATCTCACAGAAACAAAACATAACCTCCTCTCCAAAAAGAAAAAAACAAAAACAAGCCCTACCTGAAACTGAATTCCTACAAACAGAAAAACAGAGAAATTTAGATTGTTGAGATCTGTGGGCAAGGACACACACACACACACACACACACACACAGAGTTGCATATGAAATAATACAGGAGGTATCTCAAGAAATTGGTAACTGTGGTTTCCTCTGTGAAGAATTGGGGAACTGGAGAAAGTTGGGGGTGAGCGTTGATGCAGAGGAAGAATTTTTTCACCCTAATCTTTTGAATACTTTGAA
This sequence comes from Eulemur rufifrons, assembly GCF_041146395.1. Lineage (NCBI taxonomy): Eukaryota > Metazoa > Chordata > Mammalia > Primates > Lemuridae > Eulemur > Eulemur rufifrons. The sequence continues at coordinate 240,322,811 of NC_090989.1, forward strand.
TTTTTAAGAATATGTGTTGTATTATTTTTTAAAATGATGAAGCAGAATAATTCCAAACCTGCATATGGTACTTATGATGTGCTAGGCAGTGTGTTAAATACTTTATGTATATTCACTCTTTTAATCCTTACAACAACCCTGTGATGCAGACATCATTATAAATCATCCTGATTTTACAGAAGAAGAAACTAAGGTACAGAGAGGTTAAGTGACTTGTCCAAAGTCACACAGCTAATAAATGCAGAACCCAGATCTGGACCCAGAGTCCGGTTCTGGAGTCTGTCCTCTTAATTACTACATAACACTGCCTTGCTAAAAATAAAGATACTCAGTGGCTTGCTCATAATTGAGTTGGAACAGATAAAATCATTCCTTTCTTCTCTTATATGGTTCCCCAGGGAAATGGGGTGGAGAAGAAGGTCGCTCAAAACAGCCACGGTATAATTCACCGACTATGTTCAACCTGTGCTCAGCTTGGCACGGTGGCTCACGCCTGTAATCCTAGCACTCTGGGACGCCAAGGCAAGGGGATCGCTTGAACTCAGGAGTTTGAGACCAGCCTTAGCAAGAGTGAGATCCCTTCTCTACTAAAAATAGAAAAAATTAGCCGGGTGTGGTGGTGTGCCCTTGTAATCCCACCTACTCGGGAGGCTGGCAGGAGGATCGCTTGAGCCCAGGAGTTTGAGATTGCTGTGAGCTAGGCTGATGCCACTGCACTGTAGCCTGGGTGACAGCAAGATCAGTCTCAAGAAAAAAAAAAAAAAAAAACCCCACAAAAAAACCTGTGCTGCTTTAGAATTGTGCACATTTCAAGTCAATATCATGACTTTGGCCAAGTACCTTAATCTTTCTGAGCCTTAGCAACTACCAGGTGTCAGGTGCTCTCCTAGGCTTTGAGGACAACTAGTAAATAAAATAGAGTCCCTGCTCTCATGAGATTTCCTGTATTCTGGCAGAGACAGGCAATAAACAAATACCCAAACTGTAATGTGAGCAATAAAGAAAAATTAAAGGGTTCATTGAGAGATGAGTATTGGGGACCCTGATTTATGCTGGATGGTCAGGAAGTGTCATTTAGACAGGGTGCTGAAGAATGGAAAGGAGTAAGTAGGAAACATGGCAGGGCATGGGAGAAGGAATGTTCTAGTGCAGGGAACAGCCCATGCAAAGACCCCGAGGCAGGGAAGAGTTATCTGAGGACGGAAAGGCCTGTGTGGCTAAAACAAAATGAGTGTAATTGAATTTGGAGCAAGAGGCAAATCATGTAGACCATGGTAAGGATTTTGTGTACTTTCTTAAGAGCCCTGGGAAGCCAATGAAGGTTATAAGTAGTAATGACACAACCTGATTTCCTTTTTGGAAGATTATTTGGGCTGCTGTGTTGATAATAGATATAGGTGGAGGCAATGGAAGAAGGGGAAGACCAGCTAGGAAGCTATTGTAGGAATCCAGGCAAGTGATGAAGATGGCTTAAAATAAAGTGTTGGCAGAGGGAGCACAGTAGATAAATATGAGATCTATGTTGGTGGCACAATATTCTATGAAAGGAGAACAATAATGTTATCTATGAAGTGTTATTGTGAAGCATAAGTTTATCGCAAGGTGCCAAAGATAACTATTACTGTAGATGAAGAAACCAAGTACTAGAGAGACCCTAACTTGCCCAAAGTCACACAACTGCTTAGTGGCAGGGAGAAAGGAGGTGAAGCAGTTGGCCTGCAATCCTTTCACTCCCTCCCCTGGGTGTTCACTCTGGGAGAGAGAAAAGAAGGCTGGTGACCAGGTATAATCTCCTTGCCAAATGGACCTCTGGGCAGATGGAGTAATGATGTTGAGGATGTCCCCGGCTAAGGATTGGCTCTAGTGCATAGATCTCAGGATCTATGAAGCAGGGCTCCTTGGAGAATATCACATCAGCTATACACCTCTCTGGAGTACAACAGGGAGATGTTTCCTAACTAAATGCTCGGTGCTCTGCAGTGAGAGATGACCCTGTGATGCTCACCTGTTATTCTGGGTGAGACGTGTGTCCAGTGAGAAAAGATAGGACCTGAGGATCCACCCTTGGGGTCCCATGTTTTTCTTTACATCGTATGAATCTCTTGATCGCCTGTACCCTTGAAATTATTTAGCAAGCCTTGATACTGGGTAAGATATCTGATTTATGTGACATGATTTGACAATCACATTCCCTGGATGTGTTCAGTGGCACATAACTGTTCCCCAGATTGTACTCTTTCCACGATCCCTGTCAGCTTCCATGAAACATCAGGCCTGATTATAAGGACCAAGGATGAAGGGAGAACAGACTTGGTTTACTTGAACCCCTTATTGGTGGCAAAGCTAATATTTACTTGACACATCAGATACCTATCTAATTGAAAAATTAATTTTTTAAGGATACTTATGCAATTGAAGAAACACGGTAAATCTGTCTTCATTGTGATGAAAACTGGAAGCACATGATACTGGATTCTCTGTGATGCTTCATAAGATTATCATGGGAGGTGAACAAACCAGGACTTTGGGTCTCCAATGACTGATCCTAAGCAGTTAGCATAGACAGAGAGCTCTTTGAATGCATAGGCGCTCACCTCCCACCCTCCAACTGCCAAAGAATCGGTACAACGTCAATGTCCTGCAGTGAACATCATTCCCCAAACTACTCATGGCCCTCCTAAGTCGTGCAGTTCTTTTTCTCTCTTTCTTTTTTAGGGCGCATAATTTATCTTCACACACGACTTTGTTTTGAAACTTAGAAATGATGACTAAGAGAGAACCATTTCTCTAGCTGGAAGGGAGGGAAACCTTTTTGTCCTCTCTGCATCATAACACACTGTATTTATGCCAGAGGCGTTAAGAGACAGAATCAGCACACGAACACCGCATCCTACTCCTGGTACGAAAACTAGCCACCATGAACTGAGCTGTCACAGATAAGGCACATCCAAGGGCCAGGGCTGCTTCTGGCAGATGCTAAACAAGACGATGCTGTCAGGTGTGTGTGACGATCGTATACGTGTGTTTTATGCAGAGAAGCCGTTTGACATTCTCTTTTTCCCGAAACAAGCTCCCAAATCAAAGCCTGATGCTTACCTTCGGCGAGCGGGTCGAGGGTGTGTATCATGAGCTGGAAGATGCTGTTCCTCATGAGACTGTTGTGAAGGGAAGCAGAACTTCCACCCCGCTGGAGACGTGGCTTAGTCTGGGCAGAGAAACCAAAGACGTGATTAGTCTCAGAAATTAAACGCAAGTGCATTATAAACAAGATCCTCACCTAGTCTGGTGGCCACTCATTTCTGTCACCTGATCACACACGATTAGAACCAAAGCTTTCCAAAGTACATTTCAAACCCCCTGAGTGAATGGCTTTCTCACATCCTTTTCTACTAAATAAATGAATTGCTTCCATTTTTTTTTAGAGCTTAGTAAATGCCAGGGAATATGCTATATGCTTCACATCTCTTGGTTTATCTCATTCTCAAAATTAACCCTATGAAGTAGATATTGCTGTTATTCCCTTTAGATAGATGAGAAAGCTTCATCTTGGAGAAGTGACATGAGGTGTCCAAGTCACATAGACAAAGAGCAGAGCCTGCAGGAATGGATCTCAGGTCTGCTTTTGTCAAAGGCTATCTGAACTAGTGAGTAGTCTCTAACATTTTTGGATTGTGCATCCTATCAATAAATGTTTAAGAGTGTAAATATGTATCTATATCCACATCTATGGCTCTATTTATATCTATATCCACATCTATATAGACATGCATACCAAAATAAGAGTATATAAAAACATTTCCAAAAATAGAAGCTAAGAAGAATGATAAAAGAAAGTAAACGATAGAGGTGCTAATATTTTCTCCTTGCTTCCCAAGGGATCATCTCACCCATCTCTAGACTGGGACCACAGCTCGAATTCAAAAAGTAGGATGGTCTATGCAGAGAGAGATTCAAAGAGATAGAACCTCTTATCATGAATCCACGGAGAACCCTCCTAACTTCAAGGGGGGGGTTTTCTTTTGCACAAACTCCTACTAGTTGTGATCTTTTGGTCAAATAAATGGAACTGATAGGTGAGAGAATAAGAATAAGCTTCTAGAGAAATGGTTACCAACAAACTCTTTTTCTTTTATCTTCGAAAGCAAACAATCTAAAAAAAATCTTCAAGCCCTCTGTATTTTGACAGATTTTTATCCTGAATAGGAACTGCTTTTTCCCCCTTGGATGATTTTGTGCTGATTATCACAGAGGAAGATGCTCAGAGGCAGTGCAGCTTTATAGACACACAGATTTAAGGGGGAGGAAGGTCTTGTAATGTAAGGGAGTTAATTTCTTTTTGAACTTCTGGAGCTAAAGATTGGCATGAAATTTTTCTGGGATCAGGTAAAAATAAAATACCATTTTCCATTACATCTTCCATCCCTTGACATACAAGGTTTTCCAAAATATTCCATCATACTCCAGACCCACAAGGGGGCATCCCTAAGAATGTCCAGTAAGAGACTCCAGGATCAAATACATTTGGAAAGTGCTACATCCTAGGTCAGCTCACCTTTAGGGTTTCAAGATACACATTAGACCACTAAATCGAACACTATAGAAATCTGGCTAACTTGATTAACTTGGGAAGTGTTTCCAAACTATTGCCTACAGGTCCTTTATTTTGTAAAATATTTGTCAACAATCATGGTCCACACATTTGGAGACAAACAGGAAACCTGCAGTAAGCTTGAAGTATGGGTAAAAATCTCACCATGAGATACATGGAGAAATCTGACTTTCTTAGTGTGATTGTATTATAATTGATGTTACATTAGAAATCATATTCTCAATTCAATAGGGTTGGAGAAGAATCAGAGGGGATTACCATTGTTTCAATGGTGAGCCAGAATATAGCTCCTCAATGGAAAAGACTGGGTCTGTACCCCTAGCCTGTTACTGGACCAGGTATATCCTATGGACTCTCAAGGAATGTTAGAAATCTTTGCTCTGAGCATTAGAGGAGGAAGGACTAGGTCATATGTATCTTCATTGCTAACCCTTTTAGCCTTAAAAGTGTAACATTTTTTAATGCATTGTGTCATTTAGTTATAGAGTATTCAGATGATTAAGGTTCAAAATATTTTAGGAGCAAGGTTAGGAGACCTGAATAGAGTAGAAATGCAATCACTGTTTGATGGCTGAACACAAAAACTGTGAAGGTCATTTCCTTTGCAAGCTGCACAATATAAAATGTGAAGTGCTAATTGAATAGGAACTGGAAAATGTGTTTATTGATAATAATTTGTCATAACACTGTTACTACAGTCCTTATTCTTGGAAACTGGAAGAACTCTGCTGTGGAGATCTTTATTAGAAGAGGATTATACCTACAGAAGAACTTAAAGCATTCTTTCGGGCATTATATATATATGTTTTGAATATATAGGTCTCATGCAGCATTTCTTTTGATGGGCCCAAAAGAAATTTCCAGTCAAAAAGTATGTGCATGCAGATACACAAAGAAAACAGGCATCAAGCATTAGATCCAACAGTATCCCCAAATATCAGCTCAACATCCCTTGGAACACAATTTGGAAATGTCTCACTTTTTCAACTCCTATAAATGTCATGTCAAATGGAAGAGAAAATTCAAACTTTTGAAACACAGTTTTAGAAACTGCTAATTACAGGACAGCATATACGTACACACCAGGGGGTTAGACTATTTAAGAATTCCAAGGGAGAGGATGATTTGTTGAGCACACAAGCCTTTCATTCCCCACCCCCCAACCCTCCACCAGCCCCACACTCCACAGGCACCAAGCAGGTACAGACAGGGCCACTGCTTCCTACCGGGAGAGCCGGTTCATCGTTGTCCCTGGTTGCAGATGACTGCATAAGAGGAAAAGACAGAAACAAAAGACAATAAATAAATAAATAAATGAGGAATCACATACAGAATTTACATTTAATAACAAGCATCAGCACAGAGAAAGATTTGGTTCGTTCTGCACTGGGATGAGTTAATCCAAAACAGGGGCCAACGCTGTATATTTCTAGTCAATATATAATGGTTTATTTAGGCATATGATTCACTCTCCTAAAAGGTCAAAGCTGAATGGCCAACCCAAATGCCCAGCTATACAGAGCAATTACATCAACTGTGGCCCAGCCATGCTGTGGAATACCAGATGATCATTAAAATGAATGAGGCAAGTTCACATGTACTGACATAGAAAATATCTAAGATATATTGTTAAGTGAAAAAAAATTTAAAAACCTTACTTATTATTGTTTTGTTGCATAAAAGAAAATAATAATGCTTTAGTGCAGTAAATAAAAAAAATTCTGCAGGAATTATACCAAAGTGTTATTATTAGTGCTTATCGTTGGGGGTTAGGATTGCAAGGAAATGTCATTTCCTGTATGTTTTGGAGGGAGTCTGAATTCATTGCCCTGTGTGTGGCGAATAAAATAAAGCCTGAAGAAGTTAGGCCACCGAATCAAAGACTAGGATCATCACACGTGGAATTCAGATAATCCACCTTTTCTCCTGTTCCTGCCACCTCACGTCTTCTATTCTAAAAATGGAAATCTCTGCAAGTTGGGGAATGTTGCTTAGAACACAAGGGCACATGAGGGCTCGGTCATCTGCTGGGAGAGAACATGGCGCAGACAAGGGGACGTGGAATTCTACCAACATGGCCCAACTGGATGGCTTTGCTTCCTGGACTCAGCGTGAGCTCTCCTTCTTTAACAGAATTGGGGCACCGTCCTGTGATCTTCTCAATGGTGTACAGGTGCTTTGTGAATTTCCTAGGTCACTTCACCTCAACTACAGGTGCAGCTGGCAACAACAAACTGGAACCTTTCCCCTGTCTTGCCCTGCGGTCCTCCTCATTGGGTCTGAGCAGATGTTTGTCTTCAGGAATGATCATGCGCTTGGAGAAGAACTGTTTTGAAACCTTCACGTGCTCTAGGCTTTCTTTTTTAGGTCCTACCACACATCTCATATAAAGACTTTAAGATGCTCCCACATCTCACATAAAATATACATTATCATGTTGAAAAAAATGGAAAGGATTCTTACAATTTTGAATTTCAAATTATTGGCTATGTGCAATTCATTTAATTTATGCCTGGCACGCTCAAAATCTTGGAAAGTGAAAAAACTGAATTCATAATTTGTTTTCATATGGAATTTTTAGGAAGACAAAATTTAATACTTAGTGAGGCCAATATTAAATATTTTGTAGACATTCAATTAAACATTTAATAATCTTGATTTTTGTAGATACCTTTTTAGATTTTGGAGTCACAACCAATGTATTTTTTTTTTTCCTTCTGGTTCCAAGCATTTTAATAGGCTCTTGAAGAACTTGTGAGTCTCAGACACAGACAGAAGGGTGCTGGGTTGGTGGTAATTTCTGAGCACAGTCTGTGGCCATCACTAAATTTGCCATAACCCTCTGATTTGGGGTTCTCCCTTAGTGACTTCTCTAGAAACACTAATGGGAAAATATCCCCGATGCCCTAGTTCCCAAGAACACGCTTGCAGAACTGGTATGGGCTGGAAGTGGTCTTTGATTTCCCTCTTTGCTCTGAAAGGCCTTGTATGATCCTGCGTCTCTCTGGCGGGTCCTTTCATTTTCTCTCCTTCCGCATCAGACAGCTCAACAAATGGCCTCACAGTCTACAGAGCAATCCCCCAGGGAAATTTTCCCATGCAGCGAGCTCAGCCTTTCGACATACACCGAGATTAACTGTCAGAGCACGCCTTTTCAGTTAGCAAATTTACACCTCGTGGCTAAATGGGAGACAAATAATTACGAGCCAGGATTGATACCACAGTGATACCACAGCACATGAAGGGGCAGCATAAAACCAAAGGGAGAAAAGGGTAGGCTTGAGAAGAGCAAAGAGATCACCCGCTGAGAGTCTGAATTTTTAAAATATATTTAAAGAAACTATTTAAAGAAGAAAAAAATATCTGAACCTGTTTTTTGGTTTGAAAGCAAGAAAAAATATCTACTCTATTGACTTCCTTTTCTTCTCTCACAAGCAAGGAGGATCATAAAACATAAAAAGTGGAAGAAAAATGCCTTGTACGTAGATGCTACAAAGAACAAACTAAGTGCAGAGAAAGGTCTGAAATCCTTTATAAAATTTCCTGCTGTTTAAAGTCTGCAGAGTTGATATCATTAGTTTTCTTTCAAATGTGATTTGCAGACATGAATATACATTAGATTATAACATGTAAATTTAGGTATATACACAAATGGCAGCTGAGGCTATTAAACCGCCCCTCTAATTTCCATTTACTCCCTGTTGCAAAAGAGACGAGAAGTGTGATGTGGTGGAAATTGGCCATTTGGGGGCTCACCTACATCTACTGATAATTCCTGAGGTTCTCCTGACTTAGCCTGGCTCTAATTGCATCCTGAAGCAGCTTCTCCGTCCTGGCAATGTGCAGCTGATTACGTTAGGAATCCTATTTTAACGGCGTTTTAATTACGCTGGAAGTAACTAGTCGTGGTGACAAAGAAGTGATCCTAATGTGTATAGCCAATGGGTTTGGGGTTGGCCTCAGTGTCACGAGTTTATTTTCAGGGCCATTGAACATCTGGCAAGTTTATTCTAACCCGTGGGATGTTATAGAAGACAACTTCTTCAAAAGAAGACTAACAGGACTTTAAGAATTAATTTTGGCCTTCTTATGCATTTTGCTTTTCAATCCCCTTAATTTTAAACACACCCAGATACCACTTATTTGGGCTGTACTAACATGAAAGTCCCATTCCTGGTGGTCAGTTCAAAGGCTATGTCAGCTATGGGAAAGACTTGTTAAGCCAATCCGTAGCATACACAGCAATTCTTGAGGATTATTTAAGAGAATTCATATAGTGCATCTGGAAAGGTCTCAGGTTAGGGATTTGGTGGGCCAACACAGACTCTCCTCTGCATTCCTAAAGTAGGACTTTTACCAGGCCAGAATGTATGTCATACATCTTTTCCTTACAAGAAAGTATTCTGTAATTCAAATCTTTATTCAACTTAAACTGGCTCCTTCACCAATTACTCCAAGTTAGTCTTATGGTACTTGCACTTAAATTGAGCAACTTGAAGATGCTATTAATATCTATTGTCCTTCCTGGTGGAAATCCCAATTCTACGTAGGAATTTTGCTACTTATTTGATAGGTGTTTTGTAAGTGTCCATTTTCCCCCAGATAATAAAATGCACAGCCCATTTAGAAAGCATTCTTAATGCTATAAATCATTCTCAAGTCCTTAAATCATCTTTCTTCCTTTGACTCTCAAAAGCCACTGGTTGAGAAACGATTTTGCTGACTACAAAGTGTAGTTTTGATGTAACTTTTTATAGAGCCTTTCACCATATACAGGCCTCCACTACCTCCCACCCCCCATAAAAATTAGGCAAACACTGCAGTTTAGCTACCTCAAGGCCACTCAGCAAAAGGATACTAACATGTCCATGGTTAACTTTGACTGGTAATTGTCCACCTTCAAATTACATAATCAAATGGGTCACCATGAAGACTTCATATGCCAAAAGACAAGTGTATAAAACAAGGGATGGTTTTCCTGGCCAGTGACTTGGTATCAGATATAAAGGAATGATAACCAATTTGTTACAAAAGCCAAGTAACAATTATAAACTTCCACCACCATAACCTTCCACCAAGTCCTGCAAAGTGTGCCTAAATGTCTTGTGCCAAGGACCCAGAAGCACTATAAAGTCTATAAAAACAAATTTAAAAGTAAAATTATTGTGTCATAAATGTGATCCAAAACAAATATGCCTATGATTAGAAATATTAATCCAACATTTAATTGACATTAATTTTAATGTCTTAGAATTTAGAAAGGTTGGGTAAGGAATGATTTGGATGACTGATTTTCATTTAAAAAATTAACATGGAAGTGTAAAATGATGTTTTCTTTTTTCTTTTCATACCTTTACCTGTAATAAAAACGTTCAAAATCTCTCTCCTGGTTAAAGATGAATAAACCTAAAGTCTATTGGGAAGACTAGATACAAAGTGCAAAGGCCTCAACACTAAAATCTAAAGGAAAGAAACCCTACCCCCTCTTAATCAGATGGAAACTCATCTTCCTTTTACTATGTCTTAGCATACTCCCTAAAACATCAAGGGAGGAAAGATTAAGTTAATTCTTAAGGAAAGAAACACTAAGAGATTTAAATTCAAATTATCTTACAACTGGTTGCTGGGTAATTACCCCAATTTTACAGTCCTTCAGTAACGCAGGATCTCAGAGATTAATGAAGTGCAGAAGGTGGCAGCCCTGAATGCAGGAACATCCACTTGACATTTCTGGTTTAAAGAGATACATTGAGGTGGAGGAAAGGGTAGAAATTATCTAAGTAAGAAATGTGGTAATGGAAGCTCACATTTTGGAAGCAAAGCCTTTTGATCATTTGTCTGAATAATCCCCATAACCATGAAATATTTGGGATAGCAGAAAGACATTTGAGAAGACTAGATATCCCCCAAAATGGAAGGAGAAGAAGAGAAATTGCTCAAAGACAGTTAAAGAACATTTTGCCTTTTAAGTAATTGTACAAGAGAACAAATAACGCGGGATGAGAAGGGGTGTCACAGGGTGATTAAGAAGATGGAATTCAGGGCTTGACTGCTGGGGTTCGTTTTCCTGCTTTTGTCACTTGTTAGCTGTGTGACGTTGGGCAAGTTACTTAATCTCTCTATGCTTCAGTTTCCTCATCTGTAAAATGGGGATAATAATAGTACCTTCCTCAGAGGGAGGTTGTGAGGGTTAAGTGAGTTAATACACGTAAAGCGCTTAGACTGATGTTTGGTACATAGTAAGCACTACATATTAGCTCTATTATCATTATTATTAATATTAGCAGACACAAGGGAAAATAATAACAAGTTAAATGACAAAAGTAGGTTCAGGGTCATGAATTGGATTCAAGAACAGGGTGGCTTCCAGGGGAGGTAAGAAAACCTCACCGATGAGGATGGTGAGAGGTGATTTGTGTAGGATACTAGAGGACGGTTAATTGGCATGCCCAGGCTGGCAGCTGCGGGAGGAGATGACACAACAGATATTTCCTTGACTTGGCTTCTGACCATGTCCCTGTCCCATGAGTCAGCACTGTGCAGAGGATACAGGGCTGGTGAGGCTGGGTCAGCATTTCGTATATCATACGCCTTAGTGGGCCTGGGTTGGAACAGGAGGCTCTCAGGGGCTGGAATATTCAGAGAAGGCAGAAGCCAGGCCTGAACCAAACAACTACCCTGTAACCCCAACTCTGAAATTCTGGGGGTTTCTGGTCAACACTTCCAAATGGTAGGATGTTGTTTTTGAGTAGAAACAGGGAGTGTCTGGGTCAGAAAGGTCACAGGTCGAGTCATGAGTTCAATTTCTGCTGGAGCCTTTTCTTCCTCCAGAAGGTATTTGGACAGGAGGTTCCCTGCCCACAGGTGGCCGGGCTGTACGGGGATGATTTGTGAATGTGTCCAGCGTAAGCACCTGGGAGCACGAGGTATGCTCAATCAAAGTCATGGTTTGGAGAAAGAGTGAAATAAGGTTCCCTCCCAACTTGGAAAAAAGTTTAGCCCACGAGAGGGCAGATGCTCAGGACAGATGGGAAGAGACATCTGTTCGATCCACTGCAAGACTGTTAGGAAATACAGTTTGGGAGTACTGAGCAAGCCAAGGGCCAGGGTGACTTCAGGATGCACAGCTGGACGATGACTGGCAAGTTAAATCTACACAAGTGTATACAGTCAGTCTTCTAAACTTTATTTATCATATGCCATTATCAGAAACATTCTGAACAAGTAACGTAACGTAACGTGAATCTTTACCTATCTATATATCTGTATCTATCTATGTGCTACTGTCAACCATTAAGTAAAGATGGACTAGTTTCTTCCCTCTAAAAGATAAAAACAAATAGAAGTTCTAATATTTCTTTCTTGCATCTCAAATATTAATAATTGTTTCATGCACCCCAATGGAGCATTAGTGCAAATTTATAAGTTCTTTAAGTACCTCTCACAGAATTGGGAAGCTATATGGGGTGTGCTTTGTATCTAACTCCTCCAGATAGCCTCCTAAATACTGAAATCCTTGAGGACAGGATTCACTTCTGTGTCTTCCATGGTCACCAATTGTGGCTACTTAAAATGTAACCACATGGTATGGGTGAGTGAGAGCACTCAGGCAGAATGGGAACTGTGTGCTCTTGTGTCAATAACCAAAGCTCCTCAGCTGCTTGCTCTGCTGCTAAATTAATAGTAATGGTGATTATTTAAATCCACCTCTTAGAGGACTATTTAACCTTTCTTATTAAGTGAGTACATAGAGGACAATAATCCTCATCTTATAAATGGAGAGAGGGAGGTGGGAGGGCTTCAGGCTGTTTCTGTACTTGGGATACTAAGCACCAGTGTTCATTCACTTAATTTAGAAATTAACAACCCAACTACCACTGCCATCTCTAGCCTTCCCCTGAAAATCCAGATGTTGCTAATATACTTTATTGTATTGCTTGAGCAATTCTCACAATTGCTAATGAACAATTTTGATATGTCAATCAAACACAATCTGTTAGTGGTGTTCTGGCATTAGTCACACAAATGTTCTTTCACTAGTAAAGAACCCCAAATGCATTCATCTATTAAGTCTCGACTGCTTTACTTCTTTTAAGGAAAGTGTTCAAGAGGATATGATTTTTAAAAAAGTCCAACAAATGCTGGTGCTAGCCAAACAAAGGAATAATATGCAGCAAATCAGGCAGATTCCAGTAATAACAGATAATATTTATGGAAATCTCAATATGTGCCAAGTATTTTATATATAATATTTCATTGAATATTCACAATAATAGGTATTAAAGTCATATCTGCCCCCTTTAATACATGAGGACGCTGAGGCTGATGGAGGTTGGACAATTTGTCCAAGGTCACATAGCCAGTAAGTGGCAGAGCTGGGATACGGACTCAGACAGCTGATCTCCAGAGCCTCCCCGAGTATAGGAGAAACAAGATAGTGGAATTTTCCTTGCAGTGACTTGTGGGGAGAAGACTGCAGGCAGTACCACTCCAAATATAGTAAAAATAGCTTATGCATATAAAGAACCCATAATATATGAGCTCTGACTTCCAGGGGAGGCCGGAAAATAGTTGCCAAGAGATTGTTGTGAATTTAGAATGACAGATTTTATTTGTGTTCATTTGGTACAAAAAGCTAGTATCTAAGAGTAGAGAAAGAACAGAGGTATTTTCTTGTCTTTTGTTTCTTCCAGCATTATTATTTAGACTCACCTGTAATTGTCATGATTTTTTATTATTATTTTTGTTTCTTAAAAGTCATGGAGGCACTTTTTATGACCTTCACAATGGCATAGGCTCAAGTAACACTGCAAATTAGTTTCTCTCTAAATCAAATTGACTTATTCTCTGTAAGGAATGGGTAGCTCAGCAGAAGGTGGGAAAAGAGGGGCTCTCTGGAGGTTATCGCTGCAGCCATGGGGTACTGTTTAGTTTATCTGGAAGTACGGGTGTGCCCAGTCTTCAATTCATTTCTGACACTTGAAAGACTAGTGCTGTTTCTTTGTTTCAAGGAAAGAACAAGTTTGAAAAAAGAGATAATCACTCTCAGCGTTTGAAGCATCAACAGAAGAGTCCGACTAGTAAGTTTTGAATAAACAAAATCTGTTCATTCATTAATTTAACAACATTTACTGATAACATTTATTGTACACTTACTATATGCCAGGCATTCTTCTAGGTTCTAGGGATGTAGGTGTGACCAAAACTAGCAAAAATCTCTGTCCTTATGATGCTTGCTTTCCAAAAGATGTTATTATCACAAAATTAACTAGACAGAAAGGGTAGGTAGCAGTTCGATCACATAAAATTGAGTGTTATCTTTAAGGGTATACTTAAGTGGATTAACTATGGTACAACCATCACTTTTTTAGTAATACTTTATGATTAATTTATTAATCCTGGATTTAGCACAGATTCTTGTTTGAAGAGAATATAGCAAAGACTAAAAAAAAATAAAGAACATAATTGTGTCCATAAAAACTCAATATGTAGCAAAATTCAATGAGCAAAGGGCACTACATATTTAAAGTGCGTCTTGAAACTGATAAAATTGAAGGTATAATTTAATTAATTATTGGTAACTAAGTTTTTTGTCAATTTCTTAAAAAAAACTTTCATAGACCTGATTTTTAAAAATTGAGAAACCCTGAACTCCAAAGAGAACAGAAGATTACAATTTGAATATAACACAGTGTGATCTTGATATCTTTTCATATTTATGGTCTTCTAGATACAAACAGTTAAATCTCATTAATACAACAGATTTATTCTTCATCACGTTTTAACTTCTTTTTTTTTTTTTTTTTTTTTTTTTTTGAGACAGAGTCTCACTCTGTTGCCCAGGCTAGAGTGAGTGCCGTGGCGTCAGCCTAGTTCACAGCAACCTCAAACTCCTGAGCTCAAGGGATCCTCCTGCCTCAGCCTCCTGAGTAGCTGGTACTACAGGCATGCACCACCATGCCCGGCTAATTTTTTCTATATATATTTTTAGCTGTCCATATAATTTCTTTCTATTTTTAGTAGAGACGGGGTCTCGCTCTTGCTCAGGCTGGTCTCGAACTCCTGAGCTCAAACGATCCGCCCACCTCGGCCTCCCAGAGTGCTAGGATTACAGGCGTGAGCCACCGCGCCCGGCCACGTTTTAACTTCTGATCCTAGAAATTTCATTGGCACCATATCACTACCTGATTCTGATAGGACCCTGACACACTTCCATACAGGCAGAAAAATACAGAGACCAGATTTTCTGATTTTAGGTTTGGAATTTCTAGGAAACAAATGAATATCACGCAAACCCAAGTTGAATATTAAATGATATGAATGCAGATGTAAGTGCACTTGGGGAAGACAATGGAGGGCGCAGATATCAAGCGTATGACATTCTCTGGGGAGAATGCACTGATGGTGAGACTTGGTCTCACTCTGTGATCTGCTCTTCTGTTCCCAGGAGAGGCCAAGAGGAAGCTGAAACCATTCATGTCACGGAGATGAGTCATTAAAAGCGGGACACAGCCACGCTCGTTCTGAACACTGCTTGGCCACTTCCACGTTCCACTCACACTGTGTGTCCATGTTTCCTCCCTAGTTCATTCTTTCATATTACTTGTCTCTTCTCTCTCTTTTCCACTGCTGAGCACCCTTCTGAGGGCAGAGACCACACCTATTTCATTTTATATTATTCCATTGTACCCGGCATCGTGATGCTAGATGCTCAGTAAATGCATGTTTAATCATAAATAAGTTAAATCAGAGCTTATATTTTTTTAACGAGCCCATATGCTCATCTATAACGAGGCTGGAGGCAAATGGTTTCTTCTCAGCCCAACACTGAGATGTGTCATTTTCCTCTTGGCATCTGATACTGCTAACAACCCTCTGCTACACGAATGATTCTCCTCCCAGGTATCTGGGATGTGTGCTCTGACCAGGCCACTATTTTCCTCACACTTGTGGAAATGCAACAATATCAAGCTTCTCTTCTTTGAACTCCTGTTCTAGCTAGAGTCAGCACTTCACAACTTTCCTGGTTGCTTGTGTTTGCCATTTTGCCTGCTCTGTTTGGAACTGTCAGCTTCCTGAGGAAGGGTGCCTTACATATTACACGTCTTTACATTTCATATTTTCCTAGCAGTGTACTGGCACTCCACGGATACTCGGCAAGCATTGATCTTTTGATTGCTAGTTACAAGTGGTGGGACTAGAGCTTTGCAAGGAAAGAGGATGCTCAAATAGGCAGGAAACTCACCATGAGGCAAAAAAGAACTGAGGTCCTTGAATCCAGAGTTGGGGCTTAGGTCATAGTCAGCAGAAACTATTTTACCAATACAGAGTGATATCATTACAACTTCTCTGGCTTAGTCCCTGGGGCCCTGTGCCCAGACACTATTGCATGGGTTCTTTAACCTGAGAGAGCCAGTCTTTCTTTTGGAGGCCCAACTGGACCTGTAATACTAATGGCTAAGGCAAGTGTAGAAGTAGTCATCTCTTTTGGCTGGTAGAAGGGCTGAATGGAATAGGGTGACCATGTAGTAAAGTGGAGAACATGGTAGTAAGAAACAGTGTCACTGGGCATAGACCATGATATGCTTGGGTGCTTGGGAAAAGTAAAGTACATGGTAAGAATTAGGAGCCCGACCGACCAATGGGGCTTGACATGAGATCAGTCACCTTCTCAATTATCTTCCTAAGCAGTGGTCCCCAACCTTTTTGGCATCAGGGACCATTTTCATGGAAGACAATTTTTCCATGGACCGGGGAGGCAGGGGGATGGTTTTGGGATGATTCAAGGGCATTACTTTTATTGTGCATTTTATTTAGATTATTATTACATTGTAATATATAATGAAATAATTATATAACTCACCATAGGTTGGGGACTCCTGTTCCTAAGACTGTTGCAATTTAGCATACGGGAGGGTAAGGAGATTCAAACTTATTCTCAACATCTTCTCAGCTGACTCTCCCTTCTCCCCCATCATCATTTGCTCTCATAGGTGTCTAGGCAAATTGCCATTTTAGCCATTTTATCTGTGCCTTACCCTGAATTTTACTACATCACTCCCTTCTGTTCCATTTGCCAAATATCCTCCTTCATGGCATCCTCAAAATCACTCATTCATTCTTCATCACATGTTTAATGAGCACCTTATATGTGCTACATTGTTCTAAGTACAAGGATACCACAGTGAACAAAACAGTCCAAATCCTTGCTTTCATAGAGCTTATATTCTAGTTAAAATCTCTCTTCTAAGACATGTTCTTCCAGTTAAGTAGCAACAGCAACATTTAAGTAGCAACAGCAGCAGTTAATATATAAAATCCTTGCTGACCTTTATGAGCACTCACTACACTTGAGATACTGTGCTAAATATTCATTTATAATCCTAGTTGGCAGGTATTATTAGGAAACACTCAAAAATACTTTTTATTTTGAAATAGTTATAGATTCACAGGTAGTTGCAAAAAAAATGTACAGGGTGGTCCTGTGCACCCTTTACCCAGCCTCCAGCAATGATACCATCTTGCATAACTATAGCACATATCAAAAATAGCAAGCAGACATCAGTATAATCTATGGATATCATTCAGATTTCACCAACTATATATATACTCATCCATGCTTGTGTATGGTGTGTGTATAGCTCTACACAATTTAATCACACATGTAGCTTCATGTAACTACCACTGCCATAAAGCTACTTAACTGTACCATCACCACATGACTCCCTTGTGCAATTCCTTTATATTTACACCCATCCCCTCCCCTCATCCCTAACCCCTAGCAACCACTAATCTGTTATCCATCTCTATAATTAAGTTATTTTGTGAATGTTATATAAATGGAATGATGTAGTATGTATACTTTTCAGGTTTGCTTTTTCCACTGAGTATAAATTCCTTGAAGTTCATCCAAGTGATTGTGTGTATCCTTTGTTCCTTTCTATTGTTTAGTAGTATTCCATGGTATGGACATACCACAATTTGTTTAATCACCCATCCACTGAAAGACATTGGATAGTTTCCAGTTTGGGGCTATCATCAATAAGGCTGCTATGAACGTTCACATACTAGTTTCTGCATAAACATAAGCATCATTTATCTGGGATATATGTCTAAAAGTACAATCGCTGGGTCATATGATAAGATTATTTTTGGTTTTAAAAGGAACCACCAAACTATTTTCCAGAGTGTTGTAACATTTTACATTCCCAACAGCAATGTGTGCATGATCACGTTTTTCTGCATTCTTGTCAGCATTTGATATTATCACTATTTTTGATTTTAGCCATTCTCTACTAGTGCAGAGATATCTCACTGGGGTATTAATGTGAATTTCTCTAATGGCTTATGATGTTGAACATCTTTTCACATGCTTGTCATTTTATCCTCTCCAGTGAAATGTTTGTGCATATCTTTTGCACATTTTCTAATTGGGTTGTCTTGTTAACATTATGTTTTGTTGTATATTCCAGATACAAGTCCTTTTTTAGATATGTGGTTTGCAAATATTTTCTCCTCATCTGCAATTTGTCCTTACATTCTCTAAACCTGGTCTCTGACAGAGCAAAGGTTTTAAACTTTGTTGAGGTCCAATTTACCAATTTTTCCTTTTATGGGTCAGCTTTAGCTATCAAGTTTAAGAACTCCTTGCCTAGTCCTAGGTCCTAAAGATTTTCTCTTATTTTTTTCTAGAAGTTTTATAGTTTTATGTTTTATATCTATTACTACAATCTATTTTGAGTTAATTTTTATATTAGGTATGGATTTTGGTTATGGTCCATTTTTTGCCTATGATGTTCAATTGCTCTTATACCCATTTTAAAGATCAGTGGTAAAGACTGAGTGAGGTAGACTAACTTGCCCAAAGCGATCCTGGTAGAGTGGAAGGTGGTGGGATTGAAATGCAGGCAGTCTAACTTGAAATCACATGCTCTTTATGACTCTACTTGCCTGATCCAAGGCATAACTCTCTTTGCATTCCCCAAGCAAACATGAAACACACTTTGAATTCACCCTCCATGCAGGACAGAACAAAATTTATTCAGAAAATGGAAGCCATCTCATCTTCACAGAACTATTTAAGAAAACCAGAAGCTTTAATTATTAACCTTGCTTTGAACAGAAAGTACATGATTAAAAAAATAAACCATATATATTTTCAATGTCATCCATCCTTCTAATCTTGCAAAAACAAGATTTATCTAATCTTATAAAGTGTAAAACAGAAAAATAGAGATGAAATTGAGATCTGCCATTAAGCAAGGACAGCACTCCATTTTTGCTGATGAAGGAGTAATGGACTGATGATTTTGGAGGGTCAGGCTTAAAATACAAATTCTGGTTCCAGACAGTAGCTGTGGTCTCCTAGGGCATATCTTATCTTTTATCTGTCAATAGCACAACGGAAATTGTGTGCTATTGAAAACAGATGTAGCCTCACAGCAACAGAAATGGAAAAGATGTACTCTGGAAATCCTAACTGCGTTACTGTCAAATGGAGCCAGGAGGTACTGATAGTATAGTCAGCACCCAAATATTCAGCACTATTTTCAGTGTTGGAATAAAAAGTCTGTTGCAGAATTAGGGGAAAATGACACAAGAAATATCCCGTTAGAAAAAGCTTTTTTCCCCCCCTAATTACTGCTGGCTCTGAAATCTTGGCTTTAGCCACTGGGAACTTCTCTAGATTGTTCTGCATACTTTGTTTTGTAGCAGGTCCCACAACACAAGCTTATTGCCCAGAGAGCATCCTAAATGCTGATAATAATCATATACTATTGCATGAGTCATCACTGAAGGTTTACTATTTTCTAAATTATAGTAACACTGAATATCTTTGGACAGGATTTTAAATTACAATGAAAAATATACTGGACCTATGGGAAAATGACGCTTGCCAATTGATAAATCTAGTGCCAAAGTGAATGCATATGTTGACATTTCTCTCAAAATAATATGTATGTGTTCATTCTCCAGGTTTTTATAATGAAAAATTTCAAACATAGGAAAAGTTCAGAATAGCCATATTTTTAGCACTTACATTCATTAACATTTTCTGTATTTGCTTTATCAATATATGTCTATATTTATAATTATTTTCTGAATAATTTTAAAGTAAGCTGCAGATGTCATGGTATCTTGATCCTGTGTTTATTTTCTAAGGACACAGGCATTCTCCAACATAATCAAAATAACTGTGTGTGTGTGTGTGTGCGTGCACGCATGCATGTGTGAATTTTGTATGTACATAATAGATAACATGTTGCCTGCCTTAGCAGGTTAAAACCTTCTACTGGTGGTTTTTTTTTTTTTGACAACATGATCAATTTTGTTTGTGTTTATACTTTTGTTCCCAAGGCTAGCTATTAAGTGTATGTAAAACAAAGTATTTTATTTGCTAAGACTGATGAGGATAGGTGTGGAATACATAAAAGCAAAAGAACAATAAATGAGTGAAGCCAGCTTGTGGGGTAGTATTATTTATTTAATATTTATAGCTCCATAAGCATAGACCCTTCCCTACTTTGCTACCAACCCATGAGAGTAGAGCAACAAAAATCTTTTAGTTTATTAAAGAAAAGTTGCTCTAGACACAAGTACTCATTTGCTGACTTTTGTTTGGTATTAGCTTATTGGTGGGCAATACTGACCACACAGACATTTATAAATACAAGTGTTATGTAGTGGTACGGTTCTTAATTTGGGCTCTACAGCCCAAATTTAGGTGGGGAGGAAGTTTGTGAAATTTCTGAAACTGTGTGTCAAGTTTTGTGTGTCTATGAATTTTTAGGGAGCAGGAGGAAGAGTGTCCACAGCTTCTATCAGATGCTTCCGTTGTGACCCTAAAAAGGTTAGAATCACTGATTTAATGCTTTCAAGATAGTCACCCTTTGGAATCTAGAAGATATTTGAAAGGGCACACTTTATCACCCACTAACTGACAGGAAGGAGGAATTCCAAAAGGACTTCCTATCTAGTCTGTCCAGTTGACAGCCTGGTGCCACAGAAGTGGGTTCTGGCAGAGGCGAGGAACAGAGCAGAAGGCAGCACAAAGCGTTTTACACACGCTGACAAGTTCTCAATTAGTTCGAGCTCTTCAGGAAAAAGATCTGAATGTCACTGCAGATGGTCCAACTCTATTGGGTGGGCAGAGACTGGGCAGGGTGCCGAAGGTCTGCTCTGAGCTTCAGGCACCCATCTCGGCCGACTGTGTTTGTTCTAAATGTTGCTCCTCTGTCGGCCCTGGTAGCCTCAAGGCCGGTTTACATCTGTGACTGTACTCACCTTGAAAAATACACAAAGAGGAAGCAGAAAAACCCAGAATAAATGAGTGAGAAAAGAAAAAAAGCCTCCTTTTGTACCTGACTGGACATTTTGGAAATGGGAGCACCTCCTTGTAAATCCCAAAGGGAATAAAACGAGGGCACCAAGAAGTCGCTGACACCGTGCGTGGTGTTCCTGTGTGGCTGTCTCATAGCTTTAGGAGAATTAGTATCTCCTTGGCATCTTTGTTTCACAGCTAGAAGGAAGTGAAGTTCAAAGTGATGAAGCCACTGGATGGGGTACTCAGTGAGCTGAGGTTAGGACCCGTGTCTCCCGAATGTCATTTTCCATCACATGTTGTTTTATAAATATGCAGTGGGAGGGCATAGTTGTGCAATACACAAAAGCAAAAAAACAATAAATGAGTAAAGTCAGCTTGTACCGTGGGGTGGTTTGCTCGCTGTGCTTTACTTTGTGCTAGCTTCTGTTGAAAAATGTATAGTGAGAGACAAATCAATAGCACTTAGCATTTGCACAACTTGATTTAAATGCATTCCTCATTTAATATTTATAGCTCCATAAACATCCCCAATCCCATTTTACTGTTGGGGAAAGAGAGGCCCAGTGAGGTGAGTAAGTGGCCCAAGGCCTCAGATGCAGTGCTTAGCAAAGTTGGGGTCCACACCCAGGACTGTCTGGCCCCATCCCTGCAGGCTTGAGGCTATGGGCCAGGTTGGAGCAGGAAGTTGTTCACCTCTGCACAGGCACAGACTCTGAGACCACTGGAGAGCACTGAATTGAGTGAGGAAAGGTTATTTTCTCCAAGTGAGCCCCTCTTATAGCCAACACATCCATTCTTGAGTTGTTTTGTGGGAAACCCAATTTTAGTAAATTGAATTTATTGTCATTACCAATGGATATTCATGTGGCAAATGAGCCTAATACTTTCTTTTTACCTGCTCTCTCTGTTGAATTGCAAATTCACAAATAAGCATTTAAAACATCCTGGGAGATCTAAGAGAATCTCTATTTTGTTTGAGCTTTGGTAATGTAATAACTATTTCCCAGTGAATTCGATTTTGACATTTGTATTTCTGATGTTAAGTATTAAAAACAAGCAGCGTATAATTCAAAAGGGTGAAGCTATGGGATGACAAGGTAGAATAATGGGAAGTATTTTAAAGAGTCCTGGCTCCACCAATTACTAGTTCTGTGGCCTCTAGCTAGTTACTGGAAGGCTCTAAGCCTCAGGACCTACACATGTAAATTGTGGATGACAGTTATATCAGAGGGTTGTTTGATTATCCAATTAGATTCGATGACATACGTAAAATCTCTGGATCCCTACAGGCACTCGGTAAATATATACGGGAATATAAAATGATAACAATCTACAACTGGAGCAATTAGCAATCTAAACTTGGAGATGGCAGGTAGCCAGGTCGGAATTCCTACTTCTGAATGAATTATGAATTTCTCAGAAGCTTTGGCCAAGAATTTCAGTTTTCTATAAACATGGAGAACAGGGCAAGTCAATCATTATCATCCCAGACAGATGGGAATGTAATCTGCTTCAATTTCTCCATGTTCTCATCAAATAATCGTCATTTTGCATTTGCAAGTAGTTTTACCAACACAGTGATTCTCTCCCTTAGATCTTTACTCCCTCTCCTTTCCCATAATAACTTTGTCAAAAAGTGCCACTTTATTATAGGTAATTGAGTGGGATTTCCATCTTTGTTAATTAATTGTGGTAGTCTGTTTGCAAAATAGCTGCAATTATTCTGCTCCTGGTATCCATGTCCCATTGCAACAGTGACTTTGCAGGTTACCTTCCCCCTTGTTCTGGCTGATCCGGTGACCTGCTTTGGCCAACAGAATGGGGTGGAGGTAACATGTGCCAGTTCCCAGCCTCGGGGCCTCACATACATCTGGATGGTCCCTCAGACCTCTGCCCAGCTGCCGTGTGAACAACCCAGGCTACAAGGCTAGCCGTCCCCTCTCATGCCAGCCATAATCCAGGCAGATGACAGAAATTACAACTGAACCATCAGGCAAATATTCTGGGGCCATGTTTGTGCATGGGACATACTTGGTGTCTTTCTCACCAATAATCTTGTGTGGACATCTGGGTCATATTGGTAATATCTGGAAAACCGATTCCCATTGTTAATAATGACAGCATTTTGTGTTAGCAATTTGCAAATCTCAGATAGGAAAACTGAGATAGACACATCTCCTCTGATATAAAAGCTCAACTAAGATGAGAGTCAGTAGCTTATAGGCCCTGCCGAATCCATTCATCCATACTGTTATTCACAGAGGATGCAAACCAACCTTTAAAACATAAGGCATAGTGATGGGGGTAGGGGGAAGAAAGATTAAGAAAAAGAAAACATTTCTTGTTAACTTGGAAAACCTACGGATATTTATTCTGTTAATCAAGCCCCAAACCATATGCCCCCTTAAGAACATTTGTTAATGGATCTCTAAGATCCTTCATGCGTCAGCATAAGAACTTGAGTTTATTAGATGAATGAAGAAATTAAAGTTGCTTGGTTCTTTCAGTTGATAACCTAGTAAATAAGAAAAACCTTTTCTCTCTGTTGAAGAAGTCACAAAATAAAATTATGATCATAACATATTTAAACAGTCAAAAAGCATTATGTCTTATACAATTTTAATCTGCCTGGAATCTTTCCATGAAAGCATCATCAGTTTTATCTAAAAATGGCTCTCCTGCTGTTATTAATCCATGTGCCTTGCTGAGTACTCACTGCATAAGTAAGATCAGATCCATTTGGAAAATAAGAAATTGAATCTTCATCTTTTTATTAATAGATGTTAAAGTTGGGTGCCTTTCTGTCTGTACTGCTGAGCAAAACATCTTCATAGTTCTTGGGGTTATTTTAGGTTGTTTATAAACATTTTTAAAAACTTAAACTAATATTTCTGTTTTTGACTATAAAAGCTACTCATGTTCACTGGAAAGTATAAGTCTTGATATGGCGTTGATAGAGCCAGGACAAGGGTGAGGTGAATCTCTCACTTGCCTCTTCCACAAAATTTAATGGAGTATCAAAAAATTCAGTAATATAAATAAATGATACAATGCAATATTATGAAAAATAAAAAATCAGTGAAAAATAAAATCCATGATGAAAAAAATGTCAAGATTTTAAATAAAGACAGGCTCCCCCCTTGCACTTGTGTGACCCTTTCTCACTCACCTCACCCTAATCCTGGCCCTGGTTTTAATAAAACTTTATTTACAAAACCAAGCAGCTGGTCCACAGGCTACAGTCTGCCAATTTGATTTTTTAAAATATTGCATTAAAATATTATTTATCTTGATTACTGAGATTTTGGGTGCCCCCTTACATTTTGTGCCTGAGTGCCTTGCTCTAGCCCTGGGAGTTTGTATTTTATTCTAAGTTCAAATGGTAAGTTAATGAAGGTGTCAAAGCAATGACTAATACAATTTGATTTAAGTTTTAAAAAGATAGCTTTGGCTGCCGTGTAGATTGGAGGGGGAGGTCAAATGCGGGACCTGGGAGACTATTTAGGAGGTGGATACATCAGTCTAGTGATTTGGCTCTGGTCAGGTCCAAGTCATCAAAGACCACTCTAAGCAAAGATAGTGACCACTTCCCTGTCCTCAGATATCTCAGCATTTGCCTTACTCATTTCTCTTCAGCCTTGGGAACTCTGCCCTCTTCTGTTCTCAAACAATCCCTTGGCCTTAAATACCATCAACAGACATCTCTAGTCCTGACTTTATCCCTTCCAAACACACATATCCAACTGCCAATTTGCTATCTCCATTCAATGTCTAGTGGGCATAACACACTTAACAAGGCTGAAGTTCACCTTCATAGATGTTAGAGGTAGGTGTTTTTCTTTCTGTCCTGTTGGAATTAGTCCAATCACAAATTTAGATGTTACAAAACATCCTCATATTTCTTTGGTTTCTTTTCAGTTGTTTAAACAGTTTTTTATAACACTTAATATATATGTGTTTAGATAATGTAAACAACACATGTTCCTTGGAAATTATGTCTATTCCCCAAACCTGTTACCCATCTACCTTCTAGTAGAGGATGGCACCACCATCCTACCCTGCTGTTCAAGCCAAAAAATCAGGAGTCTTGCGTAACTCTTCTCTTCCTCTTGTCTCCCACAGCCAACCCATCAGCAAGTCCCATAAATGTTGCCAAAATGCATCCCCATTTTTCTTTAAATGAAGTCAGTATCAATCTCATTAGCCTAGTAAGAGCATAGCTCCTGCATATCTAGGGTGGGGTCTGGCCCAGATAGAAGGAGCAGGTGTTGGGGGTGAGAGGGGGAAGAATGTGTGAATAGGAGTGTTAAATTCCCTGGTCAGGAGATAGGGAGACGGGCTTGGCTTTGGGGAGGTGGAAGCTGCAGGGTGGAGGAACTGGTTTATGTGCTGGGCCTTCCCAGGTGGGACAGACTGCAAGACGTCACAGCTTTTAGGCCCATTACACACATATTCTCTCTCTCCTGTCATTTGGGTCCACACAGCTGGATCTGGGACCAGAGCAGGGAATACTCTAGCAGACCCTGGTAGATGCAGTTAGTCAATCTCGGAGAGCAGGGTGATCTCAGCAAAGATGTGTTCAATCATCAGTCTGGGTTGGTGACAAAGCTTGGCTTCAGCCCAGCATGTGTGGGCTGAGCATCCATGACCTGGCACAGGGCTGACACCAGGTGGCAGTGTACCGAAACCACAGGGTCCATTAGCCAAGCTAAACATACAATTTTCAAGTTCACTAATGCAGAAGCCACTTAACTAGTAGTTATGCCTATGAGTCCTGATGACATCGACCAAATAGAGTTTGATTGCTTGCTTTGTTGTTGGATTTGGCATTGAGGGTGGCTTATGTATACTGTGGTGCTATGACTTTTCATGCTTTGTGATTGCAAGATTCTACGTCTAGAGATGGTATTAATTTTTTCACAGATCTGAGTGAATTCATCAATCATCTGTCTTACAAAATCAGTGAATTTATTCACTGATAAAAATCAGTGAATTTGATTTAGTAACTACTGATTTTTAATGCTCTTTGCATATCAAATGTAAGCTGTCATGACCCTATAAAGATGAAGAATTTTCATCTAAATGCTATTTCAAAATTCTAAATATTTACTTTACCTGCATTTTACTAAATTCACTGGTCTCTATAGTCTAATTAGATTATACATAATCTCTATTTCACACTGAACTGTATGTTTGCAGAGTCAAAGGGTCCATTATTCAGGCCAGATGTTGTTATGTTTTTCATTAATTTTGTTTGTATCAAGTATTTTTTGGCAGTTCCTTGATACTCCACCCTTTGCTATTGCCACTAAATTTGAATAACTGTTGGAAGTGTCCCTAAAATAGAAGGAAATTAAGCATAGAACCTTTGGGGGTATGTTTCTCTGTATGCAGAGTGTTCACTGCTAATGGACCAGCAGGTGAGTCTAATCCAGATGTTCTCCAGAGGATGGAGGAGGTGGCTTAATTGCCATGGACACTGTGCCCAGGACAACTTACCCAAATAGTCTTCCATCCTTTGGAAGAGGCAGACTTGTCATGTCTGAGCCTTCTCTCTGGAACATATATTTACCCAAAATAACTATGAACATCTGTGTATGACTTTTCTGTTTGCAAAGCACTTGTAATATGTCGCTATTAACATGTTGCTTAGGATAGCAGTTCTCAACTTTGAATTTTTTCTGTAACCCATGAGGATGACATTGACATGTGTGACACATACATTGATGTACCCAGTGATGGGCTTAATTTTCAGAGTGGCCAGGTGCTATGGCTTGCATCTGTAATCCCAGCTATTCATGAGGTTGAAGAATAGCCTGAGCCCAGGAGTTGGAGGCTGCAGTGAGCTATAATTGTGCCACTGCACTACAGTCTGGGTGACACAGCAAGATCTTGTCTCTTTAAAAAAAAAAAAAAAACAAAAACTGTAGAGTAGGATTCTACATCTTCGCTTCCTTCCTACTGGAGGAAGCTTGTTGGAATTTAATTGAGTGGGGCTGAAGTTATTGAGACAACCTTGCAACTTCTGTAATTTGTAAATGTCAATTGATGAACTTGAGTACTTGAGTCATAGTGAATAATAAACTGCTTATGACACACCTCACAAGAGAAGACACACTAGTTTATCTCAACACTGCTGTTGTGAACTTAGAGCCTAGTGACTAATGGCATCTCTCATCTAAAGATGAAAAATTTATGTAAAGTGAAGGTCGGAAATGCCGATAAAAGTATTGGTATTATTGGTGGTGGGGAGAGATGGTGCATAGAATTGCTGATTTATGCTCTCTTCTGGAAATCAATAGAGCGATTAGGACAGACTGATTCAAGTGAATATAGGTGAAAGATGGACTTCTAAGGGATGTGAGGACATCCTCTCTAAACTGACATGTTTGCAATGTTTATTTTCTTGTTATTTTCCTTTTCTTTCTTTTTTTTTCAGAATCAGGGTCTCACTCTGTCACCCAGGCTAGCTAGAGAGTAGTGGTGTCATCATTGCTCACTGCAACCTCAAACTCCTGGGCTCAAGTGATCCTCCTGCCTCAGCCTTCCCAAGTAGCTAGGACTACAGGTGTGCACCACTACGTCTGGCTAATTTAAAAAATATTTTTTGTAGAGACAAGGTCTTGCTATGTTGCCCAGGCTGGTCTCCAACTGCTGTCCTCAATAAATCCTCCTGCTACAGCCTCCCAAAGTGCTGGGACTACAGGCATGAGCCACTGTGCCTGGCCATGTTTGTAATTTTTTAAGGTAACATTTATTGTGCTTACTAGTGCCAGGCGGGATCTATGTATTTTACACAGATTTACTCATTGAATCCTTGTAACAAGTCTGTGAGATCAGTTCCACTTTCATTCCCATCTTACAAATGGGAAAACTGAGGAAGGGAAAGATTAAATCACTTGCCCAAAGCATACTACAGTAAGTGAACAAGCTGAGATTTGAACCCAGGCAGTCTAAATTCAAGCTCTGGGACCAAAATCATCATACTACTCTCTATCTCCAATTCTAGTTTGTTTAAATTTAAATTACAGTCCTAACTGTTTTCCTCACTTGACCTTGGCTTATGTATATTTTGCATATATTTTTATGTAAGTAATATACTTGAAACGTAAAAAATTCATGTTCATGTTTTTAAAAAATCATGACATTTTTCATGTTTTTGCTTAAGGATACTTATAAATATCTGAAAATAGGATTTTTCATACAGAATATTTGTCATCATTTATTCTACTTGTGCTTTGAACATTTTCTAGGTGAATTATCATGTTAGGATTCTCATTCTCTGGTCTCCTAAGTCTAAAAGTACATTTACCTACACAGGGTCTTTTGCATGCACTACCCATGGATTGGAATTTTCAGAACAAATTTTGAACAGGCATGAATCTAAACATGGGGAGGAAGAAACATGCAGTACTGAAAGGTGAGAAAAAGCACCCTGTTCTTTCTGTTACACTCTATTTTGTATAGTTTCTTTGAATGCTCCTCACTTTCATTGATGAAAAGAATAATTTAAATATTCCAGCTGCATGCTGTAAAGACACGAGAGAGGACAAGTTACCAAGGACATAAAAAGTGTTTGGACATCATAATACATCTAACTCCTAGAGATTACCTTAGCTATGGTATTAATACAATTTCTATTCACATTGATTTGTAAAGAACAAAATATTTGGAATTCTCACCACTTGGGGAATATCTTGTACTGGTGCTTAATTGTAAAATTGACATTATTGTTCCAGTGTGGTGGCTCACGCGTGCAATCCTAGTAGCACTCTGAGAGGCCAAGGCAGAGGGGGAGGATTGCTTGAGGCCATTTGTTCGAGCTCAAACTCTCAGCCCCAAGCAATCCTCCTGCCTTGACCTCCCAAAGTGCTGGGATTACAGGCCATGAACCACCATGCCCAGCCAAGGCTGGGAGTTTGAGACCAGACTAGGCAACATAGCAAGACCCCTGTCTCAACAACAAATAATAAAAAATAGCCATGTGTGGTGGCACGAGCCTATCATCCCAGCTACTCAGGAGGCTGAGGCAGGAGGATCACCTGAGCCCAGGAGTTGGAGGCTGCAGTGAGCTATGATTGTGCCACTGCACTCCATCCTGGATGACAGAGTGAAACCCTCTCTTAAAAAAAAAATGGCATTATTATTTTTTACTTAAAATTTCTTTGTTCCTCATAGAGTATGCTGCATAGTTATAATTAATCATTCAGGGCTATGATTTAACATATTTTAATTTGTGAGCTTATGGCTGTAAGGGAAAAATAGGAACATATTTTGTACTTTAAAGTAAATTCTCCACGTAAAATAAAATAAACATGATGTGTTTTTTAAACATGGTAGCAAAAAATAAATGTGTTTTTAAAAACATGGTGGACCCAAAGGGTGTGGAAGAGCTGGGGCTCAGGATAGAAGGTGTGAAGAGGGAGCATTCCCCAGGTGGGTGTCGCCGACGATGGTTCTGAGGTCAAGTAGAAAGCAGCATGAGGGTGGGACAGTGAGGGACAAACCCCTAGGCCCAAGCACCCTCCGTCTTTTTTCTTGGTTCTGCAAGAAAGAAGACTTTGCACCAGTTTTTCACTGTGATTCACAAATACAAACTTTTCTGGTCTTTAAGGAACCTCTGAGGGAATTGTCCTTGTCCAGTCCTCTCTTTTTAAAGAGGAAGAAAATGGTCCCCAAAGAAATGGCTTTGAAATGCAAAGGGCACTAGACCTGGGCCAGATGATTCAATTAGTGTCTTTTTTTCTGCGTTTTCTGACCTGTGTGATCTTGGGAAAGCCATCAGCCTCTCTGGCTACAGCTTCCCCGGCGATAACATTATGATAATCCTTCCTACAGGCGCTAGGAAGATTAAGTGGGATGATGTATAATAAATCACTGTGGAAATGATGTGCAGTAGTAATACAATCACTTCTGTCAAGTCGCTTACTTTAGCAGGATTTGGGCTTTCACTAGAATGCAAGAAATTCTGGCCATTTTGTATGACTAATATAGTCAAACAGGTATGTTTTGGTGCCTATAAATCTTCTTACATGCTTCTTTCCCTCACAAAGTAAAATATAAACCATTTGAGTTTCTTGCTTGTTCTCAGACTCCCCTTGAAGAAGATTTGAAGAGAAATTGTGCTTTTACCCAACAGATCATTTCTCTTCTCTGAAATTGCCCTCACCACGGATTATCACAAAAACCTGTATCCTTCTCTGCAGCAAGCCGGGGGCTGTCATTTTAGGGATGACTCTTTCCTTCAGAAAGAAATTCCTCTGAAGCTCTGAATGCTGAATTCAAAACATCAGTGATGTCAGGCCAGGTCTGCCTTTTAAAGAAAGGTCACTGCTGTGAGGGACGGAGCTGTGTGCAGGGCCCCAAATTGGGTGGGGTCAGATTGACAGACACACCGTTTCACCAGAAAGATTTGGATAGATAATAACAAGCTTTCTTCTTCCGAGGATGTGCTTAATCAGACAGCAACCAGATATAAACACCCTTTTTCCCAATTCTCTCTCTCCCTCCACAATATTATTTCTTTGGCATGTTTAGAGTGAAAATACGTTTTTGTGGCTTTTACAGCCTTAAAAATATGGCTGCAACCAATCTTCCCAGGCATCTGTTTCCCACTACAATTCCCTTCCTCACCCTCAAACACTAATGTCCACGTGCACACACACACTGAGGGAAAAGCTGTTAGTGCTTTGGTTGTAGCCCTTGTCTGGAATACTATCCTCAGCCGTTGCCCTATTGAAATCTGTCAAATTTTTATCCATCCTTGAACTCTTTCATGAAGCAATCCAAGATTTTCTCTGACAAAATTAATTCCCTTTTCCATCTTACTGTGAGAATTTCTCTATTACAGTAGTGTTCACAGCCTGCCTTGATTAGCAATGTATTTTTATTTCTGCTTCCCTACTGTGTTATAAACTCTTCTTTGACAGAGAGCAAGTCTCAGGCATCTATGTCTCCCCCACAGAAACTAAGCACTTAGTAAAGTTATCTAGAGAAACATTTGGCTGTCAAAACTCTTCAAAGCTGTTCTTTTTATCTCAGGGAACTTACAGATGGTCTGTATTGGGGTTTCTTGCATCTTCTTTATTGGAAAATGTGTCCAAGGAGGACAAATCCTCAATCAGGTCTCTAAAATTAGAGAAGCCAGGAGCACTGGAAAGGATGAGAAAGATGTGGATACATACGCACGGCTATGTTGTCATGTGGCCCGTGTCCCTCAGCCAAGGTGGAGGAGCAAACACTGCTTAGAGCAGGATGATGGTTTAGGAATGCCACGGAGGGGATGAAGAAACGGACATTAAAGGTAATTTAAGGGCAGGACAACGTGAACATACACAAACACAAGGGAACATTTCTGGATTAAGATGAAAGGGGGAAATAAACAAGATTTATTACTAGCAGGAAACAATTATTAACAAATCAATCAATTGGGTGCCATTTATATTTCTATTATTTTTTTGTTTTGTTTTGTTTTTTTTTTTGAGACAGAGTCTCACTTTGTTGCCCAGGCTAGAGTGAGTGCCGTGGCGTCAGCCTAGCTCACAGCAACCTAAAACTCCTGGGCTCAAGCGATCCTCCTGCCTCAGCCTCCCGAGTAGCTGGGACTACAGGCATGCGCCACTATGCCCGGCTAATTTTTCTATATATATTTTTAGTTGTCCATATAATTTCTTTCTATTTTTAGTAGAGACGGGGTCTCGCTCTTGCTCAGGCTGGTCTCGAACTCCTGACCTTGAGCGATCCACCCGCCTCGGCCTCCCAGAGTGCTAGGATTACAGGCGTGAGCCACCGCGCCCGGCCTATATTTCTATTATTAATTCCAATCCTTTCGGTGAATGTAGGTTTTCATCTCTATACGAATCATTAGCTCCTATCAGTGGATGGGAAAGTACTTGATTTCACAAGCAGTACAAAGAGGAGGGCTGCAAAAAACAAGGCTATAGGGGTGTCTCACTTGAGTGGGCCAATATCTATTTTATAGCAGATATTCAAATAAGGATTTGTGGACCTCTGTTTGAACCTCTGTCTTCCTCCATTTGGTGGTCGTGGCAGGGGTGTTGCGGAAGGCAAGATAGGAGGATAAAAGATAAGATGAAAAGCTAACTTGCCAAGACAGCTCTATTCACTAGTTCTCATAAATAACAATGGTGCTAGCATTAACTAAAGTGTCATACACTGTATTTAAGCAGTGGGTGGTCATTAGTTTATTTAATAGATATAACAACCCATTAAAATAGACATTATAATCTTCATTCTCCAGATGGGAAATAGAGGAGCAGCAAGGTTAAAAAAGTTGTTCTAAGTCCATCCAAGTAATCAGTGGTATTGCCACACCTGACTGATTCTAACAAAGAAGGAAAATCTGCCAAATAGGTATAATACATTTCAAAAAAGTTAGATGAAATGAATTCAGAGAGGTAGAAGGAGATTAAATAGAGAAATTGAAAACAAAACAAAACAGTCCCCCTCCTTGCCCCCCAAATCCAAGTAGCCAAAGGAGTTGGATGCCACTTATGGAGAGAATTTCAAAACACAAGAGAAAAAGAGAAGGTAAGAAAAAGAATCAATTTGGCTAAAACTAGATAGAACCTGCACCAACATATAGAAAGCTACAAAACAAGGAAACTAAACCAGGTCACTTAAGAAGTGAAG
Source organism: Eulemur rufifrons (assembly GCF_041146395.1). NCBI lineage: Eukaryota > Metazoa > Chordata > Mammalia > Primates > Lemuridae > Eulemur > Eulemur rufifrons. The sequence continues at coordinate 240,355,396 of NC_090989.1, forward strand.
AAAATAACATTCACCTGTAGAAAGAAAGCCCCAAAATAGCAGACTATTTTTAAACAGGAATGAATTGGAATAGGGTAAGCATTATTTAATTCTATTGGATAGAAAAAACCAAGGTAAACACTGACTCACTGACAAAGACGGACATCTAGTTAAAGAGGATACTTTTAAGATGAAGGAGTTAGGGTTGGTTATTGGGTTTTATGTTTTTAAAACAATCTATAAAAAGGGTCAATCTGTATTCAGTTTCACAGACTGTGTACCACCCACGTGTGTTGGCAGATTGGGAATGCTAGAATAGGGAAGGAAATGACTCAAAGTTATTTAATAAAGCTGATTTCACTCAAATTGTCTCAGCCTAAAGATATTTATTCCAACATAAGAGGGCTTAGCGAATTTTACCACGGTTAATTAAAAACAAAACCCCAGTAATTCTTTGGAAGATGTGGGTGATGGGAAATGTGGCCATCATCTAGAAAAGTTCAAGGTCAAGGATCAGTCAGACCAATTTAAAAACTAGAAGGGAAACAGTGCCAAATATTAGCCAACTTGCAAAAACCTCAAGTGTTCAGAGATTTGGAGATATAGTTAAACAGCTTCAATAATCAGAGAATCCAAAATTTTATACCCTTGAGATAGGATAGTAGGCTTTTTGTATTTACTTTTATGATGAACAATGAGAAGTATTAAGCTTTCCTTTGTTTTTTTCCCAGATAATATATGTTGATCTTCAGCTTGACTCATTACACACAAAAATTTGTTGGGTATTTCAAAGTTGACAGAAAGATAAGAAATACGAGTGCACTTTTAAAAAGAAAGCACTGATGTTATACCATACTGCTTTTTAGGCCACTAGAACCATATGTTCATGATAAGGGGTGGGGGAAGGAGGCTGGTGAGAATGCTATGTTTGGACTTCAATGTGGGTTTTCTTTCAGCATTTGAAAATCACTGCCAAAAATACGGTCTAGTACACACCGACATTTGGAGAGAGTACAACTGGATCAAAGGCTTCCTCAAACTCAGGTTTCATGTGGTCACCAGTACTATCATGCTCAAACATCTCTGTACAATCAAGTATTTCTTAGGTCCAGCCAATAGTCCACTTATTTCCAGTGGCATGTGACTCAACAAAGAAATACGGACAGTGCATAGAAATAAGATTTAACACCTGGCCCAGAAAGAGCTTGTCCAATTAGCACAGTTTGCCAGGTGGTCATCTTGGATCTAGCTTCAAGAAGAATGACACAGTCTAGGAGCATCCCTCCAAATTAGGTAAGAATTCAAAGCAGCATGAGTCTGCGGTAATTGCCCAGTTGCTAGCTATTCTGTACGGCGTGTCCGATTGCAGACAAGTCTCTTAACAATGGCTAAGGAGCACAGGATTTGGAAGCAGACAGCAGAGTTGAATCCTAACACTGACTAGGTATGGTCGACAGTGTAACTGCTCTAAACCTTGGTCCTCATAGGGAAAAGGAATATTGGGTTCTACCTCTTGGACTATTTCAAAAATGAAAGGAGATAACTCACACAGAGGATCTTGGTACCTGGTAAGTGCTCAATAAATGTTAGCACTTATTATCAGATTCTTTGGCAGCAGACTCAAGGGCTGACAATGTAAGAAACCAAAGATGTAATACCTCCAGAAGACACAAAGTAATGGTACTAGTTGGGTCTCAGGAGTCTATGCTGGCAGCAAAGAGGATGAATGCTGAAATGATCTCATTTGCTAGGTAAGGGAAACAGAGCCCAAATGGATTTCTATAGGGACACAGCACAAGGAAGTTTAAGAAGTAGTGATCATATGAAGATGAAGAACAACCCAGTGAGCGATCACAGCCGCCATTTCTCTAGGCTGCCATGTACTTGGCCTGCAAGTTGTGGACCAGCCCCGATAATCTGCCTTGTGCACCAGCCTCCCATTCCAGGGAGACAGCTTGGATGTGATGAGTAGGGAGCAGCCTGTGGCTATGAAAGAGAGCAGAGAGCAAAGCTGACTGGCCAAATGGGAATTGAAGCTGTGACCTTGGCCTCATTAAAAACAGTCAGCAATGTTCTTGAGTGGACCAGTTTTTCACAGACAGGCAAGCCATCTGTAGAGAAAACAAAGCGTGGCATGTACACACACACAAATAAAACTATAAAAACAAACAGCAACCAAGACTTACAACTAAAATAAAAATTAATTCACAGGTATTTTTACAAATAAGCTTCTATTTCTGTGTGTGTGTGTGTGTGTGTGTGTGTGCGCGTGCACCAGCATCAAATAGCCTTCTACGAAGTCGATTCTGTCTGCAGGTTGAAATGCTTCTGAAGTGGAGAACTATTGCTATAGCTTATATTTGAAGAGACCTCATAGCTAAGTGGTCACCTTGCATTGATAGGATGTCTACATGCCTCACAGATAAATAATGTGCTGCTTTCTAAATTTTGAAAATGGAAAAATTAGTACCTCTTCAGAAACAAGCTCAGATGTGGACCTAACAGTATTAAGTAGCATAGATCTAAAGCCTCGATTACATTTGGTTTTACACTATGATATGGAATAAGCCCTCTTAGTAAAACCACAACACCCCAAGCAAGAGGCACGTCAGCAATAACAGCACCTAACTGTAATGATGCAAATTTTATATTTAATAATGGTACTTACTAGCTACTACTCACTGTTATAGGCACCTTAACTATATTTCCTAGTTTAATTCTCACAACAACCCAATGGCAAAGGTGATATTATTATTCCTGTTTTATAGACAAAAAATATGAAACAGAGAGAAATTCGGTAGCTTGGCCAAGGTCATATGGTGAGTAGAGTGAGGACTGAGCCCCAGGCAGCCTGACTCAGAGCCCCGTTCCTAACAGCACTCCACACTGGAGCCCACGGGGCCTCATGAGAGATGACATTAGGCACTAAGGAACATACAGTTTTCTGCTGGGAAATCCTCTCCAGCCGCCGCCGCCATCTTCAAGGTTTTCTCTCCCTTCTCCCTATTTTCTTCCTAGAGTGTTACTTTATGAGGGTTAGTAAGCAAACTTCCACTACTTTGTAAAATTAGGTCAAAAAACCAAAATGAAAACACAGAGCTGTCAGGAACGCTGGAGATGATCTAAACAATGCCTTTATTTCATAGATGAGGAGGCGGAGGGCCCTAGCAAATTACTGGGACCATCAAACTGATGACAGCACGTGTGGTAGACAGTGTAGGTTTTACAGGTTTCCCCATGATGTGCTTCACAAGCTTCGGCAGCTGCATTCTTTCAATTCAGTTTTCATCTCTGACCACAGTTATTTCTTTTAAAGACAACATGGCTTCCTCACCCTGCAAATCTTGGTTTTTCCCTTCCATTTGGGCAGTCCTCTGCGGATGAATCCTTACTCAAGTAAACTGCTTGATTACAGGAGCCACCTGCATTGCTTTGTTCTCTAAGATGACACTCACTAATGTCCTGCTTGGAGATATCCCAAACCCATTTGAATCTCTAATGCTAACGCTAATTGGTAGTACCTTATATTTAATCTGTATGTGATTAGAGATGGTTGATTACTACACTCTCACCTTTCTTTCGTTTTAGAGGTAGGGTACTTCCTCCAGTTCCTGGCTTTTTGGTTGATAAAGGAAAAGATTTAGAATTTGATATTACTGTGGGAGGCTAAATAATAGCCCCCAAAGATGTTCATGTCTGTCCTGATCCCAGGAACCTGTGAATATGCTACTTTACATGGCAAAAGGGACTTCGTAGATGTGACTAAATTAAGGATCCTGAGATGGGGAGATTTTTCTGGATTCTCGGGTTGGGCCCAAGGTAACCACAAAGAAGGAGGCAACAGAATTAGAGAAAAAAGGAGGTGTGATCATGGAATCAGAGGTTGGGCCGATGTAGGAAGGGGCCACAAATGAAGGAATGTAGCTCAGTCTCCAGAAGATTGAAAAGGCAAAGAAATGAATTCTCCCTGAAGCTTCCAGAAGGAACATATTCCTGCCCATATCTTTATTTTAGACTTCTGAGCTCTGGAACTTTAATATAATCAATGTGTGTTGTTTTAAGCCATAAAATTTGTGGTCACTTGTTATAGTAGCGACAGGAATCTAATATAACCACCCCGGTTCAGATCCTCATGCCTGCTCAAAACTAATGTTGTTGGTTTCAGCCTTTCCTCTTTGCAGTTTATCCCGTCAGATTCAACGATCATTTGTTCATTCAGTCCACTTAACTAGCATCTACTGAGCCCCCACCATGTGCCAGGTACTGTGATTAGGTGAGCAGAACGACGGGACCAGCTTTTCGCTGCTTGTGCTCATGCAATTCTTCTCAGCTTTTACGTCCTGTCCCAGTATCTGCCAGGAAAAAGGCAATCACCCTCTGGGGCATTGACCTGGCTTTGGTTCACCCCCAGAGTTCCAATTTCAGACCTTGAAACTGACTAATCGTAAACTTCGCTCCCCACCAGCTGCCTCACTGCCCACCCCCTGAATATTGGACACATACAGCTAAGTTGTAAACCTGTTTCCTTTGAGGACAGGGGCCTTTTATGCCCAGGGCCCAGCCTCAGATAACAAAGGGAGCAGAACAAACACGATATGTCACTGAAATGTCCCTCAACAGCCTGGCCAGGAGTGAGCTCACACTCTCATGAGCACTGTACACATTGATGTTCTCTTAGGACACTTGATCACGTGCCATCTTTGACTATGATCAGAGAAATAAGATTGTCTGCTCTCTTCTACTAGTTTATAATCCTCTTGAGAATGGAGACTCATTCATATGTGTGACTTCCTTGAAGCCTGACACATGGTAGGTGCTCAAGAAGTGTGTTGAAGGAACGAGACTACAAACTAGCACTCATCGTGGATAGATATCCCTGCCAGTGTATATGTGCATCCTCCTGACTTCCCAACACTGATTAATAGTCTCATTCTGAAAGCTTTCTTCCCAGCTGCAAAGTTAAACTACTGAAGTTAGGCTGGCAAACCTGGTACACATTATCAAATACCAGTAGAATGTTGAGCTTGGAGTTGGGTTTAGAGTTTACTCCAAGTCCTGACTTTAACCTTGTCATTCCTCTATCATCATTGTATGTCTGGAGCCTGGCACAATGCCCTGGCATGTGATAGGTGAGTGATATATGTTTGTGGAATAAATATCCCAATCTAATGCTTGGTACCCTGGCCAGGTTACATCTGTGCTGGGATCTCCCTAATGCCTTGTGTCCAGTCTCACCTGCTGGTCCTTGGAGTTGCCATCTCAGTGCCAAAGTGTCCTCTGAGTGATTCCACCTCTACGCCAGACTATATGTCTGATTTTTAAAAACATCTTTATCAAGGTATAATTTACATACAAGTCATCCATGTTTAAGTATACCGTTTGACGAGTTTTGGCAAATGTCAAAGGCATGTAACCACCACCACACTCATGGTACAGAACATTTCCATCACTTCAAAGAAGTTTCCTCATGCCTTTTTGTAGTCAATCCCTCCCAAACCCTGATGCTAAGCAACCACTGATCTGCTTTTGGTTACTACAATTTAGCCTTTTCTAGACTTTCATATAAATGGAATCATACAGAATATAGTCTTTTATATCTGGCTCTTCCACACGTTTCTGAGATGTATCCATTCCACTGCTTCCATATGCATGAGTTTGCCCTTTGTCTTGCTTGGGCCTTTGACTTTGGCCTTTTCCTGGCATTTGGCCTGCCTGTCTTGCCCTTTGGCACCTGTGTGCTCCGAGGAAGCTGAGGGTTCCTAAATCATGGCCTTTTTCTCCTGTGTGAGAGACCACGACTTCTGACCACCTGGAGAACCTACCCTTCTCCTCTCTTGGTTAGTGGTACCATTTCTCTGCCTACTTAGTTGCCCTAGTGAAGAATGTGGAAGTTCTCTTCCACCTTTCCTCTTAGACATATTATCTGTGAATTTCATTCCAGGTAAAGGAAGGACACATGGCAAAATACGTAATAAAATGTTGTTCTAACAATATTTGGCTGGAAGGTCTGAGAACCTTGCACCAGCTGGTAATTCTTCGTGAGCACCTTGAGGGTAGATGTCCTTTCACATTCACTGATGAGTAGCCTTTGAATCTGTCCCCACTGTCCCCAAGCCAGCTTATCTTCATAGTTCTGTGAGTCCACTAATGTCCAACTGCTTTGCTCAGCCTGGGCACATTCCCTCTGGCCATCTCAATGACTGGTATTGGCTCTCTATGCTCATCAGTGCAATGCAAGGATGAGTGTTTACTGTGGGAACAATAATAGTGACCTTACGAACCATGTCTGCACATGCATATGAGTGATCATTCTCATTTTCTCAGGCCAGAGCACAGAAAAGCCACTCTCCCCATGGGCAGTCATTGCTTACTGTCTATAACCTTGTTATAACCTGTGATTCATATTTGTTTTAGACAAAACAAAGTAATGTAGACAAAAGAAAATAATTTTCGGGTAATGCCCGAATAGCTCGTTCATTTTGAAATTATAATTGCAGGTCCTCCCACATCTGTAACAGTCTCAAATTCAGAAATATGAGAAAAGAAATATGTATCACTACATGAGGAAAAGTCCTTCACAAAGCCTATTTGTCGCTTTGGTAGTGCGTGGAAAATGAGCTAATGATTTAACACTCTTAGTTATCAGGGGTCTTAGGAAGCCTTTCATCATGCCTAAGTAGCCTCAGACAGAAAATTAGAAGGTAATGAGACCACTGGAAGCTGACACATTGGCATTCTAAAGACATAGAAGCTAATAGCAAGAGAGGCAGATGTCTTCTGAGACATCTCTACAAGAGCACAAAGTATTTTCAAATTATGCTCAAAAATGAAAGGCTACATTAAGAAAAGGTTAAATTATGCCTTATGTACTCCATTTCCCAAGCAGGGAAGTGTGTAATGAGTACTCCTTAGAAAGACTTCCATCAGGAATGGCACTTAAAGTGAATAGATTTCAGTTATCTGGAAGATGCACTCATTTATAGTTCTTATTTGGTGATAAGGCTGGATATACAAGGCATTAGTGCACTAATGGGTGAAGGATTGTATTCACTGCAGATTTACAGAGTTGCCCAGTGGTAATGAGTACCAGTCATATAAACTTTAAGAAAGCACAAGACTCTCCGAAGGCTGCTGGCGAGTGGGTTTTGATTCCCCTGCCATTTACTATTGGTGGGTGGGGTTGCCCGAGTGCTGTGCCGAGAGCAATTTTGATTCATATCTGGCCGGACTCAGTGAGAGAGGCTGCTGAGACTGACTGGTGATGTCTTCCACGGGCATGGGAGGAGGGCAGAGTGGCTTGATAACCACGTGTTTAACATTCTAATCTAAAGGTGCCATACAAGATTGTGAAAAAGGATCACGGGTGGCCGTAAGCTCTAACTGCCCCCGCAGAACCTGAATCACTTTCTCTCTGTTGGATTTCTGAAGCTTGGTCTGCAATTATGACTAGTGGGCCCTTTCAGGATTGTTTGTGCAAGATCTCAGACTGTCAGTTTCAATAATGTGAACCCGACTGTGAACCCAGGGAATGGATCATTTCCATAGAGAGAGCTGCCATTGAAGTCAAATTGCTTTGTAAGATACCACAATGGACAGAATACAAAGTCTTTGTGGTTGCCAAGACTACAACCAACATAAAAAAATGAAAATAGAAATACTAAAAACTTATACCTATGAATTATGGATTGCTATGTGTGGTTAATTCTGTTAGATTTGTACCAGTCTGATATTATCCCCTATTTGCAGCAAACACAACCTATGGTATTTATTTTGGCCTTCAGAACTCTAGGATCATCTTCGCTTGTGTTTGGCCAGTTTAAAAATGTTTATTCTAACATTTCACTTTCCATCCCAAGTCTCTCTCTTTTTTTTAAACTCAACTCTTTTATTATATCTTGATTCTAAATACCCTCTCTGAAATCCTTTTCCTACCACTCCTCCTCGTGTATAGATTTTCCTTAGTCTCTTTCCCAGATTCCTACTTTTCCTGTTTAGAAAATTCCTATTTTTTTATTCTCCACCTTTGGAACCCACAGACCAGACCGACTCCGCTCCTATGTTCCTTGTTCTTATCTCTCTGCATTTTCTTTCCAGCTCCTTTGCCTCTTTTGAAATCTGATGTGTATCTATGGTTTTCCTTCATTGCCCACACTCTAGTTCTCCCACTTCTTTGGAACTGTGGTAGTCGTGTGCCTCAGTTTCTCTTTTGCTACCTGCTCCCTACCCTCAACTCCTGTGTTCCACATGTGCTGTGGCCTCTCACCCGCCAGGTAGCTGATTCCCTTCCGGTCTCCTCAGGGGCCTCACCCACACCAACATGCAGGTGTCCTTTGTTTCCCAGGCTTCCTTCCATGAGGGCCACTCTCCCCGTGGCCCTTCAGAAACCACGGGTACCTGCCTTCTGTATGGTGGCAGTTTGGCTGGTGGCTCTGGCTTTCTTCCCTCTGAATTACTGCCCACCTCTGGCTTCTAAGTGTTGCCTGTCTCAGCTCCAGGCTGTCATCTCAACTCAAGCTCAGAAGAACCTTGGTAGGGAAACTGTGTCATTTGAAGATGATCAGAACTCATAATAAAACAATAGCTAATATTTATTATTACTATGTGCTAAGCACTGAGCTAAAAGTCCTACGAGGCAGGTACTATTATTATCATCCCCGATTTACAGCCAGGAAAACTGAGGCTTGGGAAGATTAACAGGCTGTGCTAATTGTTCTCTTTTGCCCCTCCATATCCAGTCTCCACCCTCATTAGCCTGCTCAGTGCTCTAGGAGGCCAACCATTAGTGCGGCATCTATATGCTCCTGCCCTGGGCCTTCCTACTGGACTCAATGGGAGGCACCAGCAGGAGATCCAGGACACCAGGGGCTGGGAGGAGAGAGAGGTCATGGATTTTCCTAGTTCCCTCCTGGGAGGTAAATGGCCAGGGCCTGTATTTCTTTTCCCAAGGCCACACCTCCTGTCTGGCAGACCTTTCCAAAGCCACAGGTATCAGAGGGTCCCAGAGACCATCTGTCCCTCGCACCTTTAGGCAATGATGGATCCAAGTGCTTCACAGAACCTTTGCTGATTTCCCTGAACCTTATTGTTATGGCTTGAATTGTGCCCCCTCAAGAAAGACACCTTGAAACCCTAACCCCCCATACTTTAGGATTTAATCTTATTTGGAAATAGGGTTGTTGCAGATGTGATTAGTTGAGATAAGGAGTAGGGAGATCCTAATCCAATGTGACTAGAGCCTTTATAAGATGATGGCCACATGAAGACAGAGAGACACACAGGGAGAAGGAAGGCAGAGATTCGAGTTATGTGGCTGTAACCCAAGGAACACCAAAGGTTTCTGGTCACCATCACGAGCTAAGAAGAGGCAAGGAAGGATTCCACTACAGGTTTCAGAAGGAGTATGACCCATCTACTAATAACATCTTGATTTCAGATTTTTAGCCTCCAGAACTTCAAGACAATTATTAGGTTATTAAGTATGAAATGTCTGATTTCCTTAAGTACTAGGTTTGACATTGATAATATCTCTGACATTTCACTTTGACAATTCTTGTTTTATGTTTATTGTGGAGGTACATCCTCATTCTTTCAAATGCATGGTCTGGCTTGTAATTATCTTTCAAATTTTTTTTTAGAGCAATTTTTGTGAAACCATGGATAAATCAAAAATTCCTGTTATTTTCGAGTATGAGTTCTGTCGTGGAACCAATGCTGTGCAGACAGCTCAAAATATCAATGAAGTATTTGGGAAGGATATGGCTAATGAATGCACAGTATGTTGATAGCTTCAGAAGTTCTGTTCTGGTGATTTTAATCTTGAAAATGAGCCATGTGGTTGACCTGAGACCAAGGTGGATCATGATGAGCTGAAAGCTGTAGTGGAAGTGAAGTCATCTCAACCTACATATGAATTAGCAGCAAGGTTTGATGTTACTATTCCAACAATATTGGACCATTTGGATAAAGATGAAGTGCTGAAACACAGTCCAAAATCGAAGATTCATCACAAAAAGCTAATGGTGTCTGTTTGGTGGTCCAGTGCTCGTATTATCCACTACAGCTTCATGAAACCTTGTCGCTAGATTACAGTGGATGTCAACTGCAACCAATTGGATGAAACGATGAAGATGCTTGTGGTTAAGCACCTGAGATTGGTCACTAGAGACAGGCCAATCCTCTTGCAAGACAATGCTCAACCACATGTCGCACAAAAAACACTGCTCAAACTATAGAAGCTGGACTTGCAAACCCTCTGTCATCCACTGTATTCACCAGTCCTTGCACCGACTATCACTTCTTCCAGGCTTTGGACCACTTCTTGCAAGGAAAAAGATTCAATTCTCAACAAGCTGTGGAAAACATCTTTTGAGATTTCATCGCCACTTGCTCTCTAGGCTGGCATAAAAGAGCTACTGGTAAGATGGCAAAACTGTGTCAATAGTTTAGGCGTATCCTTTGATTAATATTACGGCTTCCTGTTTGATATAATAAACTAAATTTTTGATTCAAAATTGGACATTTCATATTTAATGGGTGAAATGTACATAGTGCTATGTTAACTCCATCAATGCCCTTTGGCCTGAGCACTAGTGTTGCAGATTGTATTTTTGGCGTTGATGACATGGCTGATTTTTTGCTCTCAGACCAGGTGGGTCTGTGTTAACTGGCAAGAACCATGAGGAAAAGGAAGTTCTTAAGAATGCTGATTTCCTGAAGAGGCACAAACAAACCTGGAATGGTACAAGTGGAATCAGGGTCCGTGGGGGTCAGGGTTTTCAAATATGCTCACGAGCCTCTCATGAATACCATCAACAGAACAGCCAGGCAAGAGCTCTATAACCATCAGAGCCTAAAACTACAGGACAGTATCTATCTTCATTTTTCCAGGTGAACAGGCAGGGAATTATGAGGGGACCAAGCCCCTTTTGAATGCAAATAGGTTGGCCACTTGGCAAGCTACAGTTCTTCCAGATGAAAATGAAATAAAAAGCAAACAGATGAAAGGTACAGATCTGAAAGTTTCCCTCTGATTGTTCTGCCCTCTGGACCATCTTGGTGCCTCTGTCTTTCCGTATCCTAGCTCCTGCCCTAGGGAAGCAGGAGGAGGAAGCTGCTGTCTGAATAATTACTGCTCTACCATTTCTTTTAAGGATGGCACTATTTTTAGTAGAAGTGACTCATTCATACAAGTAGGTACGGGCGGGGAGTAGTGGTGGGAGCTGCTTAGTGACGACTTAACCCTTATGTCTTGCTGCACTTGTATTTATCTCATGCTTTATCCCTGCTCTTGATGGTCACCACAGACCAGTTTTAAGGATGGTGGCTCCAAGTCATCCTGAGAAGGGGGACAGGTGAGGGTAGCAGTTCAGAAGTGGGGAAAAAAGATTGAGAAATTCTTCTTCGGATGCCTCATGCTTTACTATGGAGTGACAGGGAGTTGTATTAGGAATTGGAAGATTTAGAAGCCTTGAGGTGAAAGTACTTCATTGTGAAAACACTGCTTCCTGATTCTGAACCTCCATTTTTCCTCTTGTGAAAGGGAAGCTTATACCAAAACTTTCAGCACAACCAATACCACCACCAAGCTTACAGGCCCTGGGCACTGGGCACTGGCAAAGTGCTCCACAGACTATCTCATGTGATCCTCATGACGTGACATGAGACAGGGAGTGCCATTATCCTATTTTACAGATAAGGAAGCGGAGGCTTAGAGAAGTTTTGTACTTTCCTCAAGGTAGTAAATAGCAAAGCCTAAAAACAAAAACAAAACAAACAAAAAAACAAAGCCAGGTGTGTCTGAACTCAGACACCTGGTAATTCTGGCCCAGCGGGGCGTGGCTAGCACACTACCAGCTAGTGATCCTGCTATAAGAGCTAGTTTTTGAACATTTGCGGAGTCCTTTCCATTCAGGATTTATTGCCTTCCTCTGTCGTGAGAAACTCTATCTTTGTGATTCTGCGGGCTTGCTGGTGAAAGTCCTGCTGTGACCAGCACTGAACTGCACGTCCCGAGAAGACAGGGGTAGTGCCTGGTGCAGAGTAGGACTCAAATACTGGTTCTTAAAGTTCTCTCTCCTCAAGTCACGCTTCCCTCTGTTCTGCCGGCTTGCAGTGGTTACGGTGCCCTGTGTTGTCTACCTTTCAAGGCACGCACACGTTGCGTCAACTAATTCCCAAGTGCTTGGACAGAGACAGGGATGACACTTTGATTCTCCCGTAGAGTCCACTGAGATACTTGTAGTCCCCAAGCCTAGAGCTCCTTCCAGGCCTCCTTGTCGTGGTACATGTTGTTACTTCTGCCCGGAATGTTCTTTCCCCTTCTCTTTTGAGAAATAACACCTGTTCTCAAAAAGTACCCTGTCCCCTGCCACCTCTTAATTTTATTTATTTATTTTATGTATTTATTTTTGAGACAGAGTCTCACTCTGTTGCCTGGGCTAGAGTGCTGTGGTGTCAACCTAGCTCACAGCAACCTCAAACTCCTGGGCTCAAGCGATCCTCCTGCCTCAGCCTCCCGAGAAGCTGGGACTACAGGTGCGTGCCAGCATGCTCAGCTAATTTTTCTATTTTTGGTAGAGACAGGGTCTCGTTCTTGCTCAGGCTGGTCTCAAACTCCTGAGTTCAAGAGATCCTCCCACCTTAGCCTCCCAGAGTCCTAGGATTATGGGCATGAGCCACCATGCCTGGCCTCAATTTGATTTAATGCTTGTTTTACGAACATCTTTTATCAGGATTTATGCTGTACTCTCATAATTAGTTTGCTCACTAGTCTCTCACTCACTTCCCTGTGAGCTGTTGTGTGTGTGCGTGTGTGCATGCACATGCATGTGTACGTGTGTATTCCATGTCTTACTGGTTTTATATCACTATTACCAAACACCATACCTGTAAAATTAATGCAGGCATAGTACATAGTATATTCTAAATAAAACAGTAATTGATATTTACAATTGTGCATTTATGCTGCATTTATTACCTGTAAAATAGGTAAATGGCTAACTGTTCAATGTATTGGCCCATTCCCTGGAATGGGAAAGGGAAAGATGGAACTATATCTGTATCATCTCATTTACCCCTCATGACACCCTGCCAGCGAGGTGTCATTACCCCCATTTTACAGAAGAGGAAAAAGAGGCTCAGAGAGGTCAAGAGACTTGCCTAAGGCCACACAGCTAGTGAGTACCACAAGAGGGATGGGAGTCCAGGTCTGTTTGCCTCTGAAGCTGATATTTGTGTTGAGGCCCCAGTTCTGACAAAGTTCTAGAGCAGAAGCCTTCTGATCACTTCAAACAAACCCTAGCTCAGGGACACTCTTTCCACAGATCAGGGGGCAAGCACAATGCACGGCCACATGACTCTTCTATCTTGCTTTCCCCACCGGGATGACCTGCCCCCTCACCACTCTGTCAAACAGAAACAGTAGTGACAGAAACTACTTCCTGACTTGTCAACAGAATAGGCTCCTGGGGACATGGGGATGGATCAGAACAGCAGTAAAGGCCTGGGGTCCACGTCCCACGGGCAGGCAGGCTGTCAGAGAGCAGGGGTCAACTCCGGCTTTCAAGTGTGAAAAACAGCTTTACTCTGCCACCCTGCTTCTCCAGCAATGTTTTCTCTCTCATGACGCGCTTCTGCCAGCCTCCATACTGGAGTCTCCCTAAACGTCACCCAGTAGCGCTGATTAGACTAAGGTGCATGTGCCCAGCACCGTGGTTGGTGCTGTCACAGGGATCCCAGGGCTGCTGAGACCGACTGCAAGATGCTAAAGCTGCGAGGAACGAGCCTGGTGGCAGCAGGGCACTGGGGTGTGGATCTGAATTTGCAAAGAGGGATCGATTTCCCTTCCAGCCTCCTGTCTCTCCTTCTAATAAGCAGCTGGGCGGCTGGAAGCAGAAGAGATTGGCAGGGCTGCTCTCGGATGCACCTGCCATCCCGACTGCTGTGGCACCTCCCCTGGAAATGGTCGTGACCCTGTAGAGAAGATGAATGGGGCTCCTCAATCGGTTTCTCTGCAAGCTGAGTCTAAATTCACACCATGACCTAGAGTAGCACCCTTGGGTAATCCTGAATTTTGAGTTTGGATTTTGGTTTGTTTTATGACAGTCCATATCCTACTATAAAGAGACTCAGCAGATGGAAATCAGAATAAAAACATAGATGAAATATACTATTTGCTTTGTTTCACAAGGGGTTTGATTCAGGGTTTCTTTAAATGGCAAGTTTCCTTGGTGCCTTTAGAATAGAGGTTATCTTACAGATAATATTTTAAAGAAATAAGTCTGGCAATAAATCATAGCTGTCATTCACTGCAGAGTCTCTGTGAGACAGGCACTGTGATGAACACATGGCACGCATGGACTCTGCTGCTCACAGTGACCCTGGAGATTGAGTATTAGCATTCCTATTGTAGAAGTGAGAAATTCAATGTTCAAAGAAGTTCACAGTCATGGGGCAAATCTGATGAAGTGGGTTGAATTGTGTCCCCCCGGGGAAGATATGCTGAAGTTCTAATCCCCAGTACCTGTGAACGTCACCTTATTTGGCACAGGGCCTTCGTGGGTGGAATCAAGTTAAGATGAGGCCCTATGGATCTGGGTGGGCCCTAAATCCAATGATGAGTGTCCTTGTAAGGAGACAGAGATTTGGACACAGAAGACACACACACTGGGAAGAAGGCCGTTTGACGATGGAAGCAGACACTGGAGCGATACAGCTGTAAGCCAAGGAACGCCAAGGCCTGCCAGCAACCACCAGAAGCCAGGAGGAAGAAAGAAAGGATCCTTCCCTAGAGCCTTCAGAGGGAGCACAGCCCTGCCAACACCTTGATTCCAGACTTCTAGCCTCCAGGACTGCGGGAGAATAAATTTCCATTGTTTTAAACCACTCAGATTGTGGCAGTTTGTTACTAGAAATGAACACGCCCTGGATTCAAACACCAGGCTTGCTGGTTCTGAAGACACATGGCCCTCCTCACAGAACAGCAAGCTGCCTGGCGTGTGACTGTGGACGTCACAGGCCCTCACTCTTGCCACCGTCTGATTCGCCGGCTCTCGAGGAAAGCCAGTGAGAAGCACCAGGCAGGGAGTGACACCATCTGCCCGAGGTGAGTTTTCTAAGGCATGGCCCTGGAGAAAGGGGATTAGCGCGCTGCAAGGACAGACGCAGGGGAGACTGTTTAGAAGTGCTGCTATTGTCCAACGAGAAATACAGGCAGCTTGCGCTCCCCTGGTGGCAGTGGAGATGAGACGAAGTTGACACTCTGAGAGGTGTGGAGAAGGTCGAATTCAGGTGTGCTAACACCTGGATGTGGGGGTGTGGCTGGAGACCGTCAGCTGGGGTGCTCAGGTTTCTGGCCTGGGCCACTGGGAGGGTGTTTATCCCATTGTGAGAAGAGGGGAACAGTTTATTGTAATTGATCTACACCTGATAGACTTTAATTAAAATGGATTGGTCGTAGAGTTCTCTACGGGAACAGGCTTTAGAATCAGGCAAAAGTAGGTATGCGTTGCCTGGTGATGCAACACACTACCTATGAGCCATTGGGCAAATCATTTAACCTCCAGGGTTTCACTTTCCTCATCCGCTAAAAGTGAAGATAATAATAGGAGTTAATATACGTAAAGAGCACACGGGCAACAATCAATGGTTAGCTTTTATAAAATATTTTATAATTAACAAATACTTTCTTCCTGGAACCAGTGATGCATCTTAGTAATTCTCATTATTTCCAAATGAGGTAGAGAGAACCTTGTTTTATTATTTCCTCAATTAAATGTAAGGAAAAGGTGGGGAGACCGTGGTCTATAGAGGGTAACAATCAGTGAATACTTGCCTTAATGTCTCAAGAAAATAAAAATTATTTTCTAGCTCTGTCTGTCCATGCAGCTATAAAGTATCTTTAGTGCAGAGTTTTTGAAATTTTGATTGGAAAGGGAATGTAAATGAATTAAAGCCCAGCAGTGGAGAGAATATACATTTCTTTCTTTTCAACAATTCATGGGAACAGCATGTACTGGTAATAAAATAGCCCTTTCTCTTCCCTAACACATATTTTTTTCCCTCTAAAGGGCTACTAAAATCATTATGTTTTTTTCAATGCAGGACATCTTGTCCTTTCCCCGGAGGTTATAGTGCTTGGTGCCTTTCATGATTTCAGACAGCAAACTGCTCCCTGAGTAGGACTCTGTTTGTCTAGGACATTTTGTCTTTTCCAAAGCACAGCGTGCCCACCATAACAGGGTTATTTATGGGCACATTATCAGAGTTACACAAGCAATAGTTCTTACTTTTCTTAAAATATTTAAAATAAAACACTTAGTACAAATTAGCAAAGATCAGGCACTTCTTGTTTTTGTTTAACTGGGATCTGTTCTTTTAGTTAAGATACTAATAAATCTAGATGCCACTATTAGTAAGAGGTAACTCGATTTCCTTGCCATTTAAAAACATAACTGAAATGGTTTATCATATAAAAAGAGAAAAAAAAATCTTGAGTTAAAGGTCATAACAAAAGAAAGAAGCTGCTAAAATAAAAAAACAAACAAACAAAACCAAAACAAAACAGAAAGCTTGCCAAAGCCATTCCTTGTCCAACCTGGTTATTTCCACCTGTATTTTTCTCAGGTGACTCAAAATAAAAAATATTCAAAAATGAATGCACTGTGATTTATCCTTTTGACTTTCCCACCCAGATCATTTCTTTCTCCCCCATTTTCTATTGTGGTTAATGATTCCGTCACCCAACCAGAGGCCTGGAGTTGTCCTGAATATCTCATTCTCACTGTCCAAGTCTGACTGGTCACCATATCCTGGTGACCATATCACCTCCCAATGATTGCTTCACCTCCTTCCTGCTCTCCACTCCTACATAGGCCCCTGGACCAAGTGTTCCTGAACTTCCATAATAGCCTCTTAGAGGTCTTCTTGCCTCTAGTCTTGGAGCTCTTCCATGCATTCTCTGCTGCAGTCCAAGGGAGCTTTCTAAATTGCCCTCTCCTCCCTGGGTGAAGCACTGGCCTCAAGACCCCCAGACTGGAGTGTCAGCTCCCTGGAATGGCGTGAGAGGCTGGTCAGAATGATTTCCTCCTCCTGTGGAGCCTCCCTGCCCCAACCTGCATTAGATAGTCCAGCTGTTCCATGATGTCTGCGGTCTATCAACCATAACACGCAGGTCTCTCTGCCGGGACATGTTTTTCTCCATCTTGCTACCCTAGAAAATTATTCCTAAACCCACAGCTAGTTCTGATTGGTCTTCTCTAGAAAGACTTCTGGGACTTTTCCTTCTCACTCACTGTCATCTCAGTAGCCCTTTTGTGCCCTGACCTTATTTCTATTCCTGTATGTTTCATATTGTATTTCTAATGTTTCAATTTACAGGTCTATCTCCCTGGCCACACTGGAAGCTCCTTAAATGTGCAGACTGTCTCTAATTCACCTTTGCCTCCCCAGGTCCTAGCATAGTGCTTGGACACATAAGATTAGACACTTGTCAACTACTGAAGTGCATTATGATCTCAGTTGTTCATTGCCAACAGTTTATTGCTATTCCTTTTCAATGTCATTTTCTACTACTCTACATCCTCCCAACATATTTTATTTTCCAGTCTCACCAGACTCTTATTTTCATTTTATAGATGAGGAAAACAAGGCTCAAAGCATGTAAGTCATTCCCAATACACACTGCTGGTAAGTAACAGAGTCGGGATTTGATCTCAGAGCTGCAGGGGACTGCACGGCCCAGATACTCCAGTGCTCCACTCTGCTGCCTTCCCAGAATATAAGCAGTAAATTGGGAGCAATTTCTTTAAAGTTCAAAATATTTCCACACCTCCGGGCCTATGCTAGTGTTTGCTCTCTCCTTGAAAGGCGGTTTCCCTCCTCCTCTCCACTTGTGGAAGTCCTACTTCCCCTTTAGGTTCTAGTTCACATGGTGTTGACTTTATGAAACATTTTCTGTTCTTGCCAGTTTGAAATAATAGTTTCCTTTTCTGTGCAGCCTAGAGTATCTATACACACACACACACACACACACACACACCCCCTAAACCTTCTATTGCATGACCTCCATTATTTTCTAGATCCTCTGACTTTCCCCTTTGTCTAACTGAAGTGCCTTTGGTGCAGAAACCAGGTCTTTTACGTGTCTTCATATGGCCACAGCCCCCAATACAGTGTTGTGTGCATAAAAGTATTTAGTAACCTTTGGCTGAATGAATGAATAAATGAATGAGTGCTATATTTCATCTGCCTATTTCTGTTTGAGAACAGAGGGCTTTATAAATATCCTTGCCCTCCCTGCACTTGGGCTGGTAACCCGAAAATAAGTATCTGACTATGTATTTGGCTTGATTGTACTATTACATCTTACACAGTACGGCTATTCTTCATAGCTTGAGGGAAGATAAGAAGAAGGGGAAGGCATACGTAATCTGGGACTTCAGGTCTGAGTCCTTGAGCTCCAAAACCAGGAGAAGAAAAACAGAAAGAAAGAGGCCACCTTTTGTTCTGGAGACTGTTCTCAATCAGGGATGGAATACAGCTCCCCTATGGTGCAGGTGGAAATGTGTGAATGGGGGTGAGTGGGGAGGGGGTGGATGAAAAAATGAGTGGGGTAAATGCTGGCATTGGCATTAGTGGTTAGAGCCCAGTGACACTAAAGTCCCTAGAATGCTCTGGGCAGTCCTACATAATATAGAACTGTGCTGTCCAAAATGACAAGAGTGCTGGTGTTAGTTTGTTAGTTTTTTATTGCTGCTGTAACAAACAACCCCAAACTTAGAGACTTAACACAGATGTATTACCTTAAACTCTGTAGGTGAGGAATCTCACATGGGTTTCACTGAGCTAAAAGCAATGTGTCAGCAGGGCTGATACCTATCTGCAGGCTCTAGGGGAAAATCCATTTCCTTTGCTTTCTCAGCTTCTGGGGAGTCACTCACATTCCTTGGCCTGTGGTCTCCATCCTCTGTCTTCAGAGCCAGCAAGAGCGGGTTGAGATCTTCTTCCATTGCATCACTCCACTCTCCTTTTCTGCCTCCCTCCTCCACTTTTAAGGACTCTGGTGATTATTGGGCCCACCCAGATAATCCAGGGTACTTTCCCCATCTCAAGGTCAGCTGATTAGTAACCTTAATTCCATCTGCAACTTAATTCCCTTTGCCATGTAACATAAAATATTCACAGGTTCCAGTAATTAGGATGTGGACACCTTTGGGGGCCTATCACAGTGACTCCACTGAGAAACACTACAGGGCATCCCACAGTTATTGGTCCTTGGTTGTTATCTTCTGTGTTAGGTGGGTCTGCCTCAAGACAGGCACTCCGAGAATGGTCTGAACCCAGACAGCTCTGAAATCCTAAGAGTTTGACGAAAGTGTCATTCCATTCTCACAGGCCCACAGCCTCCACGCCCCTTCTTATCTCTCATGGCACCACTGGAGCATTGGATCTCAGTCTTGAAACCCCTCCTCAATTATAGCTGGAGGTGTTGGTCACAGGTAAGAATTAAGGTCACAGGGAGGCATGTTATGTAATCCAGTCTGGGTTAGATAACATGCCTTATTGGGTTTTTTGATATTTTAGTTCTCAATGATGACATTACTAAAATCTTCCAAGTATGACTATAAAAAACATCGTTACAGTTATTTATTACTAATGAAATCTTACAAAAATCAACTATCTACAAAAATCACATATTCTATGAACTTGGAACTGGAAAGAACTCATAATTTTCTATGCATGATTTTGTCCCTCAAACAATAGTAGTTATGATGGCTACCATTACAAAGTGCCACATGTCTTTTATTTATTTCTTATGACAATCCTATTCAATTGATACTATTATTCCCATTTTATAGATGAGGAAATTTAGGTACCGAGAGATTACATTATTTGTCCAAGAGCACTTAGTAAATAAACATAGTAAGAATTTGATCCCAGTTCTGCCAGCATCTAGAACATGCCCAGGCCCATAAAAATGGGTTGGGGTGGAGAAGAGGCAGACATAGCCCAGACTTTTGCATGGCTCAGGGTGAGGATAATTGTTCCATGTGCTCCATAAATTGCTTTTCACTGCCCAGGTCACCAGGGGGTAGAGCAAAGCCTGCTTTATGTGCACTGAATAAACCTCATGGCTTTCTAAGGAACATTTCTGATATCTCTGATAAAAACTGTTAATCTAGCCACCAGTGCCAAGACCTCAAGCTAATTAGCCTAAAGAATCAGATTAGAATGAGGTTAATTCTGTGATCATTAAAAGTTCTCTACTGTTTCCAGGGAGTTTTGATAATGAAAAGAAACAGATCTTTGTTTCAAAGAGCTTTCCTAAACAATAGCATTTACTAATTACAGTGCCAAATAATTATTTGTTGAATATATGAATAAGAATAACATTTAAAATTAGATACTTTAAAAAGCTTGGAAAGCTATTCTTTGTACATTAATAATGATCATCTCTGGGTGATACAATTATAAGTAATTTTCATTTTCTTGTTTATCTGTATCTTCTACTTTTCTTCCACAATGAAGGCATTTCTTTCCCCACATGTACATCGTATTTCGTGGGAAAAATTTATAAAAAGAGTTTTTAGTTAAAAATTAGGTAAGTAAGATAAAGACTTAAAGAAAGCAAATAAAACAAGATGAGTGAACTCTTGATTAGTGGAATTTTCACTATGTGGCAATCTCATTCCAATTAAAGTGTCACATAAAACAGATAATATTTTGTCTACTGTTGAGTTACATTGTTAGGAAGGACAGATTTAACTTTGGAGAGAAATTATTTTATTATTTAATAGTGAACTTCTAAACCCAAGTGATTTCTTTATAAACATTTTCAACAATAAAAAGTTTTTTATTAGAAAAATTCAAATTAAAATGAATAAAACCTTCCATTATTGTGTATCTTGGCAATTTGAAATCAAATAAATACTCTGCATCCTATTTTAAAAACTATATAAATATATTTACATATCTAGATAAATATTGTATACAGTATACAATGTGGTATATATTATATACAATACACATTCTGTATTATGTGATTCTATTACATATTATAGATTTGTATATATTAATAGATATAAGAATAGTTATATATAAACATATACATATACTATATATTAATATAAACAAATACATATACTATACAAACATGTAAACAAACATAAACACATAAATATAAAATCTAAACACGCATACACAAGCACACAAAACAATGAACGATGACAGAGCCAGGCCCCAGGCAGCAGATGCCATGGAAAGAACACGGGGCTTGAATTAGACAATCCTGATCTCAAACCTTATCTGTTACTCTAGCTCTGCAACCTTAGGCAAATGACTTGATCTTTTTGAGTCTCTTTACTCATCCCAACACACAGGCTAATAATACTGACTCCCAGGATTGTTCTGAAGATTAAATGAGATGATGTGGGTAGCAAGCCTAGTGCAGAATAGGTACTCAGTAATGGAAACCCACTACAGCTTCTGCTTTTGCTTGTTATTCTGACTCTAAATTCTGTGTTCTTTCCACTACACCACCCACTGCTCTAGTTTAAGTGGCTCACAGCACCTTCTCCTACATCTGTATCTGCTGAGAAGCTTTGCACCCTATTCTGCTGCTGCCTAACAGGCAGGCGGATTTCCAAATTGGAATGTGCACCTTGCTGGTATGCATCTGTGGACTTTAGTACCTCCGTAACCACCTGGGCAGGTAAACCCATGAAGTGATTAAGGCACCCAAATAAAGCATTTGCCTTTTGATTTCTCTCTAACTTAGCTGTCCAGTATGACACTTTATTTCTATTTAATAAACATTGCAGGTTCTTTTTCTTGTCCTAATTTTTTGAGTTTTACTTTTTACCCAGAGAAAATCAGAAGCACGATCAGAGCATGTTGAGAAGATATCTAATGATCTCCCAATAATTGACAAATACAGACTCAATGTCTTTTCAACTACTTCCAGCTAAATAGCTCATACTTGCTGGTATTTTTAGTTAGGTCAAAAGTTCGCTAAAATAAAACTCTTATAAAAGTATCTGGAATGAGAAGACTGCCTATCTGAGAGACAATAATGAATTTCTTCTAAATACCCTGTTATTGTTCACAGAAGTGATATGAATCAACTATTAAATGATACTGCAAATTCACAGTCTGTCCAGTAACCAAAGGCAGAAACACCCCACCAGAACATGCTAAGTAGGATAAGAAAATAAATTGTGTAAAATAAGGAGTAGTGAGTAGGAGGTTAATGAAAAATAATATATTGCACTCAGTCTGCTCTGTCACACAAGTCACAAAAGGGAAGATGATAAAACTTATACAACTGACTCAACCCTGAGCTGGAGGAGTTCCACATGGCCACCAGGTAGGTAGTCAGGCCCTAATCTTGCCCCGATGCCCTCAAGACGAGAACACAGCCTTCCCCACTGAGAACAGGGACCTGGAGAGGATGGAGGCAGTCACCTACTCTGTTACACTGAGCGAGGTTTTTACCTCACAAGTTGTAGATTTGTTGCATACTTCTCTATACCTATCAAAGGGAAATAGTGTCCCTAGGTTCATTAAATTATCCATTTGGATTATCTCTAAGGATTGCATAAAGGTGTGTATTACTGCCTTCCCCTTCCGTGCCTTACTGCCTTCTCTATATAATAGGGATAAAAACAGTTCCCTCATGGGTTGCTGGAGGCCTGAATGAGATAGGTTGTCATGTGCCTAGTACAGTACTGGGGACGCCGGACATTCATAATCAATTGTGATGGTTCATTTTATGTATCAACTTAACTGGCCTAAGAAATGCCCAGATAGCTGTTAAAATATTTCTGGGTGTGTATGTGTGAGGATGCTTCTATAATAGATTAGCATTTGAATCGGTAGACTGAGTGAAGATCACCCTCACCAATGTGGGTGGACATCATACAGTCCACCGAGGGCCTAAATGGAACAAAAAGGCAGAGAAAGGGTGAATTTGCTCTCTCTGTTTAAATGGAAACATTCATCTTCTCCTGCCCGTTGATACTCCTGGTTCTTGAGCCTTTGGATTTGGAATAAACTACACCACTGGCTTTCCTGGTTCTCCAACTTGCAGATGGCGGATCCTGGGATCTCTCAGCTCCATAACCACATGAGCTAATTCCCATAACAAATCTCTTTCTCCCTCCCCCTCTCTCTATATATCTCCTATTGGTTCTGTCTCTCTGGAGAACCCTAATACATGAATAGTTGCCAATTTTATTACCACAGAAAAAAATTATGTTCATTTCAAAATATTACAGGGGTACAAATGATTTTGGTTAATGGAGCAGTTTTGTAATGCTTGAGTCAGGGCTAAATGTGTGCCCATCACCCAGATAGTGTTCATTGTACCTGATAGATGTGAATGTACTCATCCCCTCCTCCCCACTCCTCCCTGCTTGATTTCCACTGAGTTTTACTTCCCTCTCTGCACACGTGTGCTCATCAATTAGTTCCAATTTAATAGCGAGTATGTTTAATTTAATTATTTGTTGCAAACTAGCTAACAAAAACTGATTAGCTACCATGGGCTCTTTCAACCAAACATTAATTTGACACACACTAAATACTTACTGTGTGCCAGACAATAATATTCTAGCACTGGGGCTACAAAGAATCTGACACAGTTTCTGCCCTCAGGGAGTTCAGAGTCTAGAGGGAGAGACAGATGCAGAAATCTATTAACACTGAGAAGGACTACAAGGGGCTGTAAGGGAAGCAGTAGGAGAAGCACCCAACCCTATTAGAAGAGGTGTCAAACTTGAGCTGAGTTCTGAAGGATTGACAGCTGTGGAGAACTGGGCACACCACAGGAAGTCACAGCACATGCAAAGGCATGGATGCAGAAAGTGTCAGGGCATGTGGGGAGAAGTGTGTGGCCCAGATGGCCACAACCAGCAACCCCCCCTGCCCACGGGTTGAGGTCAGGGATGAAAATGAAGGGGACAGACCACATTGAGCTTCCCATGCTGCTGCAGCTACTTCTTTACTGTTGATGAGGTTCTGTTGAAAATCCTAGTTTCTTTGGACAACTTTTGCTCATTAAAATGACTGTGTTAGCAATAACACTTTAATTCCACTTTCTTAAACAGTATGGGAAATGCAGACAGTTCTCTACATATATATTTTTATATTTACAATTATGAAAGTATACATTTCACCTTGGGGTCCTTTACATCTATAATCTTTCCCGTAACCCAAATTGACTTATTTTAAGGCAAAGATTCACAGCTTCATAACATTTGAAAACTCCCCAGACTTCACAATGTTGACAAGCTCACAAATACAACTAACGACAAACAGTTCTTTCTTTCCTGTCAAAAGTTGATATAATAATGAATGCTTAGAAATTTCTGCTGACTTGAAACATTTCAAATGCATGGCAGGGGTGTGAGTGTGTGTGTGTGTGTGTGTGTGTGTGTGTATGCTTACAATGCATCCAGAATCTGACCACTTCTGGAGGCCTCTGCCACTATTAGCACCTAGTCCATCATTTCCTGCCTGCTAAGTGTAGTAGCCTCTGAATTACTGGTCTTCTGACCCTCTGCCTTCATCCTAGGCTGTTCTCAACACAGCAGCCAGAGTGATCCTATACAAAATGTTGTCAGAACGTCTTTCCTCTACTGAAAGCCTTCCAGTGGCTCCCTATCTCAGAGCAGAAGCCAATGCCCTTGCAGAGTTCCTCCTCCCCTTACCTCTCTGACCTCACCTGCCTTGCTCATGTCTCTGCAGCTACACCTCAAGGTCTTCACCTTGATTGTCCCTCTGGAATGCTTTTTACAACAGATACCCACGTAGATCTCTGATGTCTCTCTCCTTCCTTCAAGTCTTTGCTGAATCCTTAGGCTTTTTCAGGAAAGCCTTCCCTGACCACTTTATTTAAAATTGCAACCTGCCTGCCCCTCAAAACTTCCGACCTTTCTTCTCTGCTTCATGCTTTTCCATAACCCTTCTTATCTTCTAACATATGATCTAAATTACTTGTTTTACTTTATGTTCTGGCTCCCTCTTTCAGAATGCAGGAATTACCATCTCTTTTGTTCCCTGCTGTGTCCTCCAGCTTGCCCCAGTTGGAGCCTGGGGGCAGGGCAGAAAGCAAAGCCCTTGTGGTCCTGCGAGGCACTGGGACTCCCTGGGATTTCCATTTCTCCATCTCCTTTGTGCCTGGGTCATAACTGCTCAGCTAAAAACCTTTTGGAGGCAAGACACTCCATGTAGCACAATTATAAAAAAATAAAACAGTAGACAATAATAGAGCCCTCTAATAAAACATTAGCAGGCTTGGCCGTTGTCTTTGTTCTCAGTTAATAACAGCATTTCAGACACGTCTTGAGGATCTATAGATTAATGAGTGAGGAGATCATTTGCTTTTATTCCCTAGAGACTCCTTCAGTTAACCTTTATCTGGGAAGCAGTATATTATGTTCGTGGAATATTTGAGAGAGGAGTGACAAACACTAATTTGCCAAAACAACACCTTCACGTAACGGAAATAGAAATTGATGGATGGGTTCCGCCAGGGAGATGGATCACCATTTCTTCTGCCCAAATCCACCAGCTTGATTTTACTATTGACATTTCTTATGCAGCATTCTCTGCCACAGGTTAATTGGAACTGGGACCTAGATAGGGGCCTCTGAAACTCATTATCCTGCATCATGAAGGTGCTTTATGTGAACATTTACCAGAGGTGAGATAGTAATTGTAATGATGTTTCCTTGCAGTGATGAATGTCCAGAAACATTCACTGGGCTGGGAGTAAGATTCTCAACGTCTAAGACAGCATATGTGATGTGATATTTAATGCTTCTTTTGGTGCTGATAGGAGATAGTTGCATACAGAATTGAGATAACTGAGTGCAAAACCTGGGCCATTCTGTAAGCCCAATTGGGAGAAACAGTACCTTAAATGAAATTGCTAATTCAATTGCTAATTAATGCTTGAGCAATGAAGATGTCAGTTTCCTGCAATAGCAATCCTCTCCTTGAGAGCTGTTTCCCCCTTCTATAAATTTTAACTAAAATGGTAAAGGGGGAAAACACTTCAATACCCAACCACAGAAGAGGAACAGTCTCCCTCTCTGTGGCCGTGGTACGCAGAAAGCCCTGAAGGCAAGGCCTGTTTCCATGGCAAAGCGTAACCACAGTGCAGAGAGCATCACAGCAGCAACACAGGGAGCAGGAGGACACATCAGGGGACCTCTACGCACACGGATGCACTGCAAGAAATACCACGGCATCTTTAATTTGGGATCAAACAGATGTATTTATAGTTGATCTTAAAATATATTATTCTCAAAACTAATGTGCACTTATTCTAAGCAAGTGATGGAAGACGTGGGAGATTTTTGAAGGTAGAGCCAAAGGGAAACTCAAGTCAAGTCATAGCTTACATCCATTTCTCACTCTTTTTACTTGATGTATTGATTGGTTGTGCTGTCTCGGAGTGAGATAGATTAAACAACAAAACAAAACTGAAAGTAGCTGTTTCTGAAAAAGGTTTACAGTGAAAAAAAAATGCACATGAAGATTGCAGGAAAGCTGGGAGCCCACAATGAAAATTCAGCTTTACAAACCTTATTCCTAGCCTAATGCTGATGTAAAATTCTAGGCAGGGCATTCACCAGAGAGGAGAGAGCAATTTTATAAGGTTTACTGTAAAATCCTTTTAAAGGACAGTAAATTAACTATTGAGTGCTTACTGTATGCCAGGCACTATAATAAGTACAGTGATAAAATACCGAAAGCAAAGCCCTCACCGGCAAGGAGATTACAGGTTCATGGGAGAGATGGATGAAACCAAATTAAAATTAAATTAAAAATTACAAAACTGGTAGTAGGAAGTACAGGTCTTCTTTCATGGAGTGCAACTAGAGCACAGGGCAAGAACTACTGCCTCAGCCTAGGTTTCAGGGAGAGGCCATGGATGTTGAGTCATAGCTTGAAGGGTGCAGAGGAGTTCACTGTCCTTCTAGAAATGGGGACAGGGTCTGGAAAAATTGATGGGCACTTGGTCTGGCCACATGTAGCCATTTTGATCAAGTGACCTGTATTTCACAATCCCCAGCTGGCATCCTGCCTAGAAATTGTGCCCTGAACTTTTTGGTCTCCAAGAAATATCATTTTATTTTTTTCATAAAAGATGTGGCCAACCAAACTTCACTAATTAAACAATGTTTAGTTCATTTTCCCGCTTCTTTTAATTGGGGACTTTCAACCAAGCTTCTGAAGTAACAAGGGCCGCTATACTCAGTGATAAAAATCTAGCTGAGGGCAAACAGAACTGAAATTTTATACAGCCAGGGTAGCATTCCTGTGGTGAGATGGGGGTATTTAAAAACAACTTGGGGAAGCATTTAAGAAAGCTCTTGGAGATCTGATGTGTAGGACACTGGGCTGGGAGCCACTAGTCCTGGCCACGTGGGCTCCTCACACCCTTTTGCTTTTCCCACTTCGTGGCTGTTCCTCCCTGGGTCTCCGGCTTCTCACTGTCTCCCTTCTTGGGGAGTAGCCCTTGGAATTCTATGATTACAAGCAAAAGAAACTTTCTGCTTAATGTGGAAAGAGAATGTATTGGAAAGAAATGGAGGAACTCACTGAATTGAAGGAAAGTCAAGAATCGGGTTTAGAAACAAGTAGACATAGGGTCCTGCAGGGGTTCAGGCAGCAGGAACTGATGGGCAGTCTTTTCAGGGTGCCCCTGCAGGGCCAATTAGCTCCATTTTTTCCCCCTATTTTTGTGTCATTTCATTCAAATTTCCAAGGCCTGGGAGGCAGAGTCTTCCTTGAACTACATGTTTTGTATAAAAAGAGGCATCGATCCCTTTCCCCCAGTGGAAATCAAGATGCTGCACTGAGGAAATCCTTTCTCTTCCCTAAGGGGGTTCTCCTTCCAGAACCAGGGCAACATCCTTAGAGCAAACTTCTGTTCAGGAGCCCTGGTGATGCCCTGTTTGACCAAGATGGTTGAGAGCAGTTTCTATGATGGTCAAGGAGAGATTGTGTGCTATTCCCGAAGCAGTCAGTACATGTGGCTGGGGAGAGTAGTACTCTTACAGACCCGCACCATAACTGAACATGACAGCACCAAATAACTAAGGAAGGGAGACCCTAGTCTACTGGACAGGCAAAGGATGCTGAGTTTCTTCTAGGCTTGTTGGTGTCCAGGATATGGGTCATCCCATTATGAAAGCCAAATGGTGAGGAAAGTAAGTATATAAGAAACCTGGAAACATCCATCCCAGAAAACGACAGGATGGCAGCATTGTGGAGCTGAGTTCTAACCTGGTTTCTGGGTGGGTGGACAAATTCACTATGTCTTGGTTATGCAATGTGTACAATGGCACGTTGCTTACCTCTGTGGGCATAGACCTAAAGTTACTTAAATTTTATAGGCCATGACGAAACTGTAGGAATTCACGTAGTAGATTTGAAGGTGGAATCGATTAGGGAACAAATGGAAAAATAAATTCTTTCAGCCCATTTGGGTGGCCCCATGCATCAGGCAGCAGTTGTGAGAGAGGTTTTCTGACTTCCTCACACTGTTCACGTTCTTCGTTCTGAAACAATAGTTCCGGTATATTCCAGACCACATTTGTCAACTTCTTCCCGAGCTTCCAGGTTTTGGACCTCATGCCTCGCTTTCCTATTTGGGGTTATAACTTGCCCCTTGCACCTGACCTTTTGCTTTTCCTCTCCAGATTTGACCTTTGTTCCCTCCTTCAGTCCAACTCAGGTTCCCACCAGTTACTACTTTCAACTATCTCAGTTAGCACCTTAAGTATGAGGATTGCTTTTGGACCCTGCAATTCGAGTGACAAATGCTCCAGTCAGGTGACCTTGAGAGGATCGAGGCAATGACCAAAAAAGCCTGTGTTACCTAAAAGTTAATTCAGCCAAGGCAGATCAGTGGGGAGTCACACCCACCCCTGGGTGTCTTCTACTGTTTATGCATAAACACTCTGTAGTTTCCAATAATTTCTCTCTCTCCTTTTGCCATTTCATTAAACTGCCAGGTAATATTTTTGTATGCTTTTGAAAAGCTCTGGGAAGGCTGCTTTCAGTGATGGGTGAAATGATTTCTAAAAATAACCTGCAAATCAATTTTTCAGCTTGTAGAAATGTTGATGAAGAAAGGTGCTATTAAATGTGCAAAATAAAAACCTCCATTTTACCTCAGAGTATGTTACTAATACTCTGTGAAAAGAGCCTTGGATTTGGAGCAGGGCAAACCAGAGCTTTACACTCCTGGCTTTATGGATTACTGGCTGTGTGGCTTTAAGCAAGTCATATAATTCCGCCAGATCCTCAGTTTCTTCTACTGCAAAATTCAGGAACATTTCCCTCATTATATTGTGGCAAAAGCAAAATGAGAGAACACATGAAAATGCTGCTGGTAGGATACTGGGTATCCTTTGGTAGACATATTATTGACTAGAAAGCAAATTTCCTTAGAATGAGTTTTGGTTTTTTCTTCATTTTAAGCATACAAATCAGAATGTGTTCCTGGTGAATAGCTTTCATTTAGGAAATGCATTAGAAGTGCATTTGCAGGCATTTTTTTTTTTATCATTTCCACTGATTCTGGGTTTCTTATCTGTCCCCAACATACATATCTTTCTCTAAGCCAGAGAAATGTGTCTTATTTTGCATGTCCCCTGATGTCATGCTCAGAGCTCCCAGAATTTAAATTCTTTTGGTCTATTAGTTGAATACACAGTTTTGTAGTGTCAAGCTCAAATGGCTCATGCTACCACTGAGTACATAATATATATTAGTTTGGTTCAAATATTACATAATTGTGAGACTTTAAATTCTATGAAACAAATTAATGTACATTTACCAAAACTATAAATTTATAATGAAAGTCCTTTTATAGAGAGAAAGAACTAAAACATGTTAAGCACTGCATTCATCCTATTTTCCTAGTTGTACTACTTCATTATGTTTTCAATGCAACCTTAT
Organism: Eulemur rufifrons; assembly: GCF_041146395.1. Taxonomy (NCBI): domain Eukaryota; kingdom Metazoa; phylum Chordata; class Mammalia; order Primates; family Lemuridae; genus Eulemur; species Eulemur rufifrons. The sequence goes on from NC_090989.1 coordinate 240,385,351, forward strand.
AAAATGAATATAATTGCCATTTTACAGATGAGGTAACGAGGCTGAGTGAAGTTCATTAAGTCATACATGGGATAGCTTTCCTGGCTCCTTAGCTGGTGCCCTTCTCCACAGAAGGAGGTACAATGGCTACATGGGGACTCCCAAAAGAGGGAAAAAGAGCAACTAAATCAGCCATTTATTCTACCATTTTGCTAAGTTTTGAGCTATTCTCAAAAGGTCACACTCTTAGTTTACTCAATTTACTCTCAATAAGATTGATACATCTCTGATGATTTGATATTCTCATTAACAAGGGGAGCTAGTAAAGAGGTGGAGAAGTTAAGGAATTACTGGGCACTTCTTTCTACATACCTAATGCTCAGAATATTCATTCTACCACAGAGTAGGGGAGTGTGATATATGACATCATGTTCATTACAGTTTTCAGGGAGTAATTGCCACAGGCCCTTTGACACGATGGGGAAAGGGCTTGTCAGCGTGGCACACCTCATGGAATATTCTTCTCAAGCAGTGGTCACCACTGTTGGCCATGTTCTGTGTATAAGGCCCTCTACTGGGTCCAGTGTTTTCTCCTGCCCAGCATACACCCCTCCTTTTTCTGGAAATAGCCCAAGTGTCTTGGAGGATCTCTCTGTGATAGCTAATTTTACGTGTCAACTTGATGCCCAAAGGATGCCCCAATAGCTGGTTAAACATTATTTCTGGGTGTGTCTGTGAAGGTGTCTCTGCACGAGATTAGCACATGAATTGGTGGGCTGTGTGAAGCAGATGGCCTTCCCCAATTTGGGTGAGCCCCACCCAACCAACTGGGGGCCTGAACAGAATAAAAAGGCAGAGGAAGGAGCTGGGGCATTGATCTTCTACCGCCTTCAGTACTCCTGATTCTCAGGACTCCGGACCCAGACTGGAATCTACACCATCAGTGCTATGACTCTTAGGTCTTTGGACTATACCACTAGCTTTCCTGGGTCTCCAGTTTGTAGATGACTGATCATGCTGTTTCTCAGCTTGCATAATTTCATGAGCAATAATCTAATATCTTATAGTAAATCCTCTCTTCCTTCCTCTTTCTTTCTCTTTACATACACACACGCACACACGCATTCACACACACATGCACGCACACACACATATACATACACAAAACCACATCTTCTATTGGTTCTGTTTCTCTGGGGAACTCTACTAGTATGCTCTCTCCTACTGTGAGTCCCCACTTGATCTGGGAGGGGATGGACACCATCTTCAGCTTTATGAGCACATGTGGCCCAGGCCCAGGTCAGTTAGTGTGTCCCACTTCTGGGCTATAGGGACCGGTAGGAGGTTGGACACCTGACTCCAGCTGGCCAAATGCCGAGAATATCGTAGGAACCACTAGGAAAGAGGAGTTGTCTTTCCTTTGGGGGTGTTAAGATGATGCAATGTAAGCCAAGAGCTGCCGATAACTTTCTTGCTTTCTATACAAAGTGCCTGCCTGAGAATAAAACCAAATGAAAGAAAAGCAAAGTTGAGCTCAAGAGACACACAGAAAGAGGCAAAGTACAAATGGTACTGCTTGATGCTTCCTTAGATCTACTCATACCTGAAGCTAGTAGACAATTCAGTTTCATAAGTAATACATTTTCTTAAACAAGTATAAGTGATCCTGTAGACTTTTATATATTCAGTCTGGTTCCCTCCAAATTCTTTTCCTCTATGAGTCACTAGATAACACTTGATGCTAAACAATAAATGTGCAAGCACACAGTGGATCTTGATAGAATTGAAAGAGATGAATCAGCTTAAGTTCAGCCACCACTCGGGAGGTCTATTTCTTTTCTTTGTGCATGTGTGAGTGTATGTGTGCGTGTGTATTGGCAAAAGAAAAAATGGTGTTACCTTTGAACAATGAGGTTATGTGACAATTCTTTAAATAATAAATACCTCTGAAGCTGCCCAGGATAATTTCAGACACCAGAAACCCAGCAAAAGAAGATGTTTCATTCAACTTTAGTCCACTGTCAACACTGGGACATTCTCCTTCTTTGAAGGTGTGTAACCAAGAAAGTATGAAAGGAGCCCCTCTTAAAAACGTAGGATGCACCTGCATGTAAGGGAGACTTTGGAAAGAGACTTCCTATTCACCCCAACCAAATAGGAAGTTCAAGAGCCAGAGGCCCCAGGACAGAATAACGCTTAATGTGGCTGCACGCTGACTCTCTGAGACTCACACTAGTGGGGCTCTCGCAGGGCAGGGCCAGGCTGTGAAATCTGCCCATGGGGAACAAAGAGATATAAACAGAAGAAGTTATCAGAAAACTAAGACCACAGAAAACTAAGGACCACAAGGAAGCAGTCTTCGGAGAATCACAGCTCAAGCTGACACAAAACTTCAGTGAGAGTTGTGTTCATTCAGTCTCAGTCATTGATGTACCACCATCACGGTTTTGCCATATCTGTGTACTATCCATACTATTACTAACCTAGTACTTTTCTTTAAGTGGACTCACTTTTTTTTCACTTAAATACTTCCTTGTTGATTCTAGGCAATAATTTTTGAGAAATAATGGGTTTAATATACCAGTTATAGACTTTTTCTAGTATATGTTAAAATAAGCATATAATCATTAAAAAAAAACCATGTCATGCCACCTAAAATCTTTTCAAGTGTCAAAGCAGTAATTATCCACTCATTGGGAAACACCAGTATATAGAACAAGTACTGGACTTCAAGTCAAGAACAACAAGGGTGAGGACAAAACTTTCTCCCCTTGAGATGCTGATATTGCCCGGGAAGCCTCTGAGTTTCAGTGCTATTTTCAGGAAAGCCTCTACCTCTCCCCTCTGCTCAGACCACTTCAAAGTCTTTGCTTTATACTGCAAGGAAAGATGGGTTTACAAGCAAATGCTAGAATTAGGAAGATGAGTAAAACAGTCAAATGTGGGGCCTTTTGCAAGATATAAGTACAATATTGTTATATCCTGTCTACAGAAAGGGGAAAAGAATGATCAAGGAGTTCACTGCATTAACCCATCTCTAAAAGCAGTGGATACTGAATGTCATACTTATGTTATAAATGAATGGCAATTATGTGCACATAATTAAAAGTCTAATTTAAAAATTCTTAGCTTAGTAGGAAACCACATTAAGCAGAAATAAGTCATCTCTCTTTAAAAGCCATGAACTATCTCGCAAAGTCACAAAAGAGTTGCCACCTGAACTCTGGGAACAGACTTTCAAAGACAATTTTCAACATGTTTTCTTCCCATCTGGATTTTATAGACATTAATAATGACCTCACTAGATTTGCTTCTGAGTCCTACTCAAAAAAATTGGACTGTAATTTAGATGTTGTTTGAAGATGGACTGTAATACCACAAGACAAAATTGGAGCCACCTTATTAAAGCTCTTCTTTTTTATTCCCTTAATTCCACGTTTTAGCTTCACTGTGGATAACATATGCCAGTAGTAAAACATAAAACATGATTTTCTGTTTAAATTGCAAAAAAAAAGATGCTTTATGTATAGTGTGACTTTAGATGATGTAGTATCTTTTCATCTTTTTAATAATCACTCTTTGTCCACTCAAACTGCTTTATCTTTCTTCCTAGCACTTGTCACTATGTGTAACTACCTTATTTGCTGTGCTTATTGTTTCTTTCCTCCACCAGAGTGTAAGCTCTGTGAGGACAGGGCCTTTATATTTTTCATGCTGTCTCCCTAGCACCTAGCAAAATGCCCAGTACATAGAAAGGATTCAATAAAACTTTGTTGGATAAATGAAGGTTGATTAATGACCAAATGTTTACAATTAGCAAATCCTCTTTTTGCAATCTCTACCCACCAGTTATAAGATCTGAAAAATATATACTTGTTAGCCATTTGACATTTGACAAATCATTAAACCACATAACCACCAACAGTTTTATCTTTCTGTCTGTATAGTAGGGACACCATCAACTCATAGGACATTTGTGAGAATAAAATGAGGTAACATCCATAAAAGTGTTGGCCTCTCTGTATAATCAACCAGTTATTTATCCATGTGTCTAGCTATGTATGAATAAAACCCTTTGGGCACAGGGTCTGGCCTATAGTAGGTACAACATGAATGCTTACTAATTTATTCACTTTTAATTTTAATTTTGCTATGGAGTGTAATTATTTCCTTCCCACTTGTTGATAGCTCTGTCTAAAATCAAGGGCAAGAAATCAATAGATGAAAGCATTGCCTTTATATACTTCAACTCTTACCCTTTATATATATTTCTGCAATATAAAGAGATTTAATAACAGTATTCTCCCCAATCAAATACAGTTAGAGGACAAAAATAAGAACAGGGCATTGACAAGACTGATAAGCACTAAAGTCATCTTTTCTGTCCCAGCAAAAAGGTCAGTTTTGTTTTTAAGATGCTTCTCACGTACAGAGGACAGTGTTAGGGAAAGGAGGAATTTGATTTTTAGAAAGGTAATCTTCAAGGTACCCTCCCTCCCTTCCTTCGTTCTTGCCTTCCTTCCTCCCTCCCCCCCTCTCTTTCTTCTTCCTTTCCTGCCTTTGTTCATTAACTAGAATTAAATTAAGTTTTTGGTTGTTTTCCTCACATAATATACAGATACATATCTAAAAAATTAGGTAGGTCAGGGAAAGGGAAAAATGGTCAAAAGAAGCTTTCTTAGAAAATGAATATATGCTAAATCCTCTTCAAATTAGAATTTTCAAATCTTCACCATTAAGGCAAAATGAATTGGTTGAACTATAACAGAGTTGCCCATTAAAACATGACCAGGATTCTCTAAAAAACAAAAATTCCTGAATTATTGCATCATTCATTCTAGACAAACATGTTTTTTAAAACAGTAAGAAAATAATGATTTATTTGCAAAGGAAAATGATAAATGATGAAATCTCAACTGATAGGTTAAAGGTATTTCTACAGAATATTATCTTAGCAATTGGCCCAATCACTCGCCACTCAGTTTAAATGCCTCAACAAGAGGTATTTTATAGGAGGAAATTAATATTTTTACAGATTATATTTACATAAGTATTTGTTCTGCTCACCAATCAAGAATTTTACTTTAACATCTTTTCTAAAGTATTGATTTTTTAGCTGGGGGACAGGGTAGGGAACAAAATAGTTTTTCTAATATTTATTCTACCACGGATTTACAACTCCTTTCAAAAGGAGTTGCTGACCAAAGGAAAAAGCAAGAACTGCAATTAGATGAATATGTATAGTATGTATCAAAGGTTAGAAATGCATATACTGAGAAATGCATATGAAATTGTACATATTTTTAAATAATACTTTTAGGAATTTATCATAAAGAATTAAGATATGCACAAATACATAATGTAAAAGGATAATCATACCAATATTATTTATAGAGGTAAAAAATGGCAAATCCTTGTTTCCCACTCCACCCAGGTAGCTGAGACTACCCTATGGGGACTGGAGGCTGAGTGTCTGAGGAATTCACCCTGGGAGGTTTTGGACTCAGGGCTGCCAACCACAGCCAAGGGTAGGTGTGGAATACAGAGGGAAAGTGGAAGAACTGAGCAAAAGGCTGTATTGGGCCCTTCATCAAGTTGATTTCCCTCTTTTCGCTCTATCAAGGGCAGGAGACTGGGGGAACCTGTCTGGAGAAAGTGAATGACCCCAGAGAAAAGGCCTCACGAGACTTAAATTTGGGGGAAATAAAAAGGCCAGCCAGCCATATATTTATCCTAGAGCAATGGTTCCCACTGGAATCGGAGGGCGGGGCATTCCCTGGGGGACATTTGGAGACATTTTTGATTTCCATGACTGGAGCAGGCAGTGCTACTGGCATCTAGTGGGTAGGGGCCAGGGAAGCTGCTGAACATCCTACAATGCAGAGAAAAGCTCCCACAGCAATGGATTATCTAGTCCCCAGTGTTAATGGTGCTACCGTTAAGAAACCTTGCCTTAGAGTGAAACCCACAGTTAACACCTATCCCCTGTCCCCATCACTCACACAGGACTTCAAAAGGCTCTTTTGGGTTTCACCCTTAAATATGACACAACCAAGTAAGGAAAAAAAGGGACTGGAGGAAAAAAGAGATCATGAAAAAACTTAAAAAGAGGCCGGGCGCGGTGGCTCACGCCTGTAATCCTAGCACTCTGGGAGGCCGAGGCGGGTGTATCGCTCGAGGTCAGGAGTTCAAGACTAGCCTGAGCAAGAGTGAGACCCCGTCTCTACTAAAAATAGAAAGAAATTATATGGACAACTAAAATAAATATATATACAAAAAATTAGCCGGGCATGGTGGCGCATGCCTGTAGTCCCAGCTACTCGGGAGGCTGAGGCAGTAGGATCGCTTAAGTCCAGGAGTTTGAGGTTGCTGTGAGCTAGACTGACGCCACGGCACTCACTCTAGCCTGGGCAACAAAGTGAGACTCTGTCAAAAAAAAAAAAAAAAACTTAAAAAGAAAAACTAATTGGTACAACCAAATCTGAAATGCAATTTGGCAATATCCAGCAAATCTGAAGCTGAACAAACCTATAACCCAGAAATTCTGTTTGTAGAGAATTATCTCAGAGAAACTCTTGCACATGTCAATAGGAGACATACACATATTCATAGCACCATTATTTACTAGTAGCACAAAGCCTAGAAACAATCTAATTGTTCATCAAAAAAAGAAGGGATAGATTAATTGCAGTCTACTCATATAATTGAATGCCATAAATCACTTAAAATGAATGTCCTAGAGCTAAGTATTTCAATATAGATAAACCTCATAAATATAAATGTTGACTTAAAAAAAGAAAATTGCAGAAGACCACATTCATTAAGACACTATTTATACAAAGTTTAGAAACATTTAAAAACTTTACTAGATATCTTTTAAGGACTGATACTTGTCCACCTGTGTTTCTAGTTCTTTGAGGTGTGGTGTTAGGTTGTTAATTTGTGATCTTTCTACTTTTTTGATGTAGGCATTTAATGCTGTAAACTTCCCCCTTAGCACTGCTTTTCCTGCTTTTACTTTATGCAGCAACATCTCTGTGCAACATCTCCAGGCAGCTCCCCATGTTAGACCCAAGACCTGTGTGGGCTGGAATGTTCTTCTGTAGCCATGTTCATAAAATCTGGTCTTGGAATGTGGAGCCCTACAGGCTTCTCTCTTACTAGTTCCTCACATCCAGCAGCTTCTCCCGGCTCTTAGCCAGTCCTGGTCAAGCAAATTGCCCTGAACCCTCCTCTCCTTACCTATTTTTGGGGCTTCCTGTGGCTTCCCTGGTGAATCCTAGCATTCTCTCCTGGATGATCTGTTTGATATGTGAGAATCTGCTTACTTTTTTGGTTCCTCTCTATGGAGAAGGCACATTCTGCTTGTGTCTAGTCTGCCACCTTGATCCTATCTTCCTGATGTTTTACTTCTTAAGCTGCAATTTGGGTTTAGTGGTACCTGTTGTATTCTTTTATATCTTTGGTATGTTTTCAATTATATTAAGTAGACACTACTTTTGATATTTTCAGAAAGATAAAAGAAAATATTGCATCCAGTAAAAAGTCATGTCTCATTCATGAAGTAGGAATTCTAAAAATAGAGTAATTTTAAGAAAACCTAATGTGTAGCAAAGATATTACATGCTTTAAAATATAAAATTAAAACGTATAGGCTTTCTTTGAAAAATCTGTAATTTAATTTCAAATACATAATTTAAACTTAACCTCAATGACATTATATTAGAATTGAGTTTTTCTTTTCAAATAAGTGAGTATATAAAATAACTGGGCCATGTATCAGCTTGGAATGTTTTATAGACAGATCCCAACAGGTCATATGCCATCTCCAGCTATTTTTCTTCTAAGTGTTCTCTATACTGAGTATTGAGGTAAATTATTAATTGCCAAAAAGAGTAACTGACAATATTTGAGGCATTTAGCAGTTATGATTCACAATAGCAACTCCAAGAAATTTAAAAAACAATATTTTTGTCAATGCATTAAGATCTCATCAGTGAACTAAGTTCCTCAGCTAAGTGGTTGCAGCAACAGCTTTTGAAATTGGAATAACAACTTCTGCAATTATTTAACAAATAACTTTTTATTTGGCACTAATTTGTTTTAACTAGAAAACTCATTTGGGAATTGAGAAAGGCATAAAAAGTCTGTCATTTTTAATTATATAAATTAGTGATACAAGAAAATTTGTGAGTGAGTTTCATAACTAAACATTTTAGTTTTCTTACACTAGCTAAGTTGAAATGATCATTTTAATTGTCTTTTAGAAATATTGTATTATCATACCAAGTAGTGAAACATTTAATAATACACATTAGCAAGTTAAAATAAGTATGTTCATTATTTTTTATAACAAGCTAAACATACTTATTTTTACACATTTAGCAGATTAAAATAATCATCTTCATCTTTTTAAGAAAAAGATCCTTGAAGAAGACACAATTAATATTTTCCATTTTTCATTGGCTTAATAAGTACCCATTTCGGTTAGCTTAGGAAACTAAAATAATAACTTTACAATTTTCTTTATATGATTGGAAAGTGCATCTGAAAAAAAAATTTCTAATCCTAATCATTCCTTCCTACATGGTGTGCTCCCTCTAAAAGTGAAAATTCTATACTTCTAATACATATAAGTATATATGAATATCATGGGCAGCAACAAAACAAAAGCAAAACAAAAATGAATAAAAATGTTTTAATATAGAAATTTTTTATCAAATTAAATTTCTCTGGCTATTTATTTAAATTTATTTTATTTAAACAATTTATGTTTATTCTAGCAAGTGCTTATAAGGTGAAGATGCTCATAAAGGTTGAGCATCCCCAATCTGAAATCTTTTTTTTTTTTTTTTTTTTGAGACAGAGTTTCGTTCTTTTGCCTGGGCTAGAGTGCCGTGGCGTCAGCCTAGCTCACAGCAACCTCAAACTCCTGGGCTCAAGCGATCCTCCTGCCTCAGCCTCCTGAGTATCTGGGACTATAGGTGCATGCCACCACACCCAGCTAATTTTTCTATCTTTGGTAGAGATGAGGTCTCGCTCTTGCTAAGGCTGGTCTCAAACTCCTGAGTTCAAGCAGTCCTCTCGCCTGGGCCTCCCAGAGTGCTAGTGAAAATCTGAAAACTGAAATGCTTCAAAATCTGAAATTTTTGAGTGCTGACATGATGCAATAAGTGGAAAATTCCACAACTGACCTCATGTGACAAGTCACAGTCAAAAGTTTCAAGCACAAAATTATTAGAAATATTGTATAAAATTACCTTCATTCTATGTGTATAAGGTGTATATGAAACATAAATGAATTTCATGTTTTGACTTGGGTCCCACGCCCAAGATATCTCATTATGTATATGCAAATATTCCAAAATCTGAAAAAATCTGAAATCTGAAACACTTCTGGCCCCAAGCATTTTGGATAAGGGATACTGAACTAGCATAGCTGTGTTTACAAAAATAAAATGGTAACCAAGAAGAAGATCCCTAAAATGATATCTATAAGATCTCCTTTAGCTCTAATATTTCATTTACTCATCCCTTCATCATTAATGACTTCCTTCATTCATTCACTTGTTCATTCCTTATAAGACTTCCTATGTGTTACGTACTGTGTTAGACTCTGAGGATAGAAAGAGAAACGAAACAAAATCTGCTTTAGCTATAGTGCACCAGCATGAAAGGTAGAAGGGGACTACAAACCCAAATCTCTAATACACATGGCATTCTCCACTCTCTGTGTTGGAAAAGGAAAGGGATCCTGATTAGGTGACATGCACCCACACATAGAGACCTTTCGTATGGAAGTTGAACCACGGCTCTATCACTTTGCTCACAAAGTTTGGCACAACATGCTTCCACTCATTTATAGTTGAAGACATGGAGAAACCGAGAGGTGACCTAACTTGTTGAAAGTCACAGAGCAAGTGAGAAGGCCAAAATCAGAACATATGGTCTATTGGAATGTTTTCAACAAATACATTGAGAACTTGCCAGGTGTCTGGCTCAGAGCCAGGAAGGAGGACTAGAAAGATGAATAAGACCTGGTGTCTGCCAGGTATGTACACTCAGGTGCTGTCAGTGGCTTGACTCAGGAATTCTGGAAATTACTGTAACATCTGATGCCTACTGCTGAGTCTCTGAGGACTGCGGCAGCACATAAACAAACCTGGGACTGCGCGGGAACCAGAACACCTGGTAGAGTAAACACAGGGAAACAAGCTCCGCTTGGCTGTGATCTGAAAAATGCAGATCAAAGAAGAGTTTGTTTCCACCTATCAATCTTGCAAGGTTTTAAAATGACAACACTCAAAATGGAGAAATCAGTCCTCTCATCCACTGCTGTTGGAAATATAAACCTTATGTTTAGATACCAAAATTGCAGCATCACGTGTAATAGCTTACAACCAGGAATGATTATGTTCAACAGCAAGTGAATAAAATTTCATTAGATTAAGGTTACATGAATGTAATACTATGGTATATGAGGCAGTTTTGCAAGATTACCTGATGACTTGGGAAAATATTCATCACGTTAATCAGAATCACTTCTTGGCCTTTTGGCTAAGATCAAGTATAGTATCTGTTCTTATCAGTTTAATGTTAATTAGAAAATGAACATATTAAGCTATATGCAGCATGATTTTACTTTTCTAAAAATATATTAACAGTATGCATACATATCTGTATTACAAGCACTGGAAGGAAATGTGTCAAATTAATACTTGTGATTATTTATGGGTGGTGATATTGCAGGTTACTTTTATTTTCTGTCTTTCTATATTCTCTAAATTTTCTTTAAGGAGCTTCCATTAATTTAATAATTGAGAAAAAATAACTAAATCTTAGTTAATAATTTTCTGACCAGAATGATTCTCTGAAACGAACTGCCTGCTACTGACTGCTTTCAGGCTGTCAGTGACTCAGCCCCTTCCCGTCTGGACACAAAGATGGGCTAGAGAGGTCCTCACACCAGAGCTCCATGACCCAGACTGGTTTCACTGCTGACTGGCTGGGTCTTTTTTGGGCAAAACAGTTCTGAGCCTTTGTAATTGTATCCATAAAGGGTAGCAATTGATATCTACCTCACAGATGAAGTTTAAAGAGAGTATAAGAAAAATGCTTTGAAAAGCACTATTAAACGCAAGTTTTGTCTTACATGAGAGATGGATAAGATAGGGTATAGACTCAAATCCCAAATGACCAACTTCTTGTTTTTATGACATCAGTCATATGACAGAATCTCTTTGAACCTTAGCCTAATAATTTTGTCAAGTGGAGCTATTACTGTCTTCTTCAGAAGGCCGATGTGAACTAAACACCTTTTGCAGTGCTCAGGAAATGTTAGTTTCCTTCCATTCTTAGGCTCTATCTTCCCCTACTCTACCCTTATTCTGAAACAAGGATTAAAAAACCCTTCAGCATCAGCACTTTCTGTTCTAATTTTAAAGCATATTTGCTTTGATTTTTTGATATGTTAAAAATGTATAGACTCTTTTTTTCATTTCTATACACTTTTATAGTTTGGACCATCAGCAAGCACACCTTGGAAAAATCAATGTGAGGAATGGTGGACAAATTTTATGGGGTCATTTGGAAGTCTCCCACACAAATCTCTGAAACTCCAAGCACTTCCCATTAGGGTGGGCAGAGTAGGAGAGCTGAATGTCCTTGCTTTGGTGGGCTGAAGTTATTTTAGCAATTAGATCTCCTTAGCTTCTGGGTTCATCTAAATATACTGGTGACATTCTGTAAATGTGCAGAACTTGGAATTTCTCAGGCTTGGTTTCTCTAGTGTCAATTGACAACCACATGTCTTAAATTTTGTTTCCTTTAATTAACCTTCTCCATTTTCAAATCAATGTTCTCACTTCCTCATGGTGTTACTGCTATTCTAAGGAATGCAGACCTAAGGGATCAACATTTCAAGACTCCCAAGGTTCATACGCCAAACCTGGAACTTTGTGCACAAATAGACATCCAAGTACATCCGCTGCTGCTTCTGCACACCCAAACTTAAACATTCAAAGACCAAGATTAAAGCATCAGGGGATTCAGCCCTAACTTTTATTAGTTGACATCTGAGCCTTCTTTTGTAAGGATCTTTCCTTATGGGAGTATTGAAGATTTTTAAGAAAGGGAATAACCCACTTAAGGCCTTACCTCTTCTGAGAAGATTAACCTGTTGGGTGCTGGTGGATTGATTGGAAGGGATGATCTGCGTGTGAGATGACTGTGAAGACAGATTAAAAAGGACGAGGCAGATAAAGGACACATTGTAGCAGACTCTGCCGGTGCCCAGATCATTTCCCTGGACTCTTAGCATCAGTGTGCTCTGGCTGCCTTCTTCTTTTTTTTTTTTAAGGCTGGTCAAGTGGAGCAGTGGGAATGGAGAAGGAACATAGGAATCTGTAACTGGTTGTGATCAATTAGTTGTAAACACCACTGCACTCGGACCAACCTCTGGCTGCCTTCTGACTGCCGGTGTCTACCTCCCTTTACCTGAGTGCTCAGGAATTAACACTCCCTGCCCAGCAGCCTTCGGCCAATGACTGATAGAGGTCAATACCTAGACACCCCAGCTCTCTTGCCCTTTGGGTAGAAGGACCTCTGAGATGTGTTGTATGAATTTACTATTGCTGCTGTAAAAAATTACCAAAAACTTAGAGGCCTAAAAGAAATATAAATTTGTTGTTTAACAGCTCTGGAGGTCATAAGTTTGAAACAGGTCCTACTAAGCTAAAACCAAGATGTTGGTAGAGCTGCCTTGCTTTGGGAGATTCTAGGGGGAGAATCTATTTCCTTGTCTTTCCAGTATCTAGATGCTGCCCATATTCCTTGGCTATTCACCCCTTCCTCCACCTTCAAAAGCAGCAGTGTGGCACCTTCATATCTTCCTGTGACTCTGACCTGCTGCTTCTCTTTTATAAGCACCCTTGAGATTACTTTGGGCCTACGTGGGGAATCCAAAATAATCTTCCCACCTCAAGATCCTTAATTTAATCATACCTGCAAAGTCCCTTTTACCATATAAGGTAACATATTCACAAGTTCTGGTGATTAGTATGCGGACATCTTTGGGGGGCCATTACTTGGCCTACTATGTGGGTGTTTTATGCCATTTCCCAGTTTCCTTCCAAGGAATACACTCTGATCACCCCCAGTGGTGGTGGTTTTATAGCTTTCCTTTATTTGCCTGCTTTCTCTTCCTTGCTACTTGCCCAATCTCCCACGGGTGTTTTCTGGATTTCCCAAGTACAGGATTTGCACAAAGCCTTGTTTCAGGGTCTGCTTCTGGGAAACCCCAAACAAAGACATGCATTGTAAGGGGAGAAGCCCATGTTAGGTACAGAGAGGAGTCAAGAAAGATGGGCTGACCCATTGTGGGAGAACGACAACAACAGGAAGTCAGAAGGGGGTCTGGCTTTGAGGAGATGATACTGAGTTCCTTTTTAGTTGAGGGGACATTAGGACAATGGAGCTGGAAATGGTGGTTAATGGCGTAGTGTCTCCTATGAGGTGCAGGTTTTGAGGCCTGATGGAAAATGGGCTTAGAACTTTGTTTTCATTTCATGATAACAATTTGTTAATGAAACCAATGAGATCTAAAGGACACTGCCATCATGTGAAGTAAGGAGGATGACTTCTCCTCCAGAGGCAGGACCGTGAGCCCCAGAGGAATCAGAAATGTCTAAAACATTAGATCATAATTTCCCTTTCACAAATCATTTGCATCTTCTTAGTATTTTCTATACCACAGGCAGGCACTGTTCTTAACACATTCTTAGTTTTCCCATGTTAAATCCTTATTACCATCATTTGCAGTAAGTACTATTATTTTCCCCCATTTTATCATTGAACTAGAGAGGTTAGATAATGGTAGAAGCAGGATTTAGAACTAAGTTGGTTCAACTCCTGAGTCTGAAATTTTAACTACCACATTCTCCTGCCTTGGTTTTGATTATAAAGAGAAGAGGAATTCAAGAAGACTCCTTCAGGTCTAATGAAAATACGCTGTCCACAGCTTGGTCTGCTTGTATAAGGAGTCTGGGCAGCATCCTTCAAAGTAAAGTCTCATTTCTCTCTATATCTTCAAACCAATCACATCAGGCCTCATCGCAATACCACTTAATTGCATTTAATTCCACTATTTAATTTAATCCATCTAATTCAGTCCCACTTTTGTAGAATTCAAGTCCAGAACACTTGAGTCAAATCGTCTAATACTCCCAGAAAAGCAGAAGCCTACCCTGGGTGGAAACCAATGACAAAGATACAAGGTGCATTGAGTCAGAATCTCTTGTTTTTCATTCTGGCTATAAGTAACCATATGATCTTAGACTAATCACTTAATCTCACTCTGAATGATTTCATTTCTTCATATCCAGATAGAATTAATAAGACCTTCCCCCTTTTTGAGAGATTTCTGTGGAGTTAAATGAAAATTCTATGTGAACTTGCTTTGAGTTCTCTAATACAATCGCAGTAATGTTGATTCAGAGCACAGTAAACCTTTTGTTTTTCCCATGAATGCAGGGTTTAGTCAAATCTTTCCCAGCTAAGTATTTTCTATACAATTGGTGTTCCTTAAATATTTGTTGTTTTTGATAATGAAGATAAATGTCTTGTTGCCAAGTAATCTATTCACCACTTTTTCCAAATTGGAACTGGTATATGTTGAACCATTCCAGTTACTTTGATAAAACCCCTCTCTACGTTTATATCTAACTTCTTTATCAGAAACAAACTATCTTCTTGGTGCACTTTGGCTTTTTCTGCAAGATGAAACAATGGATAGTCATTTGTCAATTTTTTTTTTTTTACACACAGTGTCTCACTTTGTCATCCAGGCTGGAGTATAGTGGTGCAATCATAGCTCACTGCAGCCTCAAACTCCTGGGCTCAAGCAGTCTTCCCAAAGAGCTGGGATTACAGGTGTGAGCCACCACACCCCACCTTTTTGGTCTATTTTAAATCACATTTGGATATTTTTTATTGAGAATCTATTATATCTAGGGTTCTGCTAGAGAACAGCCAACAGAACTGGTCTTCCAGTAGTTTACATAATAATAGCTAAAACAACAACTGACATCTGCATCTTGCTTTACAATTGCCAGGTGGCTTCCTACAGTTAGATGTTTCTCAAATTTCAGTCATTTTTATAATATCATCATGATACTTTGCCATATTGTCATAATTTATGCTCTACTATTTACCAAGCTTTTTGTTTTAAATTGATCTACCTCTTTTTTACCCAAATAAATTTGTATAAAAAATGCATTTCATATTACTAACATAACTAGAAAATCAATATTGCTTGCCATACATAGAAAATAAATAAATTCATTGCTTTAGCCATTCCACAAAGTATACATATATCAAAACATCATGTTGTATACCATAAATACATATGCTTTTATTTGTCAATTACAAAATAAATAACAATATAATTTTAAATAGAAAGTAAATAAATGTAATGAAAACTAAACAATATTGCTCAATTTCTGCTAGATACTGCTGTTGGGCACGACAGCCTTGTTAAGTGATTTGTTAAGAAAGTAGTGCTGATGTTGTTCTCATTTTACAGATGACAAAACTAGGCCTCAGAGAGGTTATATTACTTGTTCTTGGATAACACAGGTAGTAAATGACAGAGCTGGGCCTCCAACACAGGCCTTTTGATTCCAAATCCACTGCTTTTTCTACTGCACCTAACGCTTTCTGACGTGAGAGGCCTTGCAGAGGACTGGGACGAAGCACACTGAAGATCCATCCATTCCCTCAATCGTTTATAATCCAGTCAAGCAGACGAGAGGTTCTAAAGTGATATATTTAAATGGCATCAAGAGAAAGCAGTTAAGAGTGCTTTGAGATAATTGGCTCAGAAAATAACAGTGAAAATATTTAGCAAGTGAGCTCACTGTAAGATGGATTGTTAGGAAAGATTTTCTGGAGGAAGCGAGATTAAAACTGTGTGTTAAAGGGTGGATAAAATTAGATGAATTGAAAAGAAGACAGAGGGAAAGGCATTTCAAACAATAACAACACTGTGATCACAATTACCCAAAATATCAAAGAAAGTTCTTTCTTGGTTCACCACAGATAGGAGAAAATGCAGACATAAGACAGGAAGTGCCATAGCTACATTGGGGTAAAATAATTACTCTTTTGAACTCTTTAAAAATAAATTATTACTATTTCCCTTAAAATATATATGATCTAGCAAACTACTCACAGGGTTGAAATGATGATAGATATGTGCTAATATTTATAAGCATGTGCCTCATCCTGACAGGGAAATTGGAAATAACTCCAATGTTTGACAATATAGGCTCAGTTACATAAACTTAACTACATTGACTCTGGGAACATTGTGCAGTCTTCAGAAAAGATGTCAACCTTTGCTACTGAAATGTGGTCTGTGGACCAATATTGTCACCTTGAGCTGGAACTTGTTAAAATGCAGTTTCTGATAGAATAGGTCTGCAGGAGGGTCTGAGATGTTGCATTTCCAACACATTCCCCACTGATTCACACATGCATTAAAGTTTGAGACGTAGAGGC
Source organism: Eulemur rufifrons (assembly GCF_041146395.1). Classification (NCBI taxonomy): domain Eukaryota; kingdom Metazoa; phylum Chordata; class Mammalia; order Primates; family Lemuridae; genus Eulemur; species Eulemur rufifrons. The sequence goes on from NC_090989.1 coordinate 240,401,887, forward strand.
AGGTAATTAATGACATGAAAAGACACTTGCAATTAAATTAAATAGGCTGATTTCACAAGAATTAGTTCTATACGATACTATATTGGTAAATTTAAAAAATATATATGCATTCATGCACGAGGAGAGAAGAATGCAAGGCAGACAGATGGGAAGAGTATATATCAAAATATCAACAGTGGTAGAATTACAGCAAATTATTTAAATTTTCTTCTGTGTTTGCATATCTGTATTTTCACTATGAAATTGCCTCTTTAAAATTATATTTTTAATTCCTTTTCTGTTTTCAGAATTTCACTGAGTTCTTTCTGGAAAAATAAACACAAACCAACAGTCTGAACTGGAAGAAAACAACTCAGGGATTTAATCAGTGTAACAAGAAACTGTCAGAAGAAAAGACTTATAAGAATTTTCCATTAGGTGTGAAATAAGTCAGTGTAACCTTCATGTTCCTGGATCTCTCAGAATATATTTTAAAAAAACCAAAACTTTTTTTTTTTTTTTTTTCTTCAGTAAGGCTATAAATCTATAGGAGCATACACATTTTCAAGACTGCCAACTGGGAAAGTATTTTCAAGATGAAACAGATCAGTTTCCCTTAAGTATTCTCAGTGGCTTTCCTCCGAGGTCTGGTTAGGAATATTCCAGCAATGTCACTTAGAAGTTGAAAGAGGGCCCAGCTGCTTTGTCAGAATGATTCTTTGCCTGCATTCTCCCTTGGAGAATTTACCTTAAGCTTTATTCATTTCTGTCAGTTGTCCCCATTTTGCTGATCCCTTTTTTTTCAGCATGTGATGGTAGGAAAAGGATTAGGGTCCCAGCTTCACTGTTTCCTAGTTGCTAGGGTGTTCAGGCAATGGAATTAAAAAGCCCACAGTCCTTTATCACTAAATTAGGGGAAATGGTGTCTACTTTAGTTAAGAGGATTGAATGAAATAGTGCACATAAAGCATTTATTATGAAGCATAAAAGAAGTACTTAAGAAGTTGACTGATTCATTCATTCATCATTCAACAACTGTGCACCCTCTGTCTGTCCTCTGCATCCTAAGGGCAGAGGATGCAGATGACCCCAGACAGGTTCCCTTATCTCCAGGTGCTTTCAGGTAAGGGGACATAATTGAGGAAAACAATTACCCTGCAGTGTAACACGTGCTACAAGAGGGAGAGGGCCAGGTATCATGGGGACAAATAATAGAAATATCTAACCTTACTATGGGGTAATGCTAAAGCCATCTTCCTGGATGAGTGACCTGAGGGGCTAGCAGGTCTTGGCCAGGAATGCCTGGGAGGCCCCAGACATTGGGAATAACACATTTAAAGGCTCGCATGTAAGAAAGAGCATGAAGGTTCAGGTGTTCAGCAAACTCAAAATGGTTAGGATATGAGTTTGGGGTAGAAGGTGGGGGCAGTAGAAAGAAGGAAAGTGGTGCTGAAGGGGTCAGCAGCGCCTGGCATGAACGAGCCTTGTAAGCCACGTGGGGCAAGTTTAACTTCATCTGAAGGGCAGCTGGAATGGTCAAGGTTACACTTGGTCTGTTCCAGGTTTTAGGAAGATTGCTCTGGCCACAGTGTGGAGAAAAGACAGGAGGTAAAGGAGGAGGGTTGAACATAAACCAGGAGGCTGCTAGACTGAGGCTTGGAATTAGCTGGAATTGGGGGCCCGGGGGGCATATGGAACAGACCTCAAGAATGTGCTTAATAGATGCTATTTCCTTCCTTTTCTCTCCACGGAGATCTTTTGGTCACTTCAAGCCAACAGAAGGTTAACCCAGCAGTAGCTGAAAAAAATATTTTCTAGACACAAAATGCCTGTCTCTCCTTAGCAGTTCTCAAAGTAAGGTCTGGGATCTCGAGGGCCATTACATTTCCATCTGAGGAGTCTGTGAGGTCAAAACTATTTGCATAACAATACTAAGGTGCTGTTTGCCTTATTGCTCTTACTCTTTCACAAGCACACAGTGGAGTTTTCCAAGGGCTACCATGATGTGTGGTGGTGCAATTGCTCTTTTGGCTAAAGTAACATGTGCTTAGATTTTCCCGAGCTTTACATTTGTCCCAGTTTTAATTTCAAATAGAGTAAATATAGAAAGATATAGCCCCCCATAACAAAACCTCTTTGGGGTCCTCAATAATGTTCAAGAGTGTAAAAAGGACCTGAGACCACAAAATTTGAGAACCGCTGCCATAAACATTTAAAGAAGACATCTACTAAGAAGAGCTTAAAAATTTATGAGTGAGGGTAAACTCTACTGATTGAAGAACCTAATTTCTATCCTAGTTTTGTTGTCCTTTCAAATCTGAGCTGCTGTTTGCACGATATAAGGATAATGGCTGGTAGTTCATTTCTAGAAGATCACATCTAAAGAAAGCAAAGCACACACCATCCGATGTACTAAGTAGAAATATGAAATCTCTACCTGTGATTCTGAAGATACTTTTTTCTTTAAAACTTATTTTTAAAGTTAGAAAACATAGTCACTGAGTAATACTCATATATTAGAACAAGATCTCTGTTGTGTGGGCAGAAAAGCAAAATAGAAGCTGCAGTGTGGGCAAGTGGAAAATAACACAGTGAGAAGGAATGATGCAAACTAGACTCGAGCTCTAAACTCAAGTTCGCGGTGCGAAAGGACTTCAGGATCCCCTATGAACCATTCTTCTAAAAAACCTAGCGCAGTGGGCTAGCTAGTCAAGCATAAACCTGGCAGTCTTCCCCATGTCATCCAAAGAGGCCTGGAAACAGTCCAGGAAGCTTTACTGTGCCCCTGAACAATTCTGGGGTGTCTGTCTTTCTAAGAGGTCATTGGTTATTTCAGCACAAAAAGCCCAAGGAGGCCCAGGAAAAGAGCAATACAGAAAACGGTCCAGGAGACTGAGGGCAGCTGAAGTTCAAGGTTTAAGACAAGGATCCCATATCGCTATTAGGAATAAAATGTGGCTAGTACATCTAAGGAACTGAATTTTAAATTGTATTTCATTTTCACTAATTTAAATTCAAATAGCTGTGAGACTAGTAACTACTGTACTAGAAAGCTCTAGTCCAGAACTTTAGTGAAATTATCTTCCTAACCTTTGGAGAGCCAACTCTAAGATCCCTCATCATAGGGCAAGATGGATGTGAATGCACTCTTTAGGTAAACATGGATTGGAAATCCTTGTCTCCCACAACAACCCAGAGTCAGCTTCATAGGGCATCTGCTAGCAAAGCCAGGGAGTTATCCTGGGAGAGTTGTGGAGCTTAGTAAAGTGGGAAGGAAGCAGAGCTGGCAAATGGAGAGGCAGAGGTCTCGACTGTGACTCCATGTACCTTATCCTGAGCTACCTTCCAAATTCTTTTCCTGATATGTATCTCCTTGTCACTGTGCTGCAGCCATTTCTACCTCTTAGGGCTTCCTCAAACAGGCCAAGCAAGTTCCCATCTCAGGGCCTGTTGTGGGTTTACTTTCTTCTTAGCCCAGAATGCACTTTCTCTGAATCAGGGTTTCTTAACTTCAGTGCTGGTGACATTTTGGGCTGGATAATTCTTTGTTAGAGGGACCTATCTTATGCATTGTAGGATGTTTAGCAGCATCTTTGGCTTCTATCCACCAGATGCCAGGAGCATCCCTCCCCTCACTTGTGACAATTAAAAACATCTCCAGACGCCAAATGTCCCTTGAGAGGCAAAGTCACCCCTGGTTAAGAATCACTGCCCTAGATATCTGCATGATTCACTCCCTCACTTTATTTAGGTCTGTACTCAGATGTCACCCCTAGGGAAACTTTTTCAAAACCCAGTCTAAACCAGAAACCCCATCGCTGTCTGTCCCCTTTCCCTGTTTTATTTTTCTTCACAGTATTTATTACTAGCTAACATTGGATTAGATAATTCTTTGCTTATTGTGTCTTCACCTGTTTTGTTCACTGCTGCAATCCTAGCACCTAGTACCTAGACAATAGGAAGATGCTTTATAAATATTTGTTGAATGAAGGAAGGAAGAAAGTGCCCATGCCTCTTGTAAAGTCAGAAGAGAGACAGGAAGTTTTTATTCTGGGAGAATGGAGACCTGCCACCCACAGAAAGGCTTCCACTTGATCTAGCTATTAAAATCTATATTGGCTGTTATATATAAAAATGGCAAGGTTTTAAAATTTTTTCTAATAATGGGCATACTTTTATTCATAGTCTCTAAAATGATGCTTTGAATGCAGAAATAAATTACGGTTTTAAATTTATTTGTCAACCACTTTTATGACTAGTATGCACTTTTGAGACCTAAAATTGCAGTCATTTCATATCATCAAGAATCTATGTTCTGACCCAATATTAACAGTGATGTCTACTTGCCACTGAGTAGAAAACATTCTGATTTGATAATTAGAAAAGTGCCCAATTAAAGGCCTGCATTTTTCCTTCATGGTTATAAGTTGAAAATGTGTTTCTAAGAGGTTTTTTATTAGCATTACTGTATAAGCCTAACAATTCAGTGAATATTACCCTGACTGCAGCCCTACAAAATTTAATCATGTTCTGAAGTCCTTACTTAATTATAAGATTGAGTTTTTTTCCCCCTGAAGATTTGTTATATTCTTTCTGAATTCCTCAGGACATACTAATTTTCTAAGATGCTGACTTTCTTCCGGAAAGAACTGCAAATATTCAAAAGAAGTTACAAGTGTGAAGTAAATTGTACCTTTTGGAGAAGAAGGTGAGGGTATTTCTTGATTGTCGGCAGATCCTCGTGAATGGTCAGAGTCCTTCTGTAAAACCTGGACCTAGCCAGCTAGGAAATGAAGTTCCACAACACCTCAGTTCCTGAGAATATCCAGGGACTAGGAACTTCTGAATACATTCAGTGAAACTTCTAAAAACTAAGTAATTCCTCTTTTACATTTTCCAGGTTTTCACGAATGAAAGTTTTATGAAACACCAACACTCCCCTCCCTTTTTTTAAAATAATAGAATATCTGGAACTCGTGTGTGTGTGTGTGTGTGTGTGTGTGTGAATGACCATCCTTTTGTGAAGCTGTGAATAAGCAGGAGCAAGGCTGGGGGCAGGTCTCAGGATCGGCACGCCAGGCGTGGCCCCAAACCTTGCGTCCTCTCACAGGTGGGGCGCAGCATGCAGGGCCACGCAGGCAGCGTCACAAGCCGGCCCTTTACATAATCGACTGCTGAATCGAAGACTGAAAGTAGCCTTTCCCTGCAGGGGTTATCTCGATTTTTAAAAATCATCCCCTTTACTCCTCTTTTTAGAGTCTTATCAACTTCTCAGTAGCCCTCCAAGTTAGTATCCAACCTTGTTTGTGATTTCTACAGTCAGCCCTTGTGCGACTCACATCCCTCACCTAGTTCCCTTTCACTATATGAATGGAAGAGGAGCATTCCTTGTTATTAGTTCAAGAATTTTTTTTTTTATTTCAGCTCATTATGGGGCTACAAAAGTTCAGGTTATATATAAGAATTTTTTAAAAATAGTTTTTTGTGTCTATTTAGGGTATACAATGCTGTTATGAATGAGATCCATAGATATAGCAAAATGGTTATGATAGTGAAACCAATTAACATATCCATCATCTCACATAGTTACCCGTTTTTCCCCCTGTGGCAAGAAAAGCTATATTCATTTAGCAAAACTCCTGAATAAAATACACTACCATTAAATACAGTGCTCAAGTGGTACATTAGATCGTTAGACTTGTTCGTCGTTCTACATTTCTGCTGCTTGTAGACAGAGAATAAACAGTGTTTTCCAGGGGTGGGATGAGGAGGAGGGAAGTGAGGAGATGTAGATCACAGCATACAAAGCAGTCCAAGAATTTACGTGAGAAGAGGTGGGGAAAATCTACTTCAAAGATGCCTTGACCTCTCCTCCAAACTCCATCCTCATCACCACCCCCATCATCATCAGAAAAGTAACACCTCTAGACACTTGATACCAGATGACATTGTTCTTGACATAGTCCCCAATATCAGACTTTGAACAGAATTCTGACCCCTATGAAATGCATTTTAATGGTTAAGTTTAAATGTTTTATATAGTATTTGCAGGATATATCAAATCCCTCTTGTATTTTTTAACAACATCTTGCTTTCTGACTCATATTTCAGATAATACCTTGACAGGCAGAAAGATGATCAGAGATATTAACCCTGCCTCTTCAAGGTGAGAGGCATAATTGCCCAGCTGGAGAGACATCTAGCATCCTCAAGGAGGACTCAGGTTTGAAATAATCTTTCCCTGAAGGTACCAAGGGAGGATGGAACCTCTTGGGAAGTGTTCTGCATCCATCTGTGCGATAGCTTGCCCTCTGGAATCAACACCACGACTCCTCCAATAGCTCTGTGGTAAGGATATTGTCTAAAAAGTTAAAGGTTTTATTTTTCAGCAGTCTACAAGACAAGCCTCGGTAGGCACAGTCAACCTGTCCTCACTGTGTTTGTAGCCAGACACAGTCCACACTATTACATGCTACTCAGAAGATTAGAGAGTATTTATAAATGAGTTCTCTGAAAGGAATAAGCAACTGACAATTTTTAGATAGCTGCATTATATCCTGACTATTTACAGAAGTTAAAACCCATCAGAGGACTTAGCAGAAAATACTCATGCATTATTCAACTGATAAACGTCTGTCGTTTTTCTAATTTGCTCTTTAGAAATTTGTCTTTTCAAGTTGTTTTGAGTTGCAGGTCATTGAGGGAGGGAGAGGAGAAGGTATTCTCTCTTTTCACTGAGAAATACTCAAATAAAAGAGGTACCCCCCATTCAGCTAAGCACACCAGCTTTTACATCAACAAAATGTACAACAAGCTTGTAAAATCAAAGGACTTTAGGAAGAGCATCCCTTTTTAAACAAGTTGTTACAGAACAGAAAAAGATAAATAGCATGCTTATCAGGCTAGGTTTTCCAGGCTCGCCCATTTCAAGTCACCCTTGAGTTTCCTTTCCTTCTACTTCTCTGTTTTGCCTTTCCCAGTCCACATTGCAGGATGCCACGTACAACATGCTTACCCCCAATTCAACTGCACTTGTTTACTGTATTGTACAGCCAAAGGCTCTACCGCATGACAACGATGATGGCGTACTCATTGTTTTATTCATCATACTTATTGGGGGTCTATTATGTGCCAGACACTGTGTGGGTCCCAGTGATGGACAGAACAAGGCCCCTGGCCTCATGGAGCGTACAGTCACTATTGAGCTAAGTGTCTGGAGGCCTTCAGTAACTTTTGTACGCAGTGACAGCCCTGTGTGATCCGGGGGGTGATTTGATTTATCTTCATTTCAAATATGACCCTCCCCATCATAGCAGTGTTATTTTAGGGCTGATGTCTGATATCTGCCTTGAGGCCAATCATGTCTTGAGAGACTGCTGAGATCTATGACAGCTTTTTGATTTATCCTTTGCCCACTTCCTCTGTTTGATCTTTTCTTTCTCATAGATTCAGTGTTTACAGTTTATAGCCACTATCACTGCCCTCATCCCCACAGCCTCTCTCCCTACCCCACATAGTCTCTGCTTACATTATCTTCTTTGTTTTGCCTTGGTCACGTTTTCAGGCTTGCAGGCTGGTCAGATAGGGGCACTACTAGAACCTCTGGGTTTCTAGGTTTTCCTAGTCACTGTTGTTACTTTTGTCTGCTTGGGGAGGGAGATTCTTTACAACACATTTTTTGGTTCCACCATGGTTCTGTTATCCCCCATCAAATCTGGTTTGGTGCTATTCCAGAAGCTCAGAGTTGTTTGTAATCTGACATCTGAGCTCTGGATAAGGGATGGACTTGGCCAGAGATAGTGAGAGGTTTCTGGAAACATCAGGTGCACTTATATCACTTGCTAAGATGTAGGGGCAGAATTACAAGGTAAGAATTAATGACTAGCACCCTGGACGACAGGCCGAAAGTCTCCAAGCTTTGAAGTATATTTCTCTGCAAGCTATTTCTCTGCTGACTCACTGGTTCTCAAGTTTTTGGAAAAGAAAATAGGAATGTTAGAATACAAAGAGACATGCACTAAGGTTCCATGGAAGAAAGATGCCTCACAAGTTAGCCTGGTACACTTCTGTTTATTTTGAAATAGTGGTTAGGTCAATTTAATTATTTGATTAACCAAGAATTACCATATATAGATTCCTATTTTTAAAATAATGTGGATAAAATGCATTTATCAATAAAAAGATACTGCCAAAATATTTGCTGCAGAGGTCATTAAGAACATTATAATAACCAAAAGATCCAATTTATTTGATTATTTTATGGATTCTACAAAAATGGAAGTCTATACAAAACCATCTACATCTGAAGGTTAACTGTTCACAATAAAGTTACACAGTATCCTGTTTACCTGATCTGGGCCTAATATATTGTTTGAGATTCTGAATTTTTTACCCTGGCTTTTAAAATATTTTCTTAGTTGCTCTTCATAGCTTCTCCTCTTTTTCTATGACCAAAATCATCTGAAGCCTCTTGCAATGATGATGCTGGAGTAGGCTTTTCCATAACCAGGTCATCAGAGAATTAGCTTTTCAGTGACTCAACTAAATGAAACTTATATTAAAAATTTTAGTTACAGGAAAAAAAATGCACGCATGTTTTAAGATCTCATCAGACTGTGATGTCTGAAGACAAGAATAACAGCTGGGTGACTTAACGCTGCTGCAGCATCACCGTGTTACCTGACTGGCACCTGTGGCCTTCCTGTCAGCCAGGTTTATGGTCACTGCACCAGGGACACTGAATGCTAGACCTCGAGATGAATCTCATGCATGCTCAAATGCTTGGATCAACAGTTCCCACTGCGGGAAGGCCTTTCTATTAGCTCATTAAAAGGTGACCCATTTTTACTCCTCTTCAACTTCTGGAACTTTAAAATGTGGTGTCAACTTATTTCCCTTATGACTCTCTCTGAATTTATGTTGCTTTCTTGGCTTTTGAAATGTTAGAGCTGGTCTGAGAAAGTGGGACACATTTCCCTTGACACATTTCAAGCTGTATGAGAAAGAGGAACCATGTGCAATAAGCTGTCAGACTGAATACTGGCAGAAAGCAATCAAGTCCTCCAAGAAGTAAGTCCCACCCAGCTCTCTTCCACCTCTACTTCATATAATACCCCAAATTCCAAGGTTCCTGATGAATCTTCCTTCTGGGAATGAACTGCTTTCTGGGGCATAGTTTGCTATCTTGGTGCTCACAGTCACAAGACATTCTTTTCCTTGGTTACTAGCATTGAGCTTTGGATAGGAGAGTCTCACTATTTCTCTAGGGACTTATTGCAACACTCTTGTCATTAAATTAGTGGATGAGGAAATGTGGCTACCATCTTAAATCCTTGCAGATGATTCGCTACCCAGTACTAATTTCTTTAGCACTCTTAATTCTGGTTCGTGTCTGACCTGGACTATTCTACACCATTTTTTTTGTTTTATCTGAATTTTTTACGATGCTCTCAGGTGAGATGAGTTCTGCCTTTAACCTTTTTGCTCCCTTGACCTAAGTTGTGCAGGATGAGAGTGGAGGCTGAGAAATGAGAGGAACTAGACTGCTTCAGGGCCTGCATTTAAAACCCTGATTAATGGCAGAAGAGAAAGGGTTCATAGGGTGAGAAACAAAGTGGAGAAAAAAGAAACCAGACTGGGTTGAGTTTAGGGATTTATGGAAAATTTCATTTTTCAATTAAGGTCAAATTTTCAGGAATATTAGCAAGTTCACTGATCACATAAAATGGATTTCAAACCTAGATAAACTACACATAACCATCTCAATGACTAAGAAAGTTTTATCTTATGTTATTGTCTGTCCTTGTGAATTACACTCTTTCTGGGTTCCCATTAGTGCATATAATAGGGTTGAGCACACCTAGAAACCATGTTTAGCAATACATACATGAAATACATGCATTGCTAGTGACTTCAAGCACATCAGCTTTCAGGGTTTAGGTCTTTCATGGAGGCAACTCTAAAGTCCCTCCAAATCCTACTGGAGCTCTGTGATATGATTCACATAAGTTCCTACGGAGGACAAGGAGGTAGCAAAAATGGATGAAACAGGCTGGAGATAAACCAGTAAATGCTACGTTGCTAGTACTGTGACCAAGAAACATGAGTAATCCCTGCTTTGCTGTATTGCATCTTAAAACCCCTGGGTATGTCCCTCCAAAACCCAATCAGGCTGATTTTGGGCTTTTGGGACATCAATTTCACTTACTCTTAGAATCTATGATAATTTACCAGATACTGTGAAAGAACCTGCAGAAGATGGTACAGAAACTGTTCAACAATGGCGTGATGACAAAAGTGCTGACTTGAGACAGCCTTGCCTGAAAATTCAAGGGTGAGATTCCACGGTTTATCAGCCCTGAATGAATTCTTAACTGGTCCCTGAGTGGTGTTAAACTATGTAACAGGGAGAAGAAAGCTGTAGCTGTCCATGGTGCTCAAGAATTTTTCTTAAAGTCAGAGTCTCTTCTTAGGGTTTTGGTATGGAAATACTTTACACTGAACATATTGTGCATTAAAACAACAACAACAACAACAAACCCCAACAAATCACCTTGGTATGGCCTAAGAGGATCTGATATATTCATGACTCAACTCAATGACAAACACTTAAATAGAAATTCATCTTCTTGATTTTCTTTCTGTAGTTCTGAAACAATTTGTGTGTAGAATGGTGTGTGTGTGTGTGTGTGTGTGTGTGTTGTACCTCTGAAAGCTTCTGCTTTCCCTTACGTTAATATGATCATGATTTGACTGTCTACATTCCCAAAGTACAGTGCTTGACACAAGTGACCGCTTAGGTACCAGTGATTCTGTTCTGCAGTGCACAGAGGAACATCAATTTCTAATTCTTCTTCCTGTAAGTTTCACTGCATGGTTACAATTCCCTTTTGTAAATTTAGGAAAAATCACCATTGGCCCAAAGTGAAGGGAATTTAAAATTCTTTACAAAAAGCTAAAAAAATAAAAGAAGAAGAACAAAGTTGAAAAATAGCACCTAATCCAGAAAATCTCCCACTCTGAAAATCCCACTTTAAAATGCAATTCATCTGATCTATTTTGAAATCAAATATCAATTTTGCATGTTCATAGAAACCCAGGGCAAATGATTCCAGCTGGATTTCAGTTAGTCACCCTTTCTGTCGTAAATATTCTGAAATGCTGACCTTCTGTTGATATTGGCTAGAGGAGTTTTTGTGTCCATCTGGAATTATTTTTTATTTTGGAGCTAGAGTTTTGACTTGATTGGAGTACCAATAACAAAAGAAAAAATATGGAGGAGAGGAAACAAGAATATGTGTTCCAATAAAATAACCAAACATTAAAGTCTTCTCCCTTTTTTCACAATGAAGTTTAAAAAGCTTTAATCATGAGATGATGATAAATCTGATGAAATCAGGGAAGTTAATAAAGAAATTAAATAATAAATGAAAAGAAATCTTAAAAACCATTAAAACAGGAGGCTTTTTAAAATGTCATTTAATCCTCATCATTTCAGACACTATGTGTCTTTCTCATTCCTAACGACTTCCTAATGAAACTGTCCTAGAATCCCTCTAAATTAATCATTCCAATACATAACAGTCTTCATTGTGAGGATATTTTCATGCTATTTAAACTTAATCTTTACTATTTAAAGGTTGTTTCCGTTTTTTTGAGCCTTTATGTCTATTTATAGAGAAAACATTGGGTATTATTCTTCATGTAACTGAAAACAGTCACTTAAATCAGTGAGGTTCATTGCTCTTTTTCAGATAAATAGACCTCATTTATTCAACCTCACTTTGTGCACCTTTTACTTTCTGTCTTCTAATACAAGGTTATTTTCCATGATACTTTTCCAAATTCTCACATCCCCTTGGTTATGCAATCCCTCTTAAGAGAAGAAAGCATCCTAGAAACTACCTGTCAGCTGCTATTATATTTTTTGTACATGTTATTTTCATAGTCTTACTTAAATCTAAATGGAAATTATAGAGAACAGTATTTAAGTAGTTCCATGTATGGTAAGAGGTGGGTTCAAATAGATTTCTTTAGGTAAAAAAAGGACAGGATTAAGGAATCCTGAAACAGATGAAATCAGATACCATTTTTAAGAATGTTCCCTTGGAAAGTTTATGAGATTAGGAATTCTATTAAAGCAATAAAAAATATAACTCTTAGTAGGAGTTAACTGGGTTGAACTGAGAATGCTGGATCTGACATATATATATTTTGCTATCACTTTAAAATAAAAAAAAATTATGACTTGCTATATAATAACATGAATAAAAGTCCTGTCTCTTTTGGCACTACTATATCTTTGACAGCAAAGCTGTGAATGGTTGATTAACATTTGGTTTGTAGTTCTTATGGAATACCTAAAAAATGCATGATAAATCAAGACAATCTTTAAAGGAAGCATGGGGTATTTCACTGCAAAGAACTAGTTAATAATATTACCAGATGCCCATTTAGGTAATGGGCATGTGAATTAGGCTCTCTGGGATGTTACAAAAGAAATAGAATATTCAATCCCTATCTTCAAAGTACTAATTCTCAACTTGAAGAGTCTACCAGCAAAAATGCATGTGTCAGAATCCTACAAACAAAACAATACAGAAGATGACTCCCAAACAATCTTAACACATATTTATTACTGACTCTGGCTGGGAAGGGCAGGGAGAAGGAGAAATGTCAAAGAAAGAGTTTCTAGAGTGTTTGGAGGTGCTAGAATCAGGTGAAGCTAGTATGTATGGGAAGATAGGTTTTGAGTGACATTGTTAAAGGCTATTTTCTTGTCCTAATAGAATCTAGAAGGTCACCTCTGAAAGTAATGAAATCCTTTCTGCACTGCAATAAGATTGTTCAATTTTTAATTCAAGGAAAATCCCAAAGCAAACGGCACATAAAATACTGGGGCTTGGGGGTTGTAGCGATAAAATTATCATCAAAATTTAAAGACCTGTCAATCTAAGCATGCACACAGACCCATTTTTAAATAAATTATATTGTTTTTAAGTGACAGATGCCATTTTTATCATGCACATTCCTGCAATATAATTCACAATAAATTTCAAATAGCTTATGGTAATTATTTTAGCTACTGCTTTATCTAGCAGTCATGTCATTTGCTCTCTTATTCTATTTTTGCTGCATAGATGTGAAGTAGTTTTAATTTATTTCATATTTCTGCTAACAACAAAGAAAAATAAGATGCACCAGAGAAGAATGAGCCCACAGAACATCTGGTACTCCTTCCTCATTTTAAAAATGGTATTTAATACAGGTGTTTCCTTCTAAACATTCTATCACCTTCTATTTAATTTATAAAGCTTTCCCCCCTTAAACTGCCTAAAGCCATAAACTGTATCCTTTATCATCTCGTAATGACTTTAACATAGACTCTTTGAAATAAGCAATTTTTGCCATATGACTTTAGGATCAATTATAACACTAGAAGAGACCCCAAGAAATATTAGGGCTATTACCTTGTCTCCCGGTATAGCTGAATCAGATAGAGACAGGTCATTTACTGTCCTATTCATAGAATTCTCCTTGAAACCTAATTTTAAGAGAATTTCTATTAATAATTAATAATAGAAGTCCAGGGCCAGAGTCAAAGAGAGAAAAATCATTATAGCAAAATTCACAATTCAAAAAGTCTTCTATACATCACACTTTAGGACAGAAACTAAAAAAAAAAAAAAAAAAGGTTTAATTCAGCAAACATTTGTTGAGAGCTTTCTAGATGCTAGATCCTATACAAGGTATGTTTCTGATGATGTGTACATTCTGCCATACTGAGTATTTTTTATTCAAATTTACATTTGTCTACATTCCTTTAGTTATTTAGATGTCTTTAATTTACAAAGTAATCTAATCCATGGTATAATCTTATTTGTGGCACATCCACAGTAAGGTTAATATCAAAATACAACTTCTACCTTAATCTTATAATTTTCTGTGTAGTAATATTGATACTGACAAAATTGTTACACCTGTGAGAGAATGGTAACTCATTTGAAGAATAATTTAAGAGCAAGTCTTTCTAGAAGACTTCTTCGTTTTTGATACTTCAGAGCCACAAGGTTTGGTGGACACTGAATCATGATTAATCTAAGAGCATAGCTGACTGCTGCTCAACCAGACATAATGAAGGATACTAAGAACAGAATGATGCTCCTACACAGCAGCATGTGATGACATCTGCTTTTCAAAGCTGACACAATTAGATCAACTCTCTTACTTTGAGAAAGGTGATGTCTTCAAAGTTAAGATTAAATTGAAGATTCAAGAGATATTTGAAAGAAAACTGTGCACAATTTTGACTTGTAAAAGATGAGTTGGGGACAGGATTAAACATCTAAACAACTTTGCATGCATTTTGTTTTTCTGGGGGAGGAGGAGGGTAGAGTTTGGGAGGAGGTCCTGCCAAAAGCTAACATTAATATAAGGTCTGATATATTACTTCCCTTTCCATAAAACAATGCCAAGTGTCTTTGCAGCATTTATAAATGGAGAACATCAAGCTTATACCCAATGCAATTACCTCCAGATGCTTTTGATTCCCAAAGACCCAGATTATTAAATTTAGAAATAATTCAGTCTTAGTTTAAAAAGGGAAATAAAATTTATTTAAATTCTCTCAATTTCTAATTCATGCACAAATTACAATTTTGGCATATTTAGAAATTTAAACATCTTTGAAACCAATAGGGCATATTTCAAACACAAACACCAGTTGGATTAGATAAAGAGAAATTTTAAAAGGGAAATCCATAAGGAAACCACAGTTTAATCCCAAATCCTATACAATCTTTGAGAGCTAGCCAAATCTCATCTCTTCCTTATTGCCTCCGCCTTCCCTGTCCGAGGCACTCACCCACTTCACAACTCCTACAGCCTTTGTCTGCACCGTTCAAAATCTCTGCCATACGCTGCAGTTATATTTGTCCATTATGGTGTGTGCCAGTGGGGTAACTCCCACGCCCTGCTCCCAGGATGCATTTTACAATGTCTTGGTTGTCCCAAGACATTGTCCTGACTAGAGGGTGGTTGTGCTATTGGCATCTAGCAGGTAGAGGTCCAGGATGCTGCTAAACAATCCTGCAGCACTCAGGAAAGTACACCACAACAAAGGTTGAGAAACCCTGGTGTATACCCTGCACATTGTGCACCTGGTAAGTGGTTAATTTCATTTTGCACATTATAATTTCACATAAGTCAATCAGTTATTTTTTCAGTAGCTAAAAGAGCTAATGCCAATCCAAATGTGCCTCCTCCAGGATAACTAAATAGTTTAGGTAAGAATTTGGCTCAACATTTTATTTTTATTCTATTTTGGCTTAGGATGAAATGCGTACAAACTCTGTTGAATGTTTTGATTTTTTTCAGATTTGAAGGTAAACTGTCTTCAAAAGAAGCTATTTTCCTAGGGTTTATATACAGCACAGCATATTTTTCTACAGCACTTTATTTTATGTGCACATTTATTTTTGCCATTTTAAAGGAAATATACACAAGAATATGATGAGATGGCATATGAATAAATATTGCAGCATTAAAATACATATGAAGGCCACCATGAGTGCAGTACTTCAGGGGTGAGGATTTGGTGAGAATAGATTATAAACTCTCTTTCACCATGTTCCTAAAGACACAGAACTAAATGGAAGTAATATGCATACACAGATCAGCATTCAATGCAGCACATCTTAGAGCAGTTTGTTCCTTACTCCCTTACCCAGCTGCTTCCCTCAGTCCTCTCTGGGGTAGAGTCATGTCAAAATTGAAAGAAAAGCCCAATTCCTGCTATTTCCTGGTCCCTTTATAGTCCGACTTACATGTCGTTGGGAAAAAAAAACTTATGCTTTCACTGTATGTGCTTCTTAACAAGGAATATTTACAAATACTGTGATCTCTTGATTCTTGAAGCAAATGCAGCTCTAGGAAGGACACACCTCATCATAGAATGAAAGTAGAGTCAAAGCCTATGAGCCTTGATCAAGATTTCTGCCTCCAGCTTTATAGCACCTCGAGAACCAATCTCCCTGGAGTCACTTCTTGGTGGACAAACATTTCATGTTAAATTTTGCATAGGATTACACTTCTTCTTAACAGGCGATTTCCTTGCTGCAGTTATAATATTCTAATTGCCTGAAAGAGACTATAACTTCAAGAATATCTTACATCAAACCAAGAAGGTAAAAGGAAAAGGCAAAATCTGGTTCCACAAACAATAGCACAATCTTTCTTTGTGTACTACTAGTACAAGGTTGTGTTATTCTCGCTTATATTGGTTTTGTTTGTTCATCTTGTTTTGTTTTAATATGAAAGCAGATAAGATTGCAGTGTGGCTCCAAACAGCAATGAGAAGGCACCGCACTCCCCCTGAAACAGGAAAAGGAACAGAAGAGAAGGCTGCGATTGGTTCACGAAAACCTCAGCGACCTTCTCCAAACTGAACAGAGCATGAAATGTGATTTTGCTCTCTTCATGATGATTATCAAATTCCTGTTGGCTAATATAATCATTTGGCATTAAATATCCTCTACTTGTCATGCAGATGACTCACTTAAAATCATTACAGGATGGCATTATTCACATATGGTTAACATAGCTAAATTCATTTGCAGTTTACCAACTGTTCTACAGAATATTTTTGCACCCTGTAGAATTGATCTGCTTACCCCCAGGCAAATTCAACGTGATATATTGAACCTTTCTTTTCTTTTAAACCAAGGAAAGACTTTAGGCTAGCTTTGAAGTTATAATAAATGCTTCTGGCTACATTTTGCTTTTTCCTTCATGTCAGAAAGATGGTATTTTATTTATTGCTTGGTAGTACATGGCAGATCATCACAATTCCGGATGCCTCTGTGGAGTCCATCCCAGATTTATTGCTTGCTCCCATTTCATTTGAGCACCTAAAAAATTCCCGGTGAAACTTTGTCACCATTAAAGAAGTAAAGATCGTGTCATCTTATTTGTAAGGAAAGTATAAGCAGCAGTTCTGTGTCTGTAGACTTTCCCCTGGGTTCTTCTTATCAAGCAGATCTGCTGAGATTTAATGCTATGGTCTCAGCTTATATTGACACAAATACTAGACATTTGTATATGGATGGAACCAAAGAATAGGGGAATATTTACACAGTGACATTTTTTGTCATCCCTCAGGAAACAAAGAAAGTACAATTGAGATATAATTCAAATTTTGAAAAGTGGTTTTAAATAACTTATATTAAACGTGATCCTTTTGCATTAGAGTTTGACTTTATAATTTCCCTCACTATCTTCTCTAATTTATTTTTCTCCATAGCATTTTGTATCTTCCCACACACTACATTTACTTATTTATTTTATACTGTCTTCCTCCCCTAGAAGGAAGGAAGCTCCAAGGGGGCAGGGGCGGGATTTGGGCCAGTTTTGTTCCTTACAGGAGTCTAAATACTTAGAACAATGGATGGTGTAGAGTGGATACTTGTACCTACTTCTTGGATGAAGGAATACTACATCTTCCACTCTTTCTAAAACTATTTTTTAGGTATTCAAGTAATTTTGCTATACACCCTTTTCTAAAAGAAATAACTTTAAAAAAATTCATCTATCGTAAGTTAATAAAAAGAAAACCCTATCTGAAAAAAAATACCCTATACTAGCTTACCTTACATCCCTCTACGCAAAGGTCTGATCACTTTTATTAATACATTTATTTGAAAACATGGTCATTTACTATTTGTAAGTTGAAATCATTTACATGTCTTTCTCAGTGGGTAGAGAGGCTGCTTCCAGTCTTCATGGTACATCTCTGAAAGTTCATAAAAGGGAAAGAAAGCAGGTAAACTCTGAGGGCCTCAACACCTCCGGGAGATCCTGATTGGCCCTTTTCGAGTGCAATGGCTGAGGTTCAGAAGGTAAGGGAGTGGGGAGTAGGGAGTGCAATTAGGCTTGTGGGGCTCCGAGGCCATTCCCTTTCTAAGTGCATCAGTCCCTGCCCAGGCCCGAGGAGTACAGTCCCTTTTGCTCTTGTGTATTTAAAGTTTTTGGAAAGGCAGATGGTCTCACTTGAGTTGCTTTGTATGACTGGCATTTTTAATGAATTAGTGACAGGAAAAAAAAAAAGTTTGACTCACTCCCAGCTGGATAATTTCAAAAATGCCAAACTGAAAAGAATGATATCTCATAAATTCAGGCAAATGGGCATTAAAGGGGCTAAGCTGGCTGTCTTTTTAATATAAGAAGTATTAGCATTTTCCAGGGCTTCAGGTTGGTAATGTAGTTTCAGCTCAGGAGACTACACCTTTCATTAAAACTCTTTTATCCTTTCTGCTTTGTTGTAATGAAACAAATTCTAAGTTGTCACACATGTAATGATTATAGAAGGTTCTCAACTCTGACGGGGAGAAAGAGTCAGCA
Organism: Eulemur rufifrons; assembly: GCF_041146395.1. NCBI lineage: Eukaryota > Metazoa > Chordata > Mammalia > Primates > Lemuridae > Eulemur > Eulemur rufifrons. Next base: position 240,420,262 of record NC_090989.1, read on the forward strand.
CAGGCAGGTACAATTTTCAAAGACCACATACTGGTTGCTTCCAAAAAAATAACATCTGTCACCAACATTTTACATCAAAAAATAAATTTAATTTTTCAGACTGTTTTAGAAAACTCCAAATATTGGACGGTTCCTCAATTTTTGTATAGTCAGAATCACAAAGAACTCTAGCCTAGCTAATTTTATTCACTGACAAGATAAAGGGCATATTCAATAGCAAAAAATTGTCATTTTTATTTGTTTTAGTTGAGGCTTGGACTAAAAAGCCAACCAATACACTAAAAGAATTTTACTCTATGTAAATTTAAAAATAAAACAATTGCCTACCAAAAAAAAAAAAAAAAAAGAAAAGAAAAGAAAAGAAAAGAAAAACACGTGAATCTGAGGTAGCCCATATTTGACTTACACATTTCTGGGATATTCTTAGCACCCATCACTTCAACTTCCACATAGTGAACACTCAATCAATGTTTGCTGAATGAACTGAAAGAATAAGAAATAGAAAAGCACTACCATTTCAATCAATGAATGTCAGTTCACTTTATAGACGTGTACGGGGAAACGTAGTGGACTGTTGTTTTTGCTAACACATCTCAATTTATAAATAGTAAATGATCATGTTTTCAAATAAATGTATTAACAAAACTGATCAGATCTTTGCTTAGAGGGATGTAGGGTAGGCTATTAGAGGGTATTTTTTCAGATACGGTTTTCTTTTCAATACTTAGGAGAGATGAATTTTTTAAAGTTATTTCTTTTAGAAAAAGATTTCTAGCAAAATTGAATACCTAAAAAATAAATGTAGAAAGAGTGAAAGATGTAGCATTCATTCATCTAGCATGGCTGTCTCCCTCACTTCCTTCAGGCCTCTGATAAGTGTCACCAAAGAGAGGCACAGAAGGCAGTGAGAACCATGACAATGTTGCATCACATTCAGTTTAGAATGAGTCTTTGGGAAATATTAAATGTGAAAATTTATCTTGAAGGTAATTTGGCAATACCTATCAACATCAGCAATGTGCAAGCTTGAAAATGAAATGGAAATATATTCAACTTCTATATTAAATGAAAAAAGTGAGTTGCAGAATTTGATGTCTAGTTTGAGTCATTTTTTCTTAGAACACACAAATATGTATATTGATATTGATTTTTATCCATTTTTATTGCATTAATTGCTTAAAATATGGTTATATTACTTTTACATTAAAAGTTTAAAACACTTAAAATATTATTTAATGCAGATCTTTTCTAAGCATATATGATTACATTTAAATTCACATTAAATAGTGTTTAAACCATCACTCCTACTCCTTTCTATATTTAAATCCTTAGCTATTAGGTTATTTTTTCCCCATTGTTCATAAAAATTTCTGACAATGGAAAAAAGGTACTTATCTTTCAAGAACTTGACCATACTTAAAACTGTCACACTTTTCAGTTCATTTTGCTTTATAGTCTATTTGTTCAAATGCTAAGTGATATTGATTTGTCTTGAGTTCATCATTCAAAATAAGCCAGCACAAAACAAACTAGGATTGTACATAAGGCAATTTGTAAGTTAAGTTTAACTATTATTCTCATTTATATACTGTCTCGATATTGAATCACTGAGTGATGTTTAGAAAGTGGTCTAGGTAGTGGAAAATGTATGGATTTTGAAATCAGGTCTCAGTTTAAATCCTGTCTTTCCCATGAGTTACCAGTATGACTTGCCTTCCCTGAGCCTCAGTTTCTCTGTCAGTAAAACATGTTTGTTGTGAGGATTATATACATAGTGTTATGGACTGAAAGTTTGTGTACCCCTCAAATTCACATGTTGAAGCCTTGCCCCTCAGTGTGACTGTATTTGAAGGTTGGGCCTTTAAGGAAATAATTAAGGTTAAATGAGGTCATAAGGGTGGGACCCTGATCCGATAGGATTGGTGTCCTTATAAAAATGGAAACTGGGGAGTACTCACTCTCCAACTCTCTTGCTTTCTCTTTCATTCTCCCCCCCTTCTCTCTCATTCTCTCTCTCCTGTCTCTTTGCCACAGGAGAACACAACTAGGAGGTGGCCATCAGCAAGCTAGGAAAAAAACGAATCAGCTGCCACTTTGATCTTGGACTTCTTGGCCTCCAGAATTGTGAGGAATAAATTTCTGCTATTTAGTCTGTGCCACCTAGTCTATGCTATTTTTTAGAGCACTCCAAGTCGATTAATATACATAATGTGGGTAAAACAACCAATACAACACCAGGTACGCAGCTTACACTGCAGGCAGCCCACACTTGGCACAGCAACCTCTTAGTGGAACCTCATGCATATTGGAACTGTGTCCCCATTTTGCCTGGTAGCTGCCCTAGAAATATGCAAAGTGAGGACTGCCTGTATACTTATAATTAAAATATTTATTATAATAATCATGTATTACAATTATATTTGTTAGAGTATTTAAAATATAGTTATAAAATATATATAATTATATTGTTAATATAATTAATAGCAACAAAATTATCAAAAACAATAATAAAGATGACAATAAGTCATCAAAGAAAGATGGGGATTGCTATCATCAGTCCACTCAAATGAAACTGTTTTAGGCTTTGACAGAAATGGATACCAAAATCCCTGGTTACTGTGCAAAGTGAGGAACTAAAGGATTGAAAATTCATCCCTTAGCTGAAGTAATTTTCTTCACATTTTCTATTTCTTGCCTTGAAGAGAAGGGGAGTATTACTGAGAAGAAAACAGATTGTCACCTTGACATTGCTTGAGTGATAACTTATAAGGACAGTGAAAGTTTTGACTGGGTATGATCTCTTTATACAAATTGCATCCTAAGCTGACTAAGAGATATGGAAACCCTGATTGTACGATTGCTTACAGAAAGAAAGAGAAGCAGTTTACATACTTGTAAATTAATAGTAAGGGGAATTAAATTGTGATATAAATTGTCACTGACACCGAGAGTTTCTAAAGGTGTGCAGTAGCCCTCAATGAGCTGGTATAAACCCTAATTTTGCAACCTATACATTGTGAGTCAGTTTCTTCAACCACTTGAGCAGATATTATCTCTCTGGTCTGTGAAATGAGTATAAAAATATCTACCAGGGTTGTAAAGATTTTAAAACATGGAGGAAAAGCACTGAGATATTGTTGACACATTGTGGGTGCTCAAAACTGGTACCTATTGCTATGTTTTTCATGGATGTTCCATATAAAACCCTAAAGAGCTGCTTGATGGGTTAAAAAACAATCTCTTCCTGGTGAAATTGTAGATATACCCCAACAAGAGCAGGTGCAGATACCTAACTAGCTATGCTCAGCCCAGTGCACGACCCCTAGTGGGCACCCAATTATGTCTGCTGCCCAAACATCCCAAGTGGCTTAGCCCCACTGGCTGGCACTGAAGAGGCAGAGGTTATGCAATTAATTTCCACGCAGTTCAATTAGCTTTTGGAGAAAACTCCGACTTATAGCTTGGACCGACACAGCACCCTGAGACCACCCCTTGCAAAACTACCAGACATACTGGCTGTTAAACAGTGTGAGCATACCCATCCTTGCACCTCCATCAGGGTTGGCTGTCTCGCCTATTTTTAAAGTTTTCTTTATTTTTAATTGACAAGACCCATTGTGTATGTTTACGGGGTACAGTGTGATGTTTTGATCTATGTATCCACTGTAGAAAGATTCGGTCAAGCTAATTACCATATCCAGTCTCTTAATGAGGCTTCAGCAATGTCGGACATACATTAGTACATGCTCCCAACATCACCATCTGAGACTACCTCTTCCCACGGCTGTGCTGGTTCTTCCCCTGCAGTCCCTTTGCCAGGCACATTTCAAACGCACAGCCCAGGTCTGGCGGTCTCGGGGCAGACCGTGAAGCAGAACCACGGGCTGCCAGGGTCACTTCTTATTGCAGGGCCAGCTGCCCTCCCATCTGCCTGTCAGGCTGGAAAAAAGGCCAAGAGCTGAAAATGCGAAAATAATGCCGTCCCACAGGAAAAAAAAAAAAAAAAATCCAGGTTTTGTTTTTCAGTTGCTACTCTTTGAATAGAACGTAGGAATTAACCTCTAGCCTTTTTGTTTTATTAGTTCAGAAATGAGTAATAGACAGAGCGAGGGAACCCTTATACCACCTCAGACCCAACGGCTACAAGGGAAGAAAATAGTGAGTATGAAGTCACATAAGGATGGAACATTTTGGAAGTCTTAAGATGTGACTGGTGTTTAAAAAAAAAAAAAGCTAATATGGCCCCAAGCAAACATGGGGCATGTGAGCTGCTCTCTGGATGGTCCCCTGGCCCAGGTGCCCAGGCCCCCTGGCCGTTGGTGCCTGGGTCTCAGCAATGGGGGAAACGGTATTGTTTACAGTCACAGCAACGGGGAATCCAGGAGCTCTGGATACAGAATTTCCTGGAACAGCTCTCAGTACCTTTATGTGTGAATGTCCTTGCGCATCATTTTGACACTGTCCCAACATCACTGACCTAAGGGTGTCAGGGTCAAAGCTCTTGATTTCCTTCAGGCCAACAATGCCCCACCAGCAGGACAATCTCTGTTCCTTTTGGTTACAACATTCTCTTCAGTCATCCAGGCCATTGACCCCTTACGCCGTTAACTGCAGCCAGGTTCGGTGGCGATCTGTGAAGGGGCCCTACGGGAACGCTGCTTGCTGCACACCCAGCTCAGCGCCCAGGTCCACGCAGGTGCTCAGGAAGTGTGGAATGAATGAAAAATCACGAGTAGAGGAGAAATCTGCCCGCTTAGTTATTTCTGGAGTGATCCTAGTATCCCTCCCAAGTTTTCTTGATATAAAAATCCTAAAACTCTTCTGACTTGTGGTTTACAGCAGTTGTCCAATCTGCATTTAGCCAATTTACATTCAATGTAATTTTGGGACTATTTGGGGTTTAAATCCATCATCTTACTTGTTTTCTGTGTCTTACTGAAACTATGTTCTTTTCTCTCTCTCTTTTTTTTTTTTTTTTTTTTGCTACTTTCTTGATGCATCAGGTATTATTATGGCATTTTGTTTCTCTCCTCTATTTTATTATTCTTTTATTAAAAATACAGAGAGGACCCCTCTATGGCCCGGCTCCTGCTTTCCTCATTCCTAAGAGTAGATGGTTGAGGTCTCTTTGGGCACCTCTGACCTGTTTGTGATTTAACATATTAACTGAGTGCCTACTCTGGGCTAAACTCTCGTGAACAAGGTAGACAACCACTGCACTTATGAAGTTTACATTCTAATGTGAGAGATGGACAAGAACAAATAAATACTCTTATTTCAGGTGACAAATCCATGAAAAAACAGAACAGAATAAGGGAATAGAAAAGAAAGGGGTATAGTGAGGTTATTTTAAGTAGGATGATATCGGCAAGGCTCTCTGAGCTGTGCAAGGATGTAGTTAGATTTAAAATATGTGATAACAGTAACACAAAAAGGGAAAGGGGATAAAATACAATTAAAATGTTCCAAGATTCTTAGTACACGTTGTCTGGAAAGTGGTAAAAGTACTCATTTATATTGAACATTAGTAAGTTAAGCATGCATTATACATTATCTACATTTTTAGTAAAAGAATAATACAATAGAGGAGGGAGAATGTAATAATAATACTTGATTAATCTGAAAAGTAGCAAGAGAAAAATGAGAGAAGAAAAAAAAGAACAGTCTCAGTAAGACACATCGAAAACATAAGATGATGGATTTAAACCCCAAATTACATTGAATGTAAATTGACTAAATACTCTAATCAAAGAAAATGATTGTAAACAAATGATTGAAAACAAAACCTAATCACATGTAGCTTACAAGGGATATGCTTTTTGAATACAAGGGCATGAAAAGGTTGCAAGTAAAGGGTAGAAAATTCCGGACAAACGTTAACCAAAAGAAGACTGGTTTAGATTAGACAAAGTAGACTTTAAAGCTGTAAGAATTACTATAAATCAAGAGGGCCATTTTATAATAATGCAAGGGTTAACCCACCATAATAATGCAACAATTCTTAATTTATGATGTGTCTAATAACATACCTCCAAAATATAAAAGCAAAAATTAATAGAATTAAATGTAGAAAAAGACAAATCTATAAACATAGTGGGAGATTTTAATACACTTCTTCCGGAAATTGATAGAAAGAACAGATAAAAAGAAATCAGTATTGAACTAACTGAACAACTGAAGAACATGATGCCTGCTATCTTTTCCTCTTCTGCAACACTGCACTAAGGTCTTCGCCAGAGTCTCCCAGACTTATTTGTGGGGACAGGGACAAGAAGACAAATGGAGGCCCACATTCTACATATCTAAATGTATTAATATAATAAATCAAGCTAAGAAACTGTCAAAATATATTCTATTCTCCTACCTTAACAAATGTACCTTTATGATGACAAAATAAAAAAGTATAAAACTATCATTTATATATGACTGAAAATTGGCAAAATATCAAAGATGATTACATTTAATTATTTTGGAACATGTCTGGGTGTTCTGTTGATAGGCTGACCATATTTGAATAGGTTATAAAATGAAGGGATGAATAATCCACCAATTATTACATATTAATTCCATAAAATATTTCTTCTGCCTTTATCAAATTTCTCATGCTGTTATAAGGTTTTCCTATAATTGGTATACTATTGACAGTAATGATTTAAAGGATTAAACAGTGAAATGCAATTGCATTCAAGGTGTATAAATATTTATGTATTTTTATAAAAAATGAATTTTAAAAAATGTAAAATATCAGAAAAAGTATTTTATTCTGGTTTGAAAATGCTATTTTTCTTCTAAAATATTCAAAATTATATGTTAAAATTAAAGGCAGGACACAAATAAATAACTGAGTCTCAAAATTGTTTAAATAAACCTGATGTTTTATATTTAATTTGGGGGGAAAGGGGAGAGGCAAAAACTTACCAAATGGGTACAATGAACACTATTTGGGTGATAGGCACAATTATAGCTAGGACTCAAGCATTACAAAAGTGATCCATGTAACCAAAAACATTTGTACCCCCTTAATATTTTGAAATAAAAAAATAGAGTTTAACATAACTTTAAAAAATAAATTTAATTTTTAAAAATTTAATAAACTCTATTAAATATTTTTATAAAAATGAAACTTTTTCAATTATAACGTGCAATACCCTTTTATATGCCAATGAAAACAACTGGTATGGAGCTTCACACATTTTAGGTCTTGAACTAAATATATTAAAATTTAAGAGTAATACAAATTGCTTCATACTGTAAAATGCTCCTCAGTTGGTAAGTACAACTGCTGAAAGAATATTGCTAATTTATGAAAAACTTGCTAATCCCCCAAATTAAAAGTAAGAATGTGAGACAAGTAAGAAAACAGAAAGTCAGATCTACTAGAAATCAATGCCATACTTCAGTATGCAAGGAATCTGTGCACTCATGCTATCTAGGAGGTTAATCTGTCAGGTTAATCTGTCTTTCACCTTAGTGCCTCTGCCACTCTAATCTTCTTTCACCTGAAAGCAGTGTTTGTTCCCACCATCAACATGAGCGTGATGACTCAAACTGTCAGGGCATCTGGATGCCATCATTTTTTGTTTCAAAGACGTGGGGCAAGAGAGGTAGAGAACTGTTTTTCTGGGGGCTGAGTGATGTTAGGGTAAAAGTGGGCATTTAGGGTAACAGGTCCCAAGTGAGAGAGAGCCCATGCATTCTTTAATAAATTTATTGTGGTCAGTGTGTGTGTTTGGGATGTGTTGGTCTAAAAGCAGTATCGGTTTTAACCAGTGCCATAAAGCAAGAAAAAGAAATGAAAGGTATAAAACTTGGAAAGGCAGAAATAAAGCTGCCAAAATTTGCAGACAATATTATTGCATATACATATAAATTAAAATTATTATCAAATAAACTATCTGAATTAATAACTCAAGTTAGAAAATCAGTTATATTTCCATATACTAGCAAAAAATAGAAAATACAAAATTTAAAAATTATTCCATTTAAAATAGCATAAAAATCATATATCTAGGAATAAATCCAATGAAATATGGTCAGGGCCTTTACAAAGAAAACTACATTATTTAGAGAAAACAAAAGAGTCTAAATCAATGAAAGGATACAAAATGTTTATGTACAGAAAGATTCTATATGGTAAAGGAGTCATTTCTGCTCAAAGTAAATTATAGATTGAATGCAATCCTACTCAAAATCCTATCACGTAATTTGAAAATTGACAAGCTAATTTAAAATTTATATGAAAATGGAAAAGGCCAAGAATAAGCAAGAAACTTCTAAGTAGGAACAAAGTTCATGAATGTTTACCATCAGATGTCTCAATCCTTATCACAATTAAAATAAGATGGTTATTCACACAAGGATATACAAATAGAGAAACCAGAAGCAGACACATATTTACCCCATCACTTGATGTATGACAAAGGTGAAACTGCAGTGCAGCGAGGAAATAATAGTTTTTTCAATAAATGGTATTAGCTCAATTGGATATCCATAGGGGTGAAAAAGAATCTTGACCCCTATCTCACAACATAAACAAAGTTCAATTGCAGGAGGATTATAGATTTAAATGTGAAAGGTTAAAAATAAAAAGAAGCTTTTAGAACATAGGAGAATATCTTTATGACATTGGGGTAGGTAAAAGTCTTTTTAAAACAAGACTCAATAAGCACTAACTATAAAGAAAAAGTCTGATAAATTGGACTACATTAAAATTAAGAACTTTTTTTTAAAGCTACAGCTGCTGGAATGGGATAAAATGAAGAACTTTTATTATCCAAGTCACCATTAAGAGAAAGAAAAGGCAAGTTAGAGTGGGAGAAAATATCTGCAATGTTGATGGCCAAGAAAGAATATATGGAGAACTCCTATAAATCAGTAAGAGAAAGACAGACAATACAATAAAAGCACAGAAAAGACTTGAAAGGGACACTTTATAAGACATATCCAAAGAGCCAATTAAGCATCAGAAAATGTGTTCACCAAGGGCATGCAATTTAAAATGACAATGAAATACCATGACACATTTGCCAGAATGGTTAAATGAAAAATACAGACAATGCCAAGTGTTGACAAGGATAAGGAGAAACTGGAGCTAATGGAAAATAAAATGACATAACTACTTTGAAAAACTATTAGGCAGTATATATCAAAGTTATATATACATATATATATATATATATCCTAAGACCCAGCAATTCCTTTCTTGATATATACCCAAAAGAAATGCATACAGGTATGTACTGAAAGACATGCACAAGAATGTTCACAGCAGCATTGTTGGTAATAGTCAAAAGCTGGAAACAATCCAATTATACATCAATGGTAGAATGGACATATAAATTGTGGTATATTCATATAATGAAATATTATAGAATAAGGAACATATTAATGAACTATGGTTACATGCAATAACATGAATAAATCTTACCAGCAGTGTTGAATAAATGAAGTCAAACTCAAAAATGCACATATGCTATGAGTCCATATATACAAAGTTCAAAATAGGTGATAGTGGTTACTTCTTTGGGAAAGAGGAAAGGACCTAAGAGAGTACTATAAAGGGGGTTCTGGGTGTTTGTGGTATTCCATTTTCTTATCTAGGTGGGGTTTATATGAGCATGTTTGTTTTGTGGAAATTCAATGAGCTATGATTAAACATACTGAATTGTTTACAAATGAAGTTATATAGTTTGGCCAGGCATGGTGGCTCATGCCTGTAATCCTAGCATTTTGGGAGGCCAAAGTAGGAGGATTGCTTGAGGCCAGGAGTCCAAGACCAGCCTGAGCAAGAGGGAGACCCTTGTCTCTACAAAGAAATAGAAAAATCAGCCCGGCGTGGTGTAGTCCCAGCTACTTGGGAGGCTGAGGAAGGAGGATCACTTGAGCCCAGAAGTCTGATATTCAGAGAGCTATGATGATGTCAGTGCACTCTAGCTCAGGCAACAGAGTGAGACCCTGTCTCAAAAACAAACAAACAAACAAACAAAGAAATTACATAGTTCAATGGGAAGCTGAGAGGATAGGAAGGAGGTGTTGGGGAAAAAGAAAATGAGTGGTCAAATGCTTATGATTGTTATTGTTGAGTTATGGGTACCTGGGGGGTTATTGTACTATAGTTTCTACTTTGTGTACACTTGAAATTTTCCATTATAAAAAGGAAACACACACACACACAAACCCAAACTATCCACTGCCCTCTCTCACTGAATCGCAGCTTTACTGGCTTTATTTGAAGGTACACACTGTTAAAACTGAATGCCATTCGAGGACAATTATTAAGATGCTGCTATATTCTATATGCCTTTCCTGGCACCTAGAATGCTGTCTCATTCCTCATGGGAGCTCACCGGTTTGGTTTCTGCTGCTATCCGCTAACCTTGCCTGAAAACTCCTGTGCCATAGACTAAGCTCTTGCCTCTCAGTTCCACACCAGCCCTTCCATGTTCAGACTTTGTGACACTTGAGAGGGGACTCTGCAAACCATGTTTCTGATCTGCCGGCTGGCTTTCTGGCTTTGCTAAAAAGAGGAGCTAGAGAGAGATAGGAAGCCTGTAGGAGGAAGAAGGAAGAAGGGGTTTGCTCCTTCCTTTTTATTTTCTATGCATTTCCTGTTTCCTAATCCTTTGAATTTCACCCCAGGAGTGGCAGTGCCACTCTCCACAGCAGCGGAATCCAGCGGCACAGGTTTTCCAACACTCCCCGTAACAGCCTCATCCTTCTCTGCTCCAAGGACCAGCTGAGCAGCCTCCCCCTTCAAGTTTCTAAGTTTTAATTATTCCAGCCTCTTCCCTTTGTTTCCCCAGTCCTAAGACTGGTAGCTGCTTCCTGAAATTCTACCTCCCTGGTACCTTAAAGGTCTCCTACTCTTTAGGTAATTAACAACTTTCTGCCTAATTAACAATTCTTTGTTAAGCTTATGTAAAACACTGATGTGACTGTTTTAATGAAAGACTTAAATAATTTTAAATGTCTCTGATTTTTCCTTGTCTGAAGAAAAACCCTGTTATTTTGAAAAATAGAGGAATTCTATGCTTAACAACTCTCTTACAGAACAACAGCATGTAAAAATTAAAAAGTCAAAATTTCTTCCAGTCTCTCTGCATTAGCATGCACTAAAAGATTGAGCTAAGAAAGTAGTTATGGCTGAGTTAGACAAGTACTGCTGAGGTTATGTCATAGGACCAATCAGTTTATCACTTCTGTTCACAGCAAACTTGATCATATACTGACTTGTAATTCACCTTATAAATTATACAGAATTTTAATGAGTTGCTTTTTAGGGAAACAGTATTTGAAATACAGCTGGCACCGATTTTCTGCATCTCTTAAGACAATGATCGTTTACTGTACTGTAAGTTTAACTTTAAAGAATGAAGTGTGTTCCTTCAGTGGTATTTCTCAAACTTTGCTATTGTCCTAGGGCAGATGACAGGGTGGGTGTGTTGTGGGGCCCGGGCAGAGGTGTGTAGCACAAAGCAGTTTCTGTGAAGCACAATTTCTTTGAAACTGGTGTTATAGTCAACAAAGACAGAGGAATTCTGCATTCCACAACATATTCTAATTTACATAATATAAAAATGTTCTGAATTACTTGCTAAGTAAATTATTTAACTGCTCTCCTCCTTTAAAATATCTTAATAAAATTAAGCTCAGTCCTAGAGTTCTGCTTATTCTGGGGCACACTACTGCCTCTCCTAATTCAAAAAAAGCATGGAAATTTAGATAGTTCTTGGTGCTGTAGAAACTCTACAGGTGGATGGATCAACGGCATGAATGGACTGATACTTTGGTGCAGTTGCAGGTAAGGAGGATTCTTCCTCGATGTATTAGCCTGTGTCTAGATTGTAGGGTTATGTTTATTTGATTGCTTAGTGGCGTAAAATAAGAAGTGGCTTTGCCACTTAGGAGACCAATTCCCAGTCCTCGATCATCACTCCCATCACCCATGATGCACAGTGTTGCAGGAGGGGAAATACCCCAGTACCCCGCATTTCACATGCTCGGGCAGAGCTGCTCTGTGATGTTTTAATACATCAAACACTTCAGACTTTGTCTTCTTTTCCCTTGGACCTCTGCACTCCTCCTCAGGTGCAGAAGAGGGTCTTGTCTATGTTACTAAGAGGATGAAGATCATCATCTTTAATTCAAACACTGTTTCCTTTACTTCTTTTTTCTTTCTCACTATATCGAGGGAGAGATGTTTCCATTCCCTCCCAAAGTCAACCCTCCCACGTGTGTCTTTGATTCCATCTCCTCCTTCCTCTTATTGGTCCTTGTTCATGTCATGATTCCAACACTCCAGCACCTTCAGTTCTTCTCTGTCCTCACACTAGAAGTGTGCATGTTTATCTCTTTGGATTTTGTGGTTGCAAATCCATATGCTCATAGAGGTCTGGTAAGTCATCTAAAGGAGGAAAGGAGCAGACAGGGGCTATTTCACCCCAGCACATTTGCCCCAGCTAAATGGATGGTTGTCATATGAGAATGCAGACCCCAAGCTGCCACATCTGATTTTTCAAAAGTAGACAGGAATCTGCATTTCCATATGAAATATGACAATTTTTAAATTTTGGCCATTAATTTAGAAAATTGAAGACTAAGAGTTGTTTCACTATGGGTGAAATAAATACTTCATGGGCCCCAACCGTAAGTTTCACCTCTCATCTCAACCATTCATTTGACTCTGCTTCCCATTCAAGTACCACATTCTTTCACTCTTAAACTTCCCAAACATCTAGCCCCTGTAACTGTTGACTTCTTTTCCACACTCATGGCTCTCTCCTCAGCCAAGTTCAACCTGTCTTCCATTCTTCCCAAAGTATAC